>NC_137255.1:6878155-7392424 GCF_965637545.1 Phallusia mammillata | reverse complement strand
GGCTGGGTACATCTGTTGCAACCAATTCATAGCCAGCCATCTCTCGTTTCATTATCGCATTGTAATCCTAAACGAGACCAAAACAATTTTGCCATCTTTGTCAGAACGGCAAATAACCACTGATCTATTGCGGACAGCAGACTTTAAAGCTTGTCCTCAGCTCAAGGGTTAACACGGAATATAAATCTCACAACAACTTGGCACCGCCCCTCAGGAAAAGTTTGCAAGCTTTAAAGTCTGCTGTCCGCAATAGATCAGTGGTTATTTGCCGTTCTGACAAAGATGGCAAAATTGTTTTGGTCTCGTTTAAGGATTACGATGCGATAATGAAACGAGAGATGGCTGACTATGAATTGGTTGCAACAGATGTACCCAGCCTGGAGGTCATGGTCAAGACCATAAAGACTGCTCTTGAACAATACGCAATCAAATTGTTCAAGTTGTCTGTCATATCTAAAGATCTACTTTTCACCACAGTTGGGATAAAACAGTCTGGCAACCAGTATCACAAGGTTCCAGGCCCAACTGCGAAGCAGTTTGCCAATAACAGCTCATCGTATGTTTACCCGCTGTTTAAAACCCACAAACTTACAACAGATGTGCTCACAAAGGTAACAGCTTTAGAGATTCCGGTAAGACTGCTCCAAGCGGTGGGCAGTACTTACCTCTCTCGCTGCACGTCGCTACTTGAACATTTGCTTAAGCCTATAAGTCTGGAATATTGCAGAAGTAACATCAATGAATACTGCTCAGATACCCAACATTATCTTAAGTGTTTAATCAATTGGCAGTCACGTATTGATCAGTCACGGGGAGACGGACTGGAACTCTTTATCGTGGCTGCTGATGTTGTGGGCCTCTATCCAAACATACCAAGGGATTTAATCCGCAAATCTCTCTCTTGTGCCCTCAAACGTCACTCCGGGTTTTCTTCCATGGCCCGTAAATGTCTGGCGGATATGGTGTTGTTCACTATCAATAATGCCATAATAAGGTATGGGGAAAATGCATACAAACAGCGTAAAGGTATTGCCACCGGCGAAAATCATTCAGTGTCGCTTGCGAACATGGCTCTGCACTATGTTGTCGAAACAGCCACTGCAACTTTAAAGAAAGCGGAGATTTTTATGCGGTATATAGATGACATCTTATGGATTTCATTTGGCCAAAGTATCACAACTGCCATCAAAAAAGCGCTATACGAGGCATTCCTTAAAGTTGGTCTTCAACTTACCTTTAGGGAATTTTCTAACAGGGATGTGACTGGTCGCGTGGAATTTTTGGATGTAGCCCACTGCTATTCGAGTTCGGACAAACTGCATTTTATAACGCAAGACCATATCAAAGAAACATCCAAGAACCGCTGTTTTTTGCATGGGACGTCGCATCATCCTCGCTACATCTTTCGTGGGATTGTGTTGGGTGAAGCATGTAGGCTAAGAAGATTAAATCAAATGCAGGACGACTACATGTTAAGCCTAGTAAGACTTCGTGAGAAGTGCCACCGTTCCGGTTTTCCTGTATTAATTACGGAGCAATGTTTGCAAGTAGCAAGAGAATGGGTACAGCGTTTCGCGCCGCCTAAAGAAAAAACAGACCAACATAGAATAGCTTGGGCTACATCGTTTCCACGGCTTCTCACGTTAACCACGAAAGAAAAGAATCTACAACCGCTCGCTAAAATCGTTTACAAAAATGCTTTAACCATCGGGAATGTTCTTACCAACTACAAAGGCTTGGCACATGGACGTATGAAACAAGTTGCCGACGGCCAATCGGGTCCTTGCAAAAAGTGCGCATTGTGTGGAAACCATGGCGTACATAAGGCGATGGTGTATGAGCAGTGTATTTTTGCCACTCGCAGCAAAGATATCAGATTAAAACAGGTGCTTGACTGCAAAAACTATGGTGTGTATGCGGCCACTTGCCGCATATGTAAAGAACAATACATCGGCCAAACCAAAAACCGGTTTAGCACCCGATGGAACCACCATAGATCGGTATGGAAAGAACACGATATTAAAGAAGGTAACGATAATGCAGCGCTGTTGCGCCATTACGCAGTTAAACACCCTGAACTCTTCGCCACCTATCCTGATATTGCCGAGTGTTTTTGTGTCACGTTTTTACAGCAGCCGCCTTTTAAAGACTTGGACGCTTGTGAAGCAAAGTGGCTCAAAATTACCCAAGCTACTATTAATATTCAAAAAATGGTTTTGCCCAGGGTGCGATAACTCCATTCATTATTTTATATCATTTTATTCTTTTACTGGTTTTTATCGATTTTATTTTGTATTTCATTTGGACTGGGTTGTTTGTTTGTGTTCACTCTAGAGTTTTTTCGTTGCCCGTGGACTAGACGGTTATCTCGTCTCTCCGCTTTTCCTTCTTTTTTATCTGGGTGTGCACTGTTCCCTTATCGCTTGTTGCAGTGTGTACTTTTTGTGTAGCTTAGACGCAGTTCTGTCGCAGATCTTGCATAGTCAGCAAGGGCTTGTAGCAGGTTGCCGTATCTCTTTGCTGTGTTTAATATGGTTTTAGTTCATTGCTTGGTTTGTTTTACTTTTACACTCGTTGTTTCACAGAACGACTGAAGATGCCCTTTATATATCGTTAAACAACTTTGTTGACTGATTTTGATTAGGAAGCACTGTTGCTTCGTCAATTATTCTTACAGATAATTTTATATATAATCAGTGATCGTCGACAAAAAGATGCCTACTACTTGCGGGATAGATCCTGTACCAAACACTAAATGTCATCTGCATGAGACAGAGAAAAAAAATTATACATGGAGTTTTTGACAGGTGCAAAGAAATGGCAGCGGTGGGATTCGAACCCACGCCATCGAAATGAACTGGCCTTAAACCAGCTCCTTAGACCACTCGGCCACACTACCACATGATAAAAGTGTTTTGCTAAGTTAATGTGATCTGATGCAACAGAGATGGCAAATAACGGTGTGGTAGAGGGTTTTTAGCCAATCTTTAGACAAATTTGACCCCGATTCATTAGTAAACACATACCATATGTTCATGGGCGTCTGCAGCGGGGGGCAAGAGGGGGCGCGTGCTGTTCCTTATCGTTCATATTTGCATAGTATATTCACGTTACACAATTTTATTAACATTATATTATCGTTCAATAAAATGTCCTTCAAGCTGAAATCAAGCTTTCAAAGAGCACTAAATTCACATTGTCCTCACAAATGGTTCTTTGGGAAAAAAATTGCTTAGCTTTGTGAGAATGAATAGCTATTTTTAACATGGACAAACTGCTGTGTTGTTAGTGTGGGTTTTAATGTGACTCATTGTGCCCTGCTAAATGCAGTTCATCTGACGAATGCATGTTATCATTACTTTTTTTGTATAAAAAGCAATAGTTAAAGGACCTCAGATGACTAAACAATTAGCATTCAATTTGTTGCAGTATTCGTACAAAATGCGGTTGCAGTTTATTATGATTTCTCCTGATTTGAAAGTAGGTTAGTTTATAGAAAAAAGAGTACTTCTCTAGGCTAGTTACCAGTCATGTAGATTGGTATTGTATAATACAAACAAAGTTTTTTTTGTATGATGCAGCTTGGCGTTTTGATAAAATAGTTTGTAGCACAGACGAAATGTACATTTTCAAGACCTTGCTGTTTGTCTTTCCGGTTCTTACCTTATCAGCAGGCATGTATAAATCTATTTTTGCAAACTTGTAGCAACTTGATAACAACTGCTACTGTATTTTCAGCTGTAAAAATAGATTCATTTAACACATTTTTTCGAAAAGATTATTTATTTGCGCGAAAATTTGCTTTTTATATTCACTATTGTTTTCTAAAAGTAAAATCACATGCACTTACGTAACGCTATTTTAAAGCTTGTTCAGTAAATGGTTATCTAAAGTTCAAATGCATTTGATTACTTATTTTTCATCAAAATAACCTCCTAAATTCCAAACATCACTGCTGGGAATATAGAGTTTCTGGCTTAAAACCTAATAAAATCATGTTACATTTTTGGTTTTAGGCAGTGAAAGTTGCCCAATCGTTCAATCTTGCAAACGTCTTGAAACGATGAAAGGTAATTTGAACAATGTAGCTGATATAAATTAATAAAAAAAAACTTCTAGAAGTTCTAAAATTTGCTTGAATTTTAGAACAGCTGAAAAAGTTTTCGGAAGTGAATCTTGCAGCTAATAGAGGTAAGTTTTTCGGCCATTGTGTATTCCATGAAAATATAATTCAATTTACAATTCAATTCATTGTTTTATTTATCACGCTTTGAAATTTAAAAAAAATACATAAACGAAATAATAATGGAATTAATAAATGCACAACCGAGTCAGTGAGAGCCAAACATTGGCCATTGAGTCTCTTAACCCGTTACTGAATACTTAAGAATTAACAATCCATGAAAAGTATTTTTATGTGCAACGTACAAACTATACGACTCGTCAAATCTGTATTTTAAAATGACTCTAATACTACCAGAAACTAACAAAAACACGCTCGTGTATGAAAAACCAACAAAGCAGCAACCAATAGGCTTTATACCAGTGGCCTATTTTACCTAGGATCAATTTAAATTTGACATAAAAAGAAAACAAATTGTTTCTGTTTCCTGAAAGATTCGTTGTGCAAGTTGGGACTTCAGATGGGATTGATTCCGGATAGTGCTTTCTTTGCATCAAGTGTTTTTTCTGACATTCTTCCAACTGAACCAAAACATGCAAGACTGGATTACTTGGAAGGCGCATGGGTTCCAGAAATAAGTAACGACTAAGCCTTTTTTATTAATAAAAGCATAATGGTAAATGTCCAAAATGCGGGAGTTTTACAAAAACAGAAGTAAAAACCAGAAAGTTTACAAAAGCGATATTTCATACATTTTTATGTATATTTTTGAAAGATAAACGCAAGTAAGTTATAAACGTTAATGACTTTATAAAAAAGTATGTAAGGTAAGTTATGTCACTAATATATTTTGATGTCCATAAATGTTTCATCTGAATTTGTTTCAAGTCAAATTTTGACAAATTGGGCAAAAATATTATTCAATAAACCGAAAGCGTTAGTTTGACGCCTAATTTAGAAGTATGTTTCTGAGATGTTTTAAGTCATCTAGATTCTGGAATGAGGTCAAATTACTTTTACTTTCACAGGTCAAGTTGGAGAGTGGATTGAAGTAACCTTGGAGGAGCTGACTACCATCACCGGGATTATAACTCAGGGAAGATATACAAAAGGCCAGTGGGTAAAACGATTCAACGTTGAGTACTTAAACAAAATTGGTGGAAGTTGGATTGGCATACGTGATGCAAGTTCAAATCTTGTAAGTGATTTCTAATGTAAAAACTGTTGAGTGTTTTCAAGAAGGGAAACAATTAAATTTGTAAAAAATATGAAAACACAATTCTATAGGCTTGCGTCAATACACACTTAAAATAAAGCTACAGAGAACCTGTCACCATTTTTAAGCTCCCTTTAGCGAACCGACAAATGTGTTGGGTTTAATTAAAAAGCATCAAGACTATTCACCCAATATCAATCATACTAGCAAATTAGACCCCATAAACATTTAAATAAACAAAAACAAAACAATAAGTCAGTATAGGGTGGCTTGAAAACTGTATGTTGGATTAAAAAAGTGTTATAAATGCTTATTTGTTTTTATTTTAACAGCAATTTTTGGGAAACAACGACGAAAATACCAAAGCTCTGAACATGTTTGAAGGACCGGTTGAGGCCATCGCAATACGCGTAGTAGCTCTTACGTGGAATGAAAAAATTGCTTTGCGGCACGAATACTTAACTTGTTGAAAAATATTTATAAAAGTTTCCAGAGAAGACCCTTGTACTTTTTTTTAATTGTGTACCTGTTTCCTCGCTATACTTTTTGCACATTTATACAGAAAAAGATAAAAACTCGAGGCTGGTTAAGCCAATGTAAAATAAAATCTTTTTCAAAGCAAAAAATATGTTTTAGAAATATCATTTTTGAATAGTTATACAGCGAATATGTTTGACGTTTCACATTATTTAAAGCGTTAGTGACAAACACTTGGTTTTATTTACATGACTAACAACGTTTTCGCTAAAACAGACATTTCATTTGACGCGTCACCAATGTTCCTATTTTAACACATTGGCATTTATGCTTTACGTACTTTTTGATTGTGGGCAGGTGACCGACTTTGATATTAGTAACCATGTAACTAACAATCACACGAAAAGTATATTTATTGTGCGCCTATATAAAACTGTTTTTTTTTACGAAAGAAGCAATAAAACATTCCATTGATTTCACAGGCAATGATTTCACTACCGTTTACCTTATTGGCTTGCGTTTTTATCTCATCCTCGTTTTTGTATTTTCACATGCTTTTATCAACACCTGGCTTCGATCTCTGCAGTTGCAGTCACTCATTGAGTTTTGTGCGTTTTTGTCCTATGTTTATGTTTTTATCCCGCTATACCTCTTTTTTTAAACACTGACGATGTGTACCTAAGCGAATGCATTTTACTTTTAATACAACAACGTACAGCAAATGATTTACTGTTTTGCTCTGATACTTATGCACAAAATGGAAACAGATAAACTTTTGGTCAGTAATATTATTTTTTTCATTATCTGATTTTTGGTGTTTAAAACTTACAATTACACATTCCAATTTTTTCGTTCTCAGTTAAAATGAACCGTAATCGAATAAGCAGAATCGAAACCAGCGCATGTTTGTTATAAAAACAAAAGTAAGTTGCATGGTAGATGAACAGTACATTAGGATAAAACAAGCCATGTAGCGACAGATTTAAAGTGGAGCCATTTTATTCTTTTCTGCCTATATTTTTTTGTTTTTAAATACATATCACACATGTATTTAAACGTGTTGCTTTACAGGAAAATTACACATTTATTGTTACGTGTTTCATCTGATAGATAGACTAGTCCACGATGCTCTAAATCTGTCGCGAAACCCTAGACAACAAGTATTAATTTGTAACAAAAAACAGGGTTTGATTGTTTTGCCTATTATGACTAAAGTGCGCGCAATTTCCTGACACATAGGCATTTACCGACCGTTTTTCAAAATTACAAAACACGCAAAATAATTGAGTCATCATGTAGTTGCGTTTATTATGAAGTTTGTTTGCTATTACAAGAGTACTTTGTGTTACATTTTTTATCAATAAAATATTATACAGAAGAAAAGAGTACAATCTTAGCACACAAGTATGAATGTTGTCGTGCTTTTCTGTTTTGCTTTCTTTCACATTGTAATTGCAGCAGGTAAGGAAATTGTTGAGCAATTATTTTTAATTACTGTACTAATGTTTACCACCTTTTGTCAAATATATGAGCCCGTAAAACATCAAACCAGACGAAAAACATAATTTAAAGGTGATTGCAAGGGCACGAAACTCTATTTTCATTTTAGGAAATGATGTTTGTACGGCTGTCGAATCTTGCGATTATTTTGCAAATTCAGCACGTAAGTAAATTAGTTTTAAAAGAGTAAGAAGATTTTCTAACCGAAAATTTGAAACAATGATGTCTAATTTTTCCCTAAAAACATTTCTGTAAATTTATTAGGGTATAGAACAGTGGTTCCAAACCAGATCCCATGACCCCCAGGGGGCCACGAGCTGTTTTCCGGGGGGCCATGGGCGTAGATTCACAAGAAACACCCACTTAACGTCATTTTCACTTTAACTTTATTCCCGAATTTAATCGAATATTTCACATACTATTTGTTTATAGTGAGGTTTATCACGCTCCTTTACTCTGTTAGACACATGTCCTACATGGTTCCTTGAAGGAAGTCACGAGGCAGAAAACTTACTTTAAGGGGCACGAAAGGTTGAGAACCACTGGTATAGAATCATGTCAATCGAAAACTTAAAAAATCTTGAGCGAAAGTGGTGACGTAAAGGTGTATGTATTGCATCTAAATGCGATATAAAAGGTCCAACAAAACTGCACTGGGCATTTTAATATCATCATAATAAACGTCTTAAAATTTTAAACCTTAACCTACGAAACGCTTTGCAGAGTTGGTAGAGGATCTTTCCCAAGCCAACTTTGAAGCAAACAGAGGTGGAGTTCGAACAAAATCATAACTTAAAAAATTATATACAATACAATTTGAAATAATAAATAATACAAGTGTATCCAGTCATTTGATGTGCTTTGATCAGTTGTTGGTGGTGCTGTACATTTCAATCATTTGTCAATGGAAAAATATCGAAAGTAGTTTTTTGTATTTTGCATTTTTCCAAGAATCTCTGTGCAAACTCGGACTTAAAACCGGATATATACCTGATAGCGCGTTCACTTCATCGAAAGTTCTTGAAGGCGAGGTATACAAAGCCAGCAACGCACGGTTGGATCGCACGGAAGTTCTAACAGACATCCAAATTGGAGGTTGGGTTCCCGAAACTGGTAAATATATAGGGCATAACCCAAAACAGCAAAACTCAAATCTAAAGTTTGCCTGTGCTTAAATTTAAAGTCTTCCGTAACACAAAGCATAACTTTCATACTGCTACAAATCTATCAAAGAAATCATAAATCAATTTATTCAACTAGAGTTGTTAGTGGGCGCGAATCAAATACTACAAGCTCGAACTCCAGCCCGAATCAGATTTGATTATAAATAAAGTCCGAAAGGTACACTTAAAAGAAAAAATAAATGTAAAAACGGGGCAAAAAGCAAAGTCAGGCCCGAAACTAAGTCATTTTAATTAAACTGAAGCTAGAACCCAAACCAAACCTAAAAAGACAAGCCAAACTTAAACTCTTCCACCAACATTTAATCTGTTTAAATTAAACGCTACATATTGTGTAACGTGACTTCTTTCTTCCTAACTTTTTCATATAGATGTTGCGGGTGCATGGGTCGACATTGCTTTTGACAAGTTGACAACCATCACAGGTGTTATAACTCAAGGAAGAGATAAACAATCACATTGGGTTACAATATTCCAACTATGGTATAAACAAGAGGTCGAAGGAAGTCAAATTGCAATTCTTAACCAAAATGCATAAGTCCCATTACTTTTAAATAAAAAGTTGACATAAGGCAGTAAAGCAACTAACATGTTGACATACTGCAAGATCTCAAGGGAAAGTTCATGTTGTATTTAAAGACTACTGATATCACTTACATGAACGACATACATGTCGCATTAAACACACTAAACAAACTCTTTAAAAGTAGCAAAATACTCGTATTTTTGCGGTGTTAATGGTATAACGTGTTAGATTTGCTTTAGAAACACATCACTTTATTGCACTGATAGTATGGCATATAGCAGGGGTGTCAAACTCGTGGGGTTCGCGGGCCACATTGCAGTTTGGGAATTATGCCGAGGGCCGCATGTGATTTTTAATCTCGTTGTATACACTTAAACAACCTTTTCGCTACGACGACCGCATTGCAGATCCTTATTTCACCAACGGCCGCCAATTATCTACTGGTTTTTGTTTAAAAATTACAAGAAAAAGGTTTATATCATATATATACCATCTATTGACGCCCCAAAAGCCCAGATTAATTTCCAAGTTAATGTACAGATTAAGCTCCACAATGTGAAGACCAGCAGTTTTAACTCTATTATTACGTCATAATCTATATCGTGACGCTTTTCGTACTTGTTTTTTCGCATTGTTTGCACACAATACGCCTATACAAAAGTCTGTCGCATATGGCTACTAGGCTGATAATACTCTTTTCAGTAACACAAAATCTGTTTAGGGCAGTTTGAAAATCAAAAGTTTTGGCAAAGGAGTTTTAATTACATTACGCCTACCAGTACATATATTTGAATGTGGCCGTACGGCCGCGGGTTGTATACCCTTGACTGAAACTTTAAGGAACGGTTTAATTACTATCGTTTCTATTCATAACATATGAATTTGTATGTATTAATTAAATTTCGGTAAACGTCAGTTTAAAACTTTAAATAATAGTTTTTAACTTGAAAAGTAAGGAAAATTTAGTGTAATTAGATAAAAATCTGACAAAATACTAAGTTACAATTGTTGTTGACTGTTCGTGGGCCGCATTGGAGGGCTTCGGCCGCGAGTTTGACAGGCCTGGCATATAGGATGTTTCATTAACGCATTTTCCTTTTATAAATTTAATGGCTAATCTACCTTTATTCTTGTAACTAACTTTTCATGTAAATATTTAAACACGTAAGACCAAGAACCGAAAACCAATCTATATGTTATCACAGGAGTTTCAATGAAATGGGGACAATTATTCAAAAATTACCAACATGTTTAATCAACCAGTCGAAGCACTTATCATTCGTTTCCAGGTCCGTGCATGGAGCACAAAAATTGTATTGCGACTTGAATATCTAACATGCTAAATAAACTTATTATTTTTAAAAAATATATAGGATTGAAGGTTTTCAAGCTTTGTTGTAAATATTTGTTCTGCTAAATTGGTTATTTTCTATTTGCTTTGGTTATTGCTGTGAGTGACAAACAATCACAAAAATGTAAAGATGTACATGTATTTGCCTTGTTGCACTGCAAGTTTTAGTATTTGTTGTTACGTTCCTAATGTAAGTTTTTTAAATGTATGGAGAATTTGTTTCAATTACAATAGTATTCATCCCATCAATCTGTTTACGGAAACCATCATTAAAAAGATGGTTATATTATTACAAAAAAACACATAAGAACCAAATTTTAAACTTAAGTAGAAATACACTTTATTAAGAATGACCAACTCATAATAACAACTTAAGACGTTTTTTTTATAGTCATTCATGGTGAAAACAAACTAAATGTATGTTGTTTAAAGTGCCGACTGTTATACTGTTGTATTGTACAGATATTGCGTAACATAGGCAGTTTTATTCATTTCTTACATTATACACGACAAAATCTCATACTGAAGAAAGGTATTTAATGAAAAACATTTTTCGTTGCCATTTTGGGCAACAAAAATTGCCGTTTTAAATGACACATGACAAAAAGTACATTTAATAATCGTATAAAAGATCCAAAAACTTTTGGCTTCCTACATACGCTGATTTGTTAACATTTAACTGCGGCAGCACAATGCTGAACAATGGTATAGTGACGCACATGCAGCTTTTTGTTTTCACACCATGACGTTTTACTATTACATGCTTCCTTAAGAATCGTTCAAAACTCACATGATATCAAACAATTATCGAAACTAATTGATTTAGAAGAAAAAATGATAGAGTAACAAAACAGGGTAATTTAACTTATTATTTAAGTATAAGTTGATATATCTCACTTATCAAACAAAATTAATTCAGTTTACATAAAAAGCTTGTCCGGAAAGACAAAAACACAGGCTTTGTATTAATTTGCAACAATAAAAATTAAATAACCATCTTCAGTATGTTCTTTACGCATTTAGATCTGAAATTAAAACACGTTTTTTCTATTGTAAGTAAATATATCAAGTCTTTAGCTTGTTTTTCTGTTATTTTTGTATAGTAACATAACTTAAATTATGATTATGTTGAGGTATTAGCATTTCTCGTTAAGGTTTTGGAAGAGTAAGTTACATACTTTCTTGCGATTAAAATATTTGTCATCTTATTAGATTTTTCTTTTTTCCAATAAAAGTAACATTAATAATATTATTTTAATTTTCTCAAATGTAAACTTAATAAAAATGTTCTTGAAATGTTACTTTCTAACGTTTCAATTTTTTTAAAGATAAAATGGAATTAAATGACTGCTAAACTTTTTTTAAAGTCCAATCTATGTAACAAGAAGCTTGTTTCAAAAGGTGTATCTTTGTCATTTGCAACTATATTATATATATAGTGGCAAATGATAAAAATGCAATCTGGCAATAATATTTGTGTCCACAGCACCGGTTTCATCACTGTATCCATAAATCATAGAATTTCAATACTATGCAATGCAATAAATAAACTAATTATAATACAACACATGACTTATGAAACGTGACGCAAACAAAATTTCGTTTCATTTCGAAACAGGTTTAGTCATTCATTGCACGATTTCTCACTTTTTATGATTCACACGTGCCCAAAGTCAACTGTTTAAAACAATGTTCTGACAACAACTCTAATATGTAACAAGTTGAAGTTTTCTGAGACATTTAAAACAGTAGATTAGTGAACTAAATTGGAATTTGATATCAGAAAGACTATGGGATTATTCTCGTACATTTTCGCTTTTGTGGTCACCATTGCAGGTATAGTTTTAATTTAACGATTTCGTGTTTGTTTTAAGCTTTTTATTCAGGTATTTTGTTTGGTGTAAGATTTATACGGTGTAGGATTTCGTTCTTAAAATTGCCGAAGTCAAATCAATACATGGAAACAAATAAAACATTTTAAACAGCAAACAAAAGTATTTAGCGCAGGCGTTTAAAAAGTGAAAATATACTGTGGTAAATAAATGTGGTGTATCATGAATATAACCGACCAAATAAACCTAACAAGATTTATCGTGGTGTTTCGTTGTTTTTAAGTGACATGCTTCCATACATACGGTAGTGCTGCGCTAACTTAACATTTCAAAACCTAGGGCGAAAATTATGATCATCTTGTGTTATTTATGATTTTAGGTAAAGAAACTTGCCCGTTGGAGACTTTGGTGTCCTGTAAACAATTAAAAACACTCCAAGGCATGTCGAGTACAATTAGGTTCAAGTACACAAGTGAAATCGAAAGATTCTGCAAGATGTGTTTTTGCAAGAATCAATTTCGGATTTGTTTTGTTTTAATTTAATTTTTTTGTGTGTAAATGCTAAAACCAATAGAAAACTGTTTTGTTATTAGGGCGATTCGAGCGATTTGCAGAAGTTAACTTTCAAGCTAATAGAGGTATGGGACAAAACCTGCTTTACCTTAAACTAGCTTTTTATTTTTAAACAAATTTAGTGTTAATAAGCCACTTAAAAAAAACTACAATCTACAAACAGCTATTTTTTCACAAGATACATGGTGCAAACTTGGAATAAAAACAGGCCTTATCCCGGACAACGCCTTTGTAGCATCGTCCGTTCTTAACCCGTCGGACAAAAGATTCCACCAGCCTAGCTTAGCCAGATTGGACCGCCTTGGTGATAGTGGTGCAGCATGGTTGCCTTCAACACATAATAAATTTTGGCCAAAAGTGTTTGGATTTTACGCTTCAAGTAAACTTGAAAAATTTGACCACCATCACCGCTGTTATAACACAGGGAAGATTTCAGCAACCTCAATGGGTCAAAAAATTTAGGGTGGAATATCGATCTGAAATAGAAGGAAATTGGAAAGTTGCACGCAACACAAATTCAGAAAATGTAGGTTTTATTTGTTAGCCAAACTGGTAATAAACACAATTATCTAATCTTGCAGAATATGTGAAAAAAATGGACAAGCTTAATCGAAAACAAAATAGAAAACAAGCACAGAAGAGTTTGAAATTACTGTCAAAAATTTATTTTCAGGATTTTTGGGAAAACACTGATTCCAACACAAAAGTGTTGAACTTGTTCGAAAGCCCTGTTGAAGCCATTCAAATACGTTTAGTGGCTTTGGACTGGAACAACTATATAGCCTTGCGACACGAATACTTGACATGCTGACAGTGTCTTTTTTCGCCCAAATTAAAAACTATTAAAAAAATCTGTGCCAAATAGGCAAATCTATTCAAAGGACAGTATTTGTGTAAAAGTAAAATTAATCAAAAAATATTTTATCCAACTTTTTACTTTACATATTCTGCAATCGTGGAAAAAAAGATCCAGATACAATACAGCATTTTATTTGTTACACAGCATGTTACCAAAAACTTGTTCGGTTATAACGCGAAAAGAGGTTCAAAAATGTGTCATGGTGTTGTGTATATAAATTAATCACTAATTTGTGTTGCAATAGTAAACAATTAAGCGAGTCAAACACAAAATGCAATACAAATGTACATGGCGATAGATGTCGCTGTGAGGTAAAGTGAAGACAGGGATCTTGATTGCAGAGCCGATCCGCTCCCTGTGATAAAACAAAGTATAAAATACCTCCGGCATAAAAGCTGCAATAAATTTTGACGGTAGGATTAAATTTTGAAGTTTGTAAAAGTTAAACAAATTACTTTAAGCTCCAAAACCTCTAAAACTCCATACTTACATTCTATTTGAATAAGGTATTTGAATAAGGTTAATTAAGGCTGTTAATAAAAATAAAAAAATAAATTGACTGATAAAAATGACATTAAAAGAACTGCAACAAGAACTACAAGAAATACACACAAAATTGGATATATTGTTTAATGTGCAATCAAATCTCGAAGAAATAAAACAAGCATTGTATGAATCAAACAAAGAAACATCAGAACTACGAGAGGAACTAAAAGAAACTAGAAAATAATTGGACTTCAACAAAGAAAAAAATGGAAAACTACAACAGCAACTCAACAAAACAATTTATAAGCTTGATAGACTTGAACAATATGGCCGAAGAGAAAACATCCGCATATATGGCCTTGAAGAGAACAACAGCAGTGACGATGATGGTGAGAGACATCTGCAAGATGTTGCAAAACAATTATCAATTACGCTTTCACCATTAGATGTGCAAAGAGCCCATCGGATTGGGAAAAAAGAGACTCTCACACAAGACCTGTCATCGTCAGGTTTGTCTCATTCAAAAAAAGACAAGAATTTATGATTAAAAAAGGCAACTCCGAAACAAGAGAATTTACATAAATGAAGATCTCACCCCCACTCGATATAAACTGATGCATTACATAAAGCAATTTCCACAAGTCGAAGCTTCAGGGACATCGTATGGAAGAATAAGTGTCAAAATTAAGGGAAGATGGCTTCAAATCGAATCTCCCGAAGACTTGCTTCATACAGAACTGGACATTGATTGGGACACTGTTGAAAAAATTTATAACAGTTAAGTTTTTTTGTAAAAAAATTGTGTTTATATCTCTTTTAAAATTAAGCAATGGATTCCAACAACCAACAGTTAAACATAAGCAATCAAGAAACAACAGGTATAAGAAACAAGGCATTCCAAAATATAGCCCTGTGTCAAACCCAAACAACCCAGGAACTCAACCAATTAACCTCAAAACATAGACAACTAACAATTCTGCATTGCAATATACGAAGCCTGGCAAAAAATAAACATAAGCTTGAAGAACTATTGGCGGAAATGGCATTTCCCCCATCTTTAATCTTAACATCAGAAACCAAAATAAATACAGAACAGGTACCTTATGACACCGATATAAGTGGATACTCATTTTACCACACAGATTCCCCCACAAAGGCAGGAGGTGTTGCAATCTATGTTCAGAAACAATTGTCAGTTAATTTACGAAACGACCTGCATATCAACACCCTACATCAATGTGAATACATGTGGATAGACGTAAAGCACCTTGGAAAAACTATAGTTATAGGAGTTATTTATCGTCATCCATGTCCAGACTTTAAGGACTTTGAAATAGGAATTGCTCAATGTCTAGATAAAATTCAAAAGAAAAATAACACATATTATGTCGGGGGAGACATAAATATAAACCTAAAAAACATCAATAACTCACAAAAAATTAAAAATTATGTAAACATACTACATGCCACAGGCTGCAATATCCCCATTACCCAAGCAACAAGATACAGCTTACACAGTCAACCATCAATTTTAGATCACTTTTACACAAACTCAACATATAAGATATCACCAGCAATCATTAAATATAACATTTCAGACCATCTTCCAATTCTTTTAAAAATAGACCACCCAACATACGTTAAAGCAAATCAAAATCCACTGCTCACAAGAACACTCCAACATTTTCACACTGAGGAATTTTTAGCTGACCTTGATCAAAGGTTATACTTCGAATTACAAAATACCACAAGTACAACCACACAAGACCTAGAAAATAATTTTGACGTGTTTATTAAATTATTTGCATCCACCTTACAACAACATGCACCATTACGTCCCCTTTCCAGACGAGAAACCAAATTACACCAAAAGCCATGGATAACAAAAGGTATTCTTAAATCAATTAAAACTAAAATCAAACTTTTTCGAAAATGCTACAATAGAAACAATTACAACAAATTCCACAAATACAAAACATACAGTAACAAATTAACACACATTAAAGAGCTTGCAAAACAACAGTACTTCTATAATAAATTTCAAAAAAGTAAAACTTCAAAACAAACATGGAATACAATTAAAGAAATCCTTAATAATAAGACTGATCAAACAACCATCAACAATGTTACAAGAAATGGAAAAACGTATCTAGATAATTATGACATAGCTACACAAATGAATCAACATTTTGTAACTGTAGGAAAAACTCTAGCTGAAAAAATTCAAACATCACCCAAAAAAGTCGACACATTTTTGAATCACCCCTGTACCAACTCCTTTTTTCTAGCACCCATAACTGAATTAGATGTGAAACACCAGATACAATTACTAGATTGTAAAAAAGCACAGGGCCCTCACCACATTCCCATTAAGTTTATTAAATTAGCAACTGAAGTGATAACACCATATTTAACATACCTATTTAATGAATGTATAAATATATTTCATATTCCTAAGTGTTTAAAACTAAGCCATATTACACCAATACCTAAGATAAAAAATCCAACAATGTGTTCACACTACTGACCAATTTCCATGACCCCAATTTTTTGTAAAATATTCGAAAAGATCCTTACAGTGCAACTGCTAAGATTTTTCAAAAAACATAACACTATATCTGGACACCAATTTGGATTTCGACAAAAACATTCTTCTGAGCTTCTTACAGCCGACTTACATGAAAACATTTTGAACAGTTTGGACCATCATGAACACCAGTGCACTATTTTCATGGATTTATCAAAAGCCTTCGATACCATAGATCACCAAATCCTAAAACAAAAATTGCATCATTATGGCATTAGAGGGGGACCATTAGACCTAATTGATAGCTTCATTTCTGACAGACAACAATACACTAAAATCAACAACATCCTATCAACAGCAGCAACACCAACGCATGGCTTACCTCAGGGCAGTATCTTGTCACCATTATTGTTCCAACTTTATGTTAATGATCTCCCCCAATGCACCAAACTAAAGAGTCGAATGTTTGCAGATGACACCATATTTTTTGATTCGGACAAAAAAAATTCTAAATTTACAAACAAAAATACAAACTGGGATAACACAGGCAGACATATGGATGAGATGTAATAAACTGTCACTTAATTATTTAAAAACAAATTACATGTTATTTCATTATACCCGACCACCAGACTCTCAAATATTCTCAATTAAAATTGGCAACCATACTATCTCCCAAACCAAATCAGTAAAATATTTGGGACTATCGATTGATGATAAACTTAGTTGGAAAACCCACATATCACTGACATCATCAAAAATATCCAGATCAGTTGGAATTTTAGCAAAAATTAAAAAATATGTCAACCAACCCACCCTTCTCATATTGTATTATACACTCATCCACTGCCACCTCCAATATTGTGTAATAAATTGGGGCCGTGCATATCCCACAGAACTGAACCATATCCAAGTCCTTCAGAACAAGGCCATAAGAATAATTTCAAATACCTCCATCGCAACACACATAAAACCTGTTTATCATAAGCTTGGTATTCTGCAAATTCATGGCCTGGTTCAGTTAGAAATGATTAAATTTCTGTACAAATTCGAAAGAAACCTTCTGCCTTTAGTGTTTGAATCATATTTCACCCCCATCTCCAACATCCACAGCCACAATACGCGACTTTGTCATGACAAAAACTATTTCCATCCCCGCATATACACAAATTCTGGTAAAAAACGCCTTCAGTTTTTTGCAGTAAAACTCTGGAGTACAATTCCAAATTCTGCCAAGAAATATTCGTACAACAAATTCACATCATTCATCACAACCCGTCTGCTTAATGAGATGCTTTAATCTCAATTCAAAACAAATGACAATCAACATTCCACAAATACTTCGGTGCCATGGCAACGCTCTTCGCGCACGTGTTGCAGATGAAAAAATCCATTGCTTTACAATATTAATTCGCAAACAAAGTTGTCAGTATTTGTGCACTGCTTTTTTCATTTGTTTTGTTGCTATTTATTTTTTCGCTCGTCGTATTACAGTTCCGTTCACTTTCTTTATTCATTATTCACCGATTGTGTGCTTACGTACTATGTTCGTTCATTCTCTCGGAAAATTGTTTACTGACTTTCTGCTTGTCATTATTCGATTAACTGTTTATCCATTTACTGCCTCATTTTTATTAACCTAAACGTTTGTTTGTTTCGTGTTTATGTACTTGTTTTTGTCGCTGTTTACTTATTCGCTCGTTGTATTACACTTCCGTTCACTTACTTGATTCATTATCCACCAATTGTGCGCTCACATACTGTGATTGTTTATTCTCTCGGTAAATTGTTTCCTGACTTCTGTATATCATTATTTGATTAACTGTTTATTCATTTACTGCCTAATTTTTCTCTCTCTTGTTTATGTACTTATATCCTTTTTTTTCGCCTAATACTACTGCTTTGAAGGGGTGGCTGACACGTTGACCGTACGGTCTTTCGCTACCCTGCACTTTGCGTTTTTCATAAATATTTTGTTGTAAATTTTTCCTCATTTACGTGCAAATACCTACCTACCTACCTACCTACCTACCTACCTACCTACCTACCTACCTACCTACCTACCTACCTACCTACCTACCTACCTACCTACCTACCTACCTACCTACCTACCTACCTACCTACCTACCTACCTACCTACCTACCTACCTACCTACCTACCTACCTACCTACCTACCTACCTACCTACCTACCTACCTACCTACCTACCTACCTACCTACCTACCTACCTACCTACCTACCTACCTACCTACCTACCTACCTACCTACCTACCTACCTACCTACCTACCTACCTACCTACCTACCTACCTACCTACCTACCTACCTACCTACCTACCTACCTACCTACCTACCTACCTACCTACCTACCTACCTACCTACCTACCTACCTACCTACCTACCTACCTACCTACCTACCTACCTACCTACCTACCTACCTACCTACCTACCTACCTACCTACCTACCTACCTACCTACCTACCTACCTACCTACCTACCTACCTACCTACCTACCTACCTACCTACCTACCTACCTACCTACCTACCTACCTACCTACCTACCTACCTACCTACCTACCTACCTACCTACCTACCTACCTACCTACCTACCTACCTACCTACCTACCTACCTACCTACCTACCTACCTACCTACCTACCTACCTACCTACCTACCTACCTACCTACCTACCTACCTACCTACCTACCTACCTACCTACCTACCTACCTACCTACCTACCTACCTACCTACCTACCTACCTACCTACCTACCTACCTACCTACCTACCTACCTACCTACCTACCTACCTACCTACCTACCTACCTACCTACCTACCTACCTACCTACCTACCTACCTACCTACCTACCTACCTACCTACCTACCTACCTACCTACCTACCTACCTACCTACCTACCTACCTACCTACCTACCTACCTACCTACCTACCTACCTACCTACCTACCTACCTACCTACCTACCTACCTACCTACCTACCTACCTACCTACCTACCTACCTACCTACCTACCTACCTACCTACCTACCTACCTACCCACCTACCTACCTACCTACCCACCTACCCACCTACCCACCCACCTACCCACCTACCCACCCACCTACCCACCTACCTACCTACCTACCTACCTACCTACCTACCTACCTACCTACCTACCTACCCACCTACCTACCTACCTACCTACCTACCTACCTACCTACCTACCTACCTACCTACCTACCTACCTACCTACCTACCTACCTACCTACCTACCTACCTACCTACCTACCTACCTACCTACCTACCTACCTACCTACCTACCTACCTACCTACCTACCTACCTACCTACCTACCTACCTACCTACCTACCTACCTACCTACCTACCTACCTACCTACCTACCTACCTACCTACCTACCTACCTACCTACCTACCTACCTACCTACCTACCTACCTACCTACCTACCTACCTACCTACCTACCTACCTACCTACCTACCTACCTACCTACCTACCTACCTACCTACCTACCTACCTACCTACCTACCTACCTACCTACCTACCTACCTACCTACCTACCTACCTACCTACCTACCTACCTACCTACCTACCTACCTACCTACCTACCTACCTACCTACCTACCTACCTACCTACCTACCTACCTACCTACCTACCTACCTACCTACCTACCTACCTACCTACCTACCTACCTACCTACCTACCTACCTACCTACCTACCTACCTACCTACCTACCTACCTACCTACCTACCTACCTACCTACCTACCTACCTACCTACCTACCTACCTACCTACCTACCTACCTACCTACCTACCTACCTACCTACCTACCTACCTACCTACCTACCTACCTACCTACCTACCTACCTACCTACCTACCTACCTACCTACCTACCTACCTACCTACCTACCTACCTACCTACCTACCTACCTACCTACCTACCTACCTACCTACCTACCTACCTACCTACCTACCTACCTACCTACCTACCTACCTACCTACCTACCTACCTACCTACCTACCTACCTACCTACCTACCTACCTACCTACCTACCTACCTACCTACCTACCTACCTACCTACCTACCTACCTACCTACCTACCTACCTACCTACCTACCTACCTACCTACCTACCTACCTAAAAAAATCTGAAGCCCAAAAGTTGAACAATAAAACATCTTACAGGTAGTGGACGAAATCGATTGTGCAGTAGTGTTTCTGCATTGTTGCCTAAAAAGGAGTTTGTTAAAACGAAATCAATGACCAAGTAAACAGAGGCAAAGAAAAATTAAACACTCTAATTTAAACACTAATGGAATTAATGTGAGGAGACACACAAAAGATTACATCACAAAAGTGAAATGTATGTAAACTATTGACGATGAAAACAGATTTAAAAGAAAATTTAATAACTGCAAAGTATGTAAACAGAAGTTATTTGTAATCGTTTGTCTCAGTTATGTATTTAGTTTGACCCTATATATTTTATAACTTACTTGCATCGCTCGTTGTGGAAGGTGGTGTAGTCACGTCCTCTTCAAAAAAAGGAAATAACTTTTAAAATAAAATTAAATAAAATGTCTGAAGCCAGTAGCATAATTTCTTATTTGTTTGTGATATAGTATTGGTAACAACTGCTGTCGTATGTTTGTCGCACTGTTTTAAGTTACTGCACTGCCGATGAACAATGCCAAAAATTATCAAAAAGAAACGTAAGTAACGCAATACTACAAAAAACATATTTTTTTACGTCAAAAAAGTATAATTTATGTTATCTGGACATCTATCACATTAACTCAGAAGGCAAATCAGAGGGCAAAGTGACATATGGAGCATGACTATCTTTATTGTCGAAAGATCGAAGTGTAGTTAATGCCTTAAACCAGCGCCTTAGACCACCCGGCCACGCTACCACATGAAAACATTGTTTTGCTAAGTTAATGTGATCTGATGCAACAGAGATGCCAAATAACGATGTGGTAGAGGGTTTGTAGCCAAAGTTTAGACAAATTTGACCCCGGTGAAGAAATAAACACATAAGCTTACCATATATTGTTGATCAAGTCAATTTTGTATCCAAACAAATTGACATTGTCTGCTTTCCCACATTATTTTTCGAAATACATATATTTTAGTTACAAGGATGCAAATTTGCATGAGTCCATCAAGCCTCGATGGCGCAGTAGGCAGCGCCTGAGTCTCATAATCTCGTGAGTTCGATCCTCACTCGGGGCAAACTTTTGGCACAATATTTTATTTTCTATCTGCATGAGACAGAGAAAAAATTATCCATGGAGTTTATGACAGGTACGAAGAAATGGCAGCGGTGGGATTCGAACCCACGCCATCGAAATGACTGGTGCCTTAAACCAGCGCCTTTGACCACTCGGCCACGCTACCACATAAGAACAGTGTTTTGCTAAGTTAATGTGATCTGATGCAACAGATATGGCAAATAACGCTGTGATAGAGGATTTTCAAACCAGAGTTTAGACAAATTTGACCCCGATTAAGAAATAAACACATACCATATGTTGTTGATCAATTCAAGTTTGTATCCAAACAAATTGGCATTGTCTGCATTCGCACATTATTTTTCGAAAAACATATTTTTTAGTTACAAAGATGCAAATTTGCATGACCCATTGAAGCCTCGATGGCGAAGTAGGCAGATCGTGAGTCTCATAATCTCAAGGTCGTGAGTTCGATCCTCACTGAGGGCAAATGTTTGGTACAATGTTTTATATTACAATATTTGATATTTGCTATGCCTTTTGCATCTGAGCACATTCATTTGATAACACCCGAAAGCACATGGGAAGTTTTATTTCGTTGTCCATAAAATGTTTTCGTAAATTATTATTCTTACATGACGGCTTCAATTAGTTGCCAGTACGTTGATGTTATCAAATAACGTGGATGTTGCAAATACGTTACTATATATCCTTTTCACCATGTTTTGATTTGCTTTTTTTCACTCTGTTATCCCATTGTTTTGATCAATTCTCTCACTCGCTAATGCTACAAAATTTCCGCTGTATGAAATACTGTTCCTTATCGTTCATTTTTGCAAAGTATATTCACTTTACACAATTGTATTAACATTATATTATCGTTCAATAAAATGTCCTTCAAGCTGAAATCAAGCTTTCAAAGTGCACTACATCAACATTTCCTCACAAATGGTTCTTTGGGAAAAAAGTTGGTTAACTTTGTGAAAATGAATAGCTATTTTTAACATGGACAAACTGCTGCGTTGTTTGTGTGGGTTATAATGTGACTCATTGTGCCCTGCTAAATGCAGTTCATCTGACGAATGCATGTTATCATTACTTGTTTTGTATAAAAAGCAATAGTTATAGGACCTCAGATGCCTAAACAATTAGCATTCAATTCATTGCAGTATTCGAAAAAATGCGGTTGCAGTTTATTATGATTTCTCCTGATTTAAAAGTAGGTTGGTTTATAGAAAAAAAGGTAATTCTCTAGGCTAGTTACCAGTCATGTAGATTGGTATTGTATAATAAAAACAAAGTTTTTTTGTATGATGCAGCTTGGCGTTTTGATAAAATAGTTTGTAGCACAGACGAAATGTACATTTTCAAGACCTTGCTGTTTGTCTTTCCGGTTCTTACCTTATCAGCAGGCATGTAAAATCATTTTTTGCAAACTTGTAATAACTTGATAACAACTGCTACTGTATTTTCAGCTGTAAAAATAGATTCACACATTGTTTTCGAAACATTATTTATTTGCACGAAAATTTGCTTTTAGGCAGTGAAAGTTGCCCAATCGTTCAATCTTGCAAACATCTTGAAACGATGAAAGGTAATTTGAACAATGTAGCTGATATTAAAAAAACTTGTTTGGGCATTGGTTTCAATGTTCTCTTCAAGCTTTTTTACTAAATACTTGACAACCGTCATGTCTGCAAACAATTTGCTTGAATTTTAGAACAGCTGAAAAAGTTTTCGGAAGTGAATCTTGCAGCTAATAGAGGTAAGTTTTTTGCCCATTGTGTATTTCATGAAAATATAATTCAATTTTCAATTCAATTCATTGTTTTATTTATCATGCTTTGAAATTTAAAAAAATACTTAAACGAAATAATAATGGTAATTAATAAATGCACAACCGAGTCAGTGAGAGCCAAACATTGGCCATTGAGTCTCTTAACCCGTTACTGAATACTTAAGAATTAACAATCCATGAAAAGTATTTTTATGTGCAACGTACAAACTATACGACTCGTCAAATCTGTATTTTAAAATGACTCTAATACTACCAGAAACTAACAAAAACACGCTCGTGTATGAAAAACCAACAAAGCAGCAACCAATAGGCTTTATACCAGTGGCCTATTTTACCTAGGATCAATTTAAATTTGACATAAAAAGAAAACAAAATGTTTCTGTTTCCTGAAAGATTCGTTGTGCAAGTTGGGACTTCAGATGGGATTGATTCCGGATAGTGATTTCAATGCATCAAGTGTTTTTTCTGACATTCTTCCAACTGAACCAAAACATGCAAGACTGGATTACTTGGAAGGCGCATGGGTTCCAGAAATAAGTAACGACTAAGCCTTTTTTATTAATAAAAGCGTAATGGTAAATATCCAAAATGCGGGAGTTTTACAAAAACAGAAGTAAAACCAGAAAGTTTACAAAAAGCGATATTTCATACGTTTTTATGTATATTTTTGAAAGATAAACGCAAGTAAGTTATAAACGTTGAAGACTTTATAAAAAAGTATGTAAGGTAAGTTATGTCACTAATATATTTTGATGTCCACAAATGTTTCATCTGAATTTGTTTCAAGTCAAATTTTGACAAATTGGGCAAAAATATTATTCAATAAACCGAAAGCGTTAGTTTGACGCCTAATTTAGAAGTATGTTTCTGAGATGTTTTAAGTCATCTAGATTCTGGAATGAGGTCAAATTACTTTTACTTTAACAGGTCAAGTTGGAGAGTGGATTGAAGTAACCTTGGAGGAGCTGACTACCATCACCGGGATTATAACTCAGGGAAGATATACAAAAGGCCAGTGGGTAAAACGATTCAACGTTAAGTACTTAAACAAAATTGGTGGAAGTTGGATTGGCATACGTGATGCAAGTTCAAATCTTGTAAGTGATTTCTAATGTAAAAACTGTTGAGTGTTTTGAAGAAGGTAAACAATTAAATTTTTTTTTTAAATATATATGAAAACACAATTCTATAGGCTTGCGTTAATACACACTTAAAATAAAGCTACAGAGAACCTGTCACCATTTTTAAGCTCCCTTTAGCGAACCGACAAATGTGTTGGGTTTAATTAAAAAGCATCAAGACTATTCACCCAATATCAATCATACTAGCAAATTAGACCCCATAAACATTTAAATAAACAAAAAAACAATAAGTCAGTATAGGGTGGCTTGAAAACTGCATGTTGGATTAAAAAAAAATGTTATAAATGCTTATTTGTTTTTATTTTAACAGCAATTTTTGGGAAACAACGACGAAAATACCAAAGCTCTGAACATGTTTGAAGGACCGGTTGAGGCCATCGCAATACGCGTAGTAGCTCTTACGTGGAATGAAAAAATTGCTTTGCGGCACGAATACTTAACTTGTTGAAAAATATTTACAAAAGTTTCCAGAGAAGACCCTTGTACTTTTTTTTAATTGTGTACCTGTTTCATCGCTATACTTTTTGCACATTTATACAGAAAAAGATAAAAAAACTCGAGGCTGGTTAAGCCAATGTAAAATAAAATCTTTTTTTCGCAACAAAAATATGTTTTAGAAATATCATTTTTGAATAGTTATGCAGCAAATATGTTTGACGTTTCACATTATTTAAAGCGTTAGTGACAAACACTTGGTTTTATTTGCATGACTAACAACGTTTTCCCTAAAACAGACATTTCATTTGACACGTCACCAATGTTCCTATTTTAACACATTGGCATTTATGCTTTACGTACTTTTTGATTGTGGGCAGGTGACCGACTTTGATATTAGTAACCGTGTAACTAACAATCACACGAAAAGTATATTTATTGTGTGCCGATATAAAACTGTTTTTTTTTTACGAAAGAAGCAATAAAATACTTCATTGATTTCACAGGCAATGATTTCACTACCGTTTACGTCTTTTGTTTGCGTTTTTGTCTCATTCTCGTTTTTGTATTTTCACATGCTTTTATCAACACCTGGCTTCGATCTCTGCAGTTGCAGTCACTCATTGAGTTTTGTGCGTTTTTGTACTATTTTTATGTTTTTATCCCGCTATACCTCTTTTTTCAAACACTGACGATGTGTACCTAAGCGAATGCATTTTACTTTTAATACAACAACGTACAGCAAATGATTTACTGTTTTGCTCTGATACTTATGCACAAAATGGAAACAGATAAGCTTTTTATTAGTAATATAATTTTTTTATATAATTTTTGGTGTTTAAAACTTATAATTACATATTCCAATTTTTTCGTCCTCAGGTAAAATGAACCGTAATCGAATAAGCAGAATCGAAACCAGCGCACGTTTGTTATGAAAACAAAAGTAAGTTGCATGGTAGATGAATAGTGCATAAGGATAAAACATGCCATGTAGCGACAGATTTAAATTGAAGTCATTTTGTTCCTTTCTGCCTGTATTTTTTTGTTTTTAAATACATATCACACATCTATTTTAACGTGTTGCTTTACAGGAAAATTACACATTTATTGTTACGTGTTTCATCTGATAGATAGACTATAGTCCACGATGCTCTAAATCTGTCGCGAAACCCTAAACAACAAGTATTAATTTGTAACACAAAACAGGGTTTAATTGTTTCGCCTATTATGACTAAAGTGCGCGTAATTTCCTGGCACGTAGGCATTTACCGATCGTTTTTCAACATTACAAAACACGCAAAATAATTGAATCATAATGTAGTTGCGTTTATTATGAAGTTTATTTGCTAACAAGAGAACTTTGAGTTACATTTTTTATCAATAAAATATTATACAGAAGAAAAGAGTACAATTTTAGCACACAAGTATGAATATTGTCGTGCTTTTTTGTTTTGCTTTCTTTCACATTGTAATTGCAGCAGGTAAGGAAATTGTTAAGCAATTATTTTTTTATTACTGTACTAATGTTTACCACCTTTTGTCAAATATATGAGCCCGTAAAACATTAAACCAGAGGAAAAACATAATTTAAAGGAAATTGCAAGGGCACGAAACTCTATTTTCATTTTAGGAAATGATGTTTGTACAGCTGTCGAATCATGCGATTATTTTGCAAATTCAGCACGTAAGTAAATTAGTTTTAAAAGAGTAAGAAGATTTTATAACCGAAACTTTAAAACAATGATGTCTAATTATTTCCTAAAAACATTTCTGTAAATTTATTAGGGTATAGAACAGTGGTTCTAAACCAGGACCTATGTCCCCCCAGGGGGCCACGAGCTGTGTTCCGTAGGGGTCACGGGCGTAGATTCACAAGAAACACCCACTAAAAGTAATTTTCACTTTAACTTTATTCCCGAATTTAATCGAATATTTCACATTATATTTGTTTATAGTGAAATTTATCACGCTCGTTTACTCTATTAGACCTGTTTAAAGACAAAGTTAGTACCGCATTCAAACACGAGAATGCTCTACATTTTAAGGGGGGCAGCATGTCCTACATGGTTCCTTGAAGGGGGGCCACGAGGCCAAAAAGTTACTTTTAGGGGGCCACGGTCCACGAAAGGTTGAGAACCACTGGTATAGAATCATGTCAATCGAAAACATAAAAAAAATCTTGAGCGAAAGTGGTGACGTAAAGGTGAATGCATTGCATCTAAATGCGATATAAAAGGTTCAACAAAACTACACCGGGAATTTTAATATCATCATAATAAACGTCTTAAAATTTTAAACCTTAACCTACGAAACGCTTTGCAGAGTTGGTAGAGGATCTTTCCCAAGTCAACTTTGAAGCAAACAGAGGTGGAGTTCGAACAAAATCATAACTTAAAAAAATTATATACAACACAATTTGAAACAATAAATAATACAAGTGTATCCAGTCATTTGATGTATTATAGCTTTGATCAGTTGTTGGTGGTGCTGTACATTTCAATCATTTGTCAATGGAAAAATATCGAAAGTAGTTTTTTGTATTTTGCGTTTTTTCCAAGAATCTCTGTGCAAACTCGGACTAAAAACCGGATATATACCTGATAGCGCATTTACTTCATCGCAAGTTCCAGCCGGCGAGGTATACAAAGCCAGCAACGCACGGTTGGATCGCACGGAAGTTCTAACAGACATCCAAATTGGAGGTTGGGTTCCCGAAACTGGTAAATATATAGTCCATAACCCAAAACTGCAAAACTCAAATCTAAAGGCTGTGCTTAAATTTAAAGTCTTCCGTAAGAGAAAGCATAACTTTCATAATGCTACAAATCTAGCAAAGAAGTCATAAATCAATTTATTTCAACTAAAGTTCTAAGTGGGCGCGAATCAAATACTACAAGCTCGAACTCCAGCCCGAACCAGATTTGATTAAAAATAAAGTCCGAAAGTTACAGTTTATTTTGAGAAAAATAAATGTAACAACGGGGCAAAACGCAAAGTCAGGCCCGAAACCTAAGTCATTTTATTGAAACTGAAGCTAGATTATGTAACTTAATTTTGTTCATAACTTTCTCACATAGATGTTGCGGGTACATGGGTCGACATTACTCTTGACAAGTTGACAACCATCACAGGTGTTATAACTCAAGGAAGAGATAAACAATCACATTGGGTTACAATATTCAAACTATGGTATAAACAAGAGGACCAAGGAAGCCAAATAGCAATACTTAACCAACAAGCTGAAAACGTAAGCAGCATAAAATCCGCTAATAATAAGGCAAAAGTGGTGTTTTTGCCAATTCTAATAATAAGTGCCTATTTTTACGTCTCGATGTAAAACACAAGTTATTCTGAAGTCATATTACTTTTAATTGCTAATAGGGTAAATTTTAAAATGTAATATTTTCAACTGATTCGGCTCGTAAGTTACATAAGCTTACTGGTAAAGTTGCCATACTTCATATATCGGTAAAACTATTCAATTTTAACGTACTTCAAATTTTTAATTGAAAGCTTATCTTGTTTTTGCAGACGACCGACATCACTTTCATACATATCGCATTTAACAAAATAACCAATTTTTTCAGAGGTAGCAAAATAGTGGTATGTTTTGCGCTGCATTGTCATAGGTATAACGTGTTAAATTTGCTTTAGAACAGGGTCACATTAAGTGCATCACATCACATCACTGCACATATAGTTTGGCACACAGAATGTTTCATTAACGCATTTTCCATTTATAAATTTATAACCTCAACTTCAAAACTATGCTTCTCTCATTTTTCTCTAAACGCACTTCCGTAAATTCAATAGGGTATAAAATCATGTCAATCGAAAACATAAAATATAAATCGAAAGTGTTGACGTTAAGGTTTTCGACTTTAATGTATTGCACCAAAATGCGATATAAAAGGTCCAACAAAACGACACTAGACATTTTAAAATCATCATAATAAACGCCTTATATTTTTAAAATTCTAAACCTATGTTTCGTTAACGCATTTTCCTTTTATACATTTACTGGCTAATCTATAGATATACCTTTGTTCTTGTAACTAACTTTTCCTGTAAACCTTTAAAAACGTAAGACCAAGAACCGAAAGTAACCAATCTATATGCTATCACAGGAGTTTCAAGGAAATGGGGACAATTTTTCAAAAATTACCAACATGTTTAATCAACCAGTCGAAGCACTTATCATTCGTTTCGAAGTCCGTGCATGGAGCACAAAAATTGGTCTGCGACTTGAATATCTAACATGCTAAATAAACTTGTTAGTTTCTTTTTATTAATAGGGTTGAAGGTTTTCAAGCTTTGTTGTAAATATTTGTTCTCCTATATTGTTTATTTTCTATTCGCTTTGGTTATTGCTGTGGGTGACAAATAATCACAACAATGTAAGGATGTACGTTCATTTGCCTTTAACACACATACACTCCGGAATGCAGTTGTTACATGCCTACTTAAACTTATGTTGCACTGCCAGTTTTTGTCTTGATGTTACGTTTCTAATGTAATTTTTTCAAATGTATGGAGAAATTTTGTCAATTACAATAGTATTTATCCAATCAATTTGTTTATGGAAACCATCATTGAAAAGATGGTTATATTGTATTTTTTACTGCCGACTGTTTTACTGTTGTATTATGTAGATATTGAGTAACATAGGTAGTTTTATTCATTTCTTACATTATATACGGTAAAATGTGGTCATATTGAAGAAGTGTATTTAATAAAAAAACATTAATACCATTTTTAAACCAACAAATCTTGCCCTCTTAAATGACACATGACAAAAAAGAAGTACATTGAACAATCGTATATTGAACTTATCAATACAGAACAAGCGTGCTGTTTAGAAGCTTAGAAAATGCTAAATCATTGTGGGTAAAAGGTTAATGACATTTGATTGACTCTCAACATGACTAACTGTCCCCATTAACATGCAGTCACATTCATGTGTTTGATATCATACTTTAACAAAGACTTTTCAAACTGACATCACACAACAAAACATGACGTTTTCATACTTTTAACGGAAACCCTTTTTAAAGATTGAAAATAACAACAAAAAACACCCAACAACAAAACAAATTTATAAATTCATCAGACCCCCAACCCAATTTACTGACAAACACATCGTTTGTTTGGAATAATACAGTTTGGGCTTCTGCTATTTAAAAGCTATTTGCAGGAACTAGTTAAAATCTTTAAAATGTCTAATCAAATCAGTAATGAGTTATTGTGTTTGGAGGGCTTGATGAATCAATTCATACTGAACTAAGAAGTAAATTATAAACTGTCATCACAGCTTTTGCCAAAGGTGTTTTTACGTCGGTATAAATCAATTGCAAAATTAAGAAAATCACTAAAAACTGTAAAGCGACAGCACATCACCTTAAACAATGTGTTTCATATTTTTAATTCTAAATCTGTTGCTAATGACCATCATTGTTTTGTTTTTTTGAACTTGTAAAAATAAGAGTAAAATTGTGGTGCATTAGGTAGCAAGTAAAAGATACAGACTTGTGGCTTGCTAAATGCGCTGACTTGTTATACGCATTTATTTGCGACAATGCTGAACAATGGTACAAGGGCAGCACATGCAGCAGTTTGTTTAAACACCATGACGTTTTACTATTACATGCTTCCGGCTTAACAATTGTTTTAAACTAGGCTACTATCGAATGATATCACACAGTTGTCGAAACTAAGTAAATTTAATAGCAAAAAATGGTAACACCAAAGCTAAAGCTTGTCTGACTTATAGCTATTATTGTATAAAAATGACAAAACAACTGCTATGTATTAATTCCCAGCAACAAAAAATAAATACTCATCTTCAGAATTTTGTTTACGCCTTTGAATCTAAAATTAAATTGATACAATTTTTGCTATTGTAAGCAAATATATCATGTTTATAGCTTGTTTTATGTTGTTTTCGTATAATAACAAATCTTATACGAACATCATGATTATGTTGAGGTATTAGCATTTCTCGTTTCGGGGTTGGAATGGTACATACACACTTTCTTACATTAAAATATTTAACATCTTATTAGGTTTTTCAACTTTCCCAAGAAAAGTAACATCATTAATTTTAAATGTCTTAAACGAAAACTTAATAAAAATGCGTTTGAAATGTTACATTCCAACGTTTCAAAGTTATTTTTTTTAAATGAAATGGAATTAATTGATAGCAACATTTTTTTTGAAGTCCAATGTATGCAACAAGAAGCTTGTTTGGAAAGGTGCCTCTTTTTCATTTGCAACTTTATTAAGTTATATAGTCCAATCTGTCAATATTATTTTTGGCCAAAAAAACGATTTCATCACTGTGTCGACAAATCATAGAATTTAGCAGCACAATACAATACAATGCAATAATTGAATTACAATACAACACATGACATATGAAACGTGATGCAAAAAAATGGTTTCATTTTGAAACAGGTTTAGTCATTTAATGTACGACACCGCACTTTTTGTGATTCACACTTGCCCAAAGTCACCTGTTTTGAACGAAATTTCAGACAACGATTCTAGTGTGAAATGTAACAAGTTGAAGTTTTCTGGGTTATTAAAAACAGTAGAATAGTGAACTAAATTGGAATTCCTATGGGATTATTCTTGTACTTCTTTTTTGCTCTTGCCTTTGTGGTCACCCTTGCAGGTATAGTTATAATTTAAGGATTTCATGCTTGTTCAAGTTTTCTATTCAGTTATTTTGTTTGGTGTTGTTTTCGTATTACTTCACAAAGTTGTTGAAAGATTCATGCGGTGTAAGATCGCGTTCTAAAAGTTGCCAAAGTCAAATCAATACTTTAAAACAAACAAAACAATTTCAACAGCAGACAAACGTATTTAGCGCAGGCGTTCAAAAATTAAAACTATAGTGGGTTTAATAATCGTGGTGTTTAATTTAATGACAAATATAACGGACCAAATAGACCTAACATGCTCTATCATTGTGTTTCTTTGTTTTTAAGTGACATGCGGTAGTGCTGCACTAACTTAAACTGTCAAAACATATGGCTAAAGTTATGATCAACTTGTGTTATATTTTAGGTGAAGAAACTTGCCCTATGGTGGCTTTGAAGTCTTGTGAACAATTAAAAACACTCAAGGCAAGTCAACAAATAGGTTGTAGCCTACACAAGTGAAATTAGAAGAATCTGCAAGATGTGTTTTTGCAACAATCAATTTCATCCTGGTTTCAATTAACTTATATGTTTTTTGTACATGCTAAAAGCTAAGTGAGCTGTTTTTGTTATTAGGGCGACTTCAGCGATTTGCAGAAGTCAACTTTCAAGCTAATAGAGGTACGGAACAAAACTTGCTTTACCTTAAATACGCTTTCCATTTTTAAACAAATTTTGTGTTAAAAAGACACATTAAAAAAATACAATCTACAAGCAGATATTTTTTCACAAGATACATTGTGCAAACTTGGAATAAAAACAGGCCTTATCCCGGACAACGCCTTTGTAGCATCGTCCGTTCTAAACAGAAAAGAAACCACCAGCCTAGCCATGCCAGATTGGACCGCCTTGGTCGTCCTGGTGCAGCATGGTTGCCTTCAAAACGTAATGAGTTTCAGCCTAAAGTGTTTGGATATTTTACTCTTAAAAAACTGGCTATTTTATTTCTTTAGAAGAAGCAGGTCAGTGGCTTCAAGAAAACTTGAAAAATTTGACCACCATCACCGCTGTTATAACACAGGGAAGATTTCAGCAACCTCAGTGGATCAAAAAATTCAGGGTTGAATACCGATCTGAAATAGAAGGAAATTGGACGGCTGCATGCAACACAAATTCAGAAATAGTATGTTTTATTTGTTAGCCAAACTCGTAATAAACACAATATTCCAATCTTACAGAATATGTGAAAATGGACTAGCTGAACCTAAAACAAAATAGAAAACAAGCACACAAGAGTTTAAAATTACTGTCAAATATTTATTTTCAGGATTTTTGGGGCAACTCTGATTCCAATGCGAAAGTGTTGAACATGTTCGAAAGTCCTGTTGAAGCCATTCAAATACGTATAGTGACTTTGGACTGGAACAACTATATAGCTTTGCGACACGAATACTTGACATGCTGACAGTGTCTTTTATTCGCCCAAATTAAAAACTATTATTAAAAAAAATCTGTGCCAAATAGGCAAATCTATTCAAAGGAGAGGATTTGTGTAAAAGTAATTTATCAAAAAATATTTTATCCAACTTTTTACTTTCAATAGTCTGCAATCGTGGAAAAAAAAGAGCCACATGCAATATCAAATTTTGTTTGTTACACAACATATTATTAAAAACTTGTTTGTTAAAACGCGAAAAGAGGTTCAGAATTGTGTCATGGTGTTATGTATATAGATTAATCACTAATTTGTGTCACAATATAAAGAACAATTAAACGAGTTAAACATTAAAATGCAATGCAAATGTAAATGGCGATAGATGTCGCAGTGAGGTAAAGTGAAGACAGGGATCTTGATTGCAGAGACGATCCGCTCGCTGTGATAAATAAAGTAATAAGTATCTCCGGCCTAAAAGCTGCTATGAATTTTCAAGGTAGGGTTGATGGAAAAGTTGTAGAAGTGACACAAATAACATTAAGCTTCCAAAACTTTAAAACTTCATGCTTACGTCTTGACGCCTAATATGCATGCAGTGAATTGGGCAACATGTTCAGATTGTGAATATGTTTTTGGCAGTGTGAAATGAAAATTTAATGTATAATTCATAACAAGAAATTCACATCTCATTGAATAAATTTCTTTATAGTAGGGTATAATATCATGCAACCACATATATGTATATGGTTATATAATTCACAACAGATCAAATTACAGAAGTTTGCAAATGCGTTTTAGGTAAACATTGTTTTGCAAACTTTTTCTTGCAAATTGCTACGATGCCAGGGCGGCATATAACACTTACAATCTCTTTGGGTTGTTTGTCATGGTTTTCCAAAGTCTAAATTTAGTTGTATAGATCAATTGCCAGACAATAAAGTGTTTTAAGATGGCTTTATGTAATAATTGCTTTTTTTAAATCTGTCCTACGCAAACTTTTCTGTAGCCCGAAAGTTGAACAATAAAAAATCTTACAGGTTGTGGACGAAGACGATTGTGCAGTAGTTGTTTTTGCATTGTTGCCTAAAAAGGAGTTTGTTAAAACGAAATCAATGATCAACTAAAAAGAAAAAAGTAAGACAGTAAACCTAATTTAAATGTGAGGAAACACACAAAGATTGCATTACAAAAGTAAACACTACAACAATTTGACGTGTGAACTGTTTTAAATAAGAATTCAAAAACTACAAAGTATGTGAACAAAAATTATTTGTAATCGCTTGTCTCAGTTAAGTATTTCGTTTGACCTTATATATTTTACAACTTACTTGTATCTCTCGTTGTGGAGGGTGGTGTAGTCACGTCTTCTGCAAAAAAGGAAATTACTTTTAATTAAATTTAAAAAAAATGTCTGCTTGGAGCCATAATTTCTTATTTGTTTGTGAAGTGATACTGGTAACTTTGAACTGCTGTCTTATGTTTGTCGCACTTTTTTCTAACTTAAGTTACTTTTATCTATCTTCAGTTACTGCACTGCCGATGAACAATGTCAAAAAATATCAAAAACATAAATAACGCAATGCTGCAAAAAACATATTTGTTACGTTAAAAAAAATATAATTTATGTTATCTACACATCTATCACGTACACTCTGAAGGTAAACAGAAGACAAGGTGACATATGGAGCTTGACCATCTTATAGTCTTTAGGTCGAAGGTAGTTAAATCACTTTACCTTCTAAGTTTTCCGTAATCCATTGTTCAAATGACGAAACTTTTGTGTAGACTCCGAGGTGATCTGGTGAAGCACAGCCTTTTCCGAATGACGTCACACCCATCTGATACCACGTGTCTCCAAATAGACAAATCAATGGACCACCAGAGTCGCCCTTGAACGTGTCAAATTATTTTAAAAAATTTTGACCGCTTACTGTTTCTTTGGTCGTTACCAGATTTAAACTTGAACCTAATAAACTATGAAACCTTAAACCCAACATGTTTACTAATTTGACATTACGAGCAGTGTAATAATGAGTACCAAATTAGTAATGTCCGGTTTGTAGTAACTATTTAAAACTCAGATTATATGCTTAGACCAATTATTGTCTTGTAACATTAACTAGCTTATATTGAATGCACAACTATCATCAGACGCTTCTCGTAAAATATAGGTTACTATATTCTTTATGGAAATCGGAACACCAATCTCAAATTAAATTCACAAAACAATTGTTGTATTCATAATTAAAGGCAAACATTTTTGGCCCCTTTTCAATCTCTTACTGGATAAGAGAAGCTAAAATAAACTAGGTCTAACCGTGCGTTTATGCAAGCCAGTGAGCCTGATCTATATGAATATAAATCAATGTAACTCAACTCATGATAATTATGGCGCCATACCTTATCCTGTCACTCAATCATTTCCATTTGGCAAAATGTAAGTATTTTTTACAAATTATGTTTAAGATACCTGACAAGTGTCTGCCCCGCCTTTTCCCTGGAAACCAGCACAAAACTGAGTATCTATAAGGTCAGCAGGTGTTTCATCCCTCGCATAAACTTCTTTACAAGTCGCAAAGTCACCAATCAGCAAACGCACTTGGCGTAAGTTTTGAGGGTAAATGTCGTTGGCAGCTACAAAGAGTTTTGTAATCCTTAAAACACTGATTTATTCCTTAGATGCTCAACACACTATCTTTTATATTTTTAAAGTTATAATTTTAACATGAGCGTTTACATCGGCTACTAAAAGCAACAGATAACTAAATGTTCAGCAAATTTTTCACAAAATACATTGTTTTGTAGAATTGTGTACTTTTTACATTTATAACAATAGACCTGTTTGCGACAAAACAAAAAAACGATAATATAGTCTAGTCACATGAGTTTTTCTAATTGAAAGTCCTAGTAAATGTAGTTTGCCTACTCTGCAATAAGTTTAAAACTTACATACAGCTCCCCATCCTGTTGCAATACATTTAGTTCCTGCGATAACTTGAAAAGGCTCTGTTGCGGAAGGAATACATATTGGTCTCACATTTGTTGTAAAACGAATTTCAGAAGCCAGTTTGAGTATCGCAATGTCACTTCCTAATGTAACAGACCTGAAGTACAAATTGGTTTTAATTAGGTCAGTAGTTTAATTGATTGGATGAATTCATGAACAAAAATTTTGTATTTTTAAGAATATGTAGTTTATATTTCTGAAAAAAATTTACTGTTTTTATGTTTAAATTTAAATAATACTGCTGGATAAAAATGTTGTGGACGAAACCATAATAAGAACAAAAACGCCAACATTAAAGCAATTTATAAGTTAGTTGATTTAATCCGGAATGAACTTCAATCGATTTGTTTTAAAATTGTTTTTTCTTCTAAATTTATTTACCCGGTATAGTTTTCGTGTAAGATCTGTGATCGAATGTCGACGACCTGTTCTCCTGATGAACCTGCAGTCCGGTGTCGTCCTACGACCACCTGAAGACTGTCACTAAAAAGAAAAAATTTTTACTTAAATTGTAGGCTATACTAAGCAATGCTCGTGCGTTTGCCTAAAAAATGTTTTTGTAAACCATTGGTTCTCAAACTTTTTAAGCATGCGGCGCATTAAATAACTAAAGTTTCTTTTTGCGGCGCACTTTGCAGGTAAACAAAACAAAAGTTGTTCAAAGAATGTTAATTTTTAACTTTATGGTGGTGGGTAGAGATGCTTTTCATCCCCAATAACACAAATTTGAGCTTTGAAACGTTGTTATGTACACCAGTATTTCGTTACGAATCCTAAAACACCAGGGAATGTTTGCACTTTAAAACAGGGAATATTTCGCGGCACATTTGGAAATCTCACACGGCACACACATAGATTGAAAATTATAATGCTTGCAATACTTTTTACTTACTAAGGAGAAAGATTTTCATTAACGAGGCAATGTGCCGCTGTAAGGATGGTGTTGGAATTGAGAATTGATGCACCGCAATGAAAAAATGTAAATTGTGTGATCATTGCCATCCAGGGGTAGGAGCCGGGTACAGCCTGGTTGCCGCCAACAATTCGTGGATCCTGTAAAATTCAAAAGATTAAAATAAAAAGCTATTCGCAGACCGTGAAGATTTATAGTTCCTGTGATCTGAGACGACTTTCCTCGCTTTTGTTGACCATCTGAGAGAATTTGTTCAAATAACGCTCTGCATTTACTGATAAGCTTATAAAAATGAAAGTGTTTTTTTAATGGTATCTACAGTTTTATATCATCAAATATATTTTTTCATTGCAATACATTCTTCCTATTTAGGCCGAAAAACTCATCGATATTGCTGCAATTAAAACATACCCAAGTAAATTCGGGAGCGATAGTCGTTTTTCCGCATTGATCCTTTGACACAGTATCGTGGGCTGAAAACAAAGTAGTTAATTAACATTCCTTTGCCGTTAAACCTTCAAGCGCTGAACATTAAATGCTTCATAAAGTTGTATGGATTAAATTCACCCACCACATTCGACCTCATCTTCCCCATTTGCACAATGTGTAGTTCCGTCACAATGGTTTGTTTGAGGTATGCACTCTCCATTCCAACACGTGTATTCGTCGTCAGTACATCTTTCTGCAGCACAGTTCATTTGGGTGAGACATAAAACAAACTAAATAAAATGCACTTGATCGCTCAGCTTAAATTTCACTTTAAAATTTCCATGCATTTAAACCAGTTTACAAAGTTTTCGATCTGTGTTTTCTGTGTAATACTTTTTGATGGGCCTCAATTAATACCTGCAAGTGCCTTTCTATTTGTGTCACAATAATCAGTCAAAGTGACTTTAGAGTAAGAATAAACTTAAGGTTCGTATACATTTCGGGGTTAGGAAAAGATTCTTTACCATTTTCAGTTGTTAATATTTACCATTGGTTATAACACATTTATCGCAATGGAGCGAAATTGTGACTAACTTTCTAAAGATTAATGTGGTCTTCACGAAAAAGGGGGCCTAAAACTTTTCATTTTTCTAAAGTTTTTTTTTTCAACCTTTAATTAGTACTGACCGCTGGTCGACCACGAAATCCAGAATCCTCGACCGGAAAACGACCGATCTGATTGAAACACGATTCGCACCACGTTGGTAGAAGCAACGAAGTTAAACGCCAAGTGTTTTTCGCACAGTCGTACGCCAGTAAACTGTGAAAAAATAATTCGTAAATTTACAAAGTGAGAGTCATTTTTTCACCTAAACCTAATTTTGTCTAGTTAATCTTAGGAAAGTTTGTTTTATCATAGACAAGATAGCCTAATACTACAATTATGGGATGAAAGCATTTTGGCTCTTCTCATGTTAGTATGTTATTAGCCGTACCTTTTCAGATCCATCAAAAACCTCAATATAATCGACACAGTTTCCAAAATTTAGTTCCAGGTCTAATTCGTTGAAAGTAATGCTAATTGTCTGCAAAAAGACATTATATTAATTTTACAGAGGCTAAAACTGCATCACATAGTTAACACGAAGTATTACATTCTAAAAGACTATACTTGCTTATGAAGGTTAATATATCATCTTATTGCTATTGTATTGCTAACTGTTTTTCTTGTAAATGCAAACAAAAAAGAATAAAAATTGCTTGGGTAAATCAATGTAGACAAACTTGATCAACGTGAATGTACCGATTCCTCAAGTCAAACAGACAAATCGTTTAATATACAGTAGTTTTTATCTTACTAGGTTCTGCGGTTGTTCGATAGTCCATTCACAGCTAAGAAAATTCGAATATCCACTAGGATAATTTGGAGATGTAACGTTGCCATCGGGGTCGGTTAACAGAAAGGTGCAAGAAGGATCAGCTGTAATATGAATTCGGAATTTTTTCTTCACATTTTACAACTAAACCAACGAGTAGGTTACCAGCGGAACCAGACAGAATGTTAAAATACGCATGTGTTTTGTTTTTCAAACATTTGTGAAACATTTCCGGATTGTGTTATTTTCACCACGCAATAATTCATTATTTATTATTAAACCTTAATGTTAAACGACGTATTAATGGACTTACCTTGTCGTTCAATAACCTGAGATTCACTCTTTTTCTTTTGTACTGAAGCGTAACATGATAACGTTAATCCTAATACAATGGTATAAAAGATTGAAAGAAAACGTGTAATCCAATTCATTTCTTCAACCAAAAAAGTTAAGTTTTAGCCTAGTTGCTATAAAAAGCCTACTCACAAAACAATTGTAATAGGTGAAAAAATGATAAATGGGTAAGTTCATATTATATGTTACGCCAGCACATTTTCATTTAGCTGTTTCTCTTAAAAATAAAAACAAAAAGTACATGCTAAGCTGATGCTAAAAGATAAACACTGTTTTGAATAGGAACTGTCCTGTTTTGTTTTAAATGACTTTTGTATTTTTAAATCCTTCAATCGTTAGCAAGTTCTTGATACCACGTATACAATGGTCTTTTCTGTATACATTGACTATGATCAAAAAGACGGTGTTCCCAAGTCGCAGAACAACATTGTCAGCTTGGTAATGGATGCTGCCCTTATATTTCAACCTACCACAACATTCCAAATGGGCAGTGAATCGTCACGCTACGCACGAGACCTGGACACGTGAGGTCAGAATGACGTGATCGAGAACAGGTAACATGACAGAGAAGAAGTTGCTGATGCAGTTGCTAACTTGTATGTGAACAACTTGTACACATTTTCACTGTCTGTAATTACAACAAACATCCATAGTAGTGAAAGCTCTAACTGAGACTGCATGGACTATGACCTTTTGCTAAGCCATGTTTTGAAAGTGGCGTTCCATTCGCATTGAGAAAATTCGGCGATTACCTACAACAATGCGTTGGCAATGTTGCGTGACGTTGGCCCAGAAACCCAGCGTTCCATGGAGACTTGTGCTAAGAAAGGAGGAAGTGCACAAAAGCGGTCCACGAGGGCGAAAATCATGTGATTATGTCAAATCCGCGCACTTTGGGCTTAACAACTATTCACTTAACCCGAATTCCGTAAGTAAATTGTCACTGGAACAGAGTTTTGGACTACATTTTGATACTATATTTTTTCTGTTGCTTGTAATGAGGATTACAGCAAGGAATCTATGTGCTGTTGTAGGTAAACTCGTATAATGCCGAACTTCTGTTTGTAACAAATGCTGTGGGAAAAACTGAAGTTTTGCATCTTCCAGTTTTGAACATCACTTTAGTACTTCACACATAACTGCATGATTACGCATTGAAAAGATACACTGAAAATGACAAATTTTGAAGCCAATCTGCAAGAACACATTTTGAGGACATTCAATTTATACCTAGTTGTATCATTATTTAGTCTTTAACATTCTTGTCATCGTATTGGCATAGCCTAAATCATTGAGGACGTACACAGCTTGAAATGAACTAAATTTTCTTATGTGGCATTCGAGAAAACTTTGCAGCTGTTTTAGTGACCATTTCTACGATAAGAGATTAAACATTGACCATTTAACTGTCACGCATGAAAACCCAACATGATTTTACAGGCCACTTAAATCTACCTTGGACGAATTTAAACGTCTTGTTTGTGTGTGTGTTTTTTTGTATAGTTTTCATAACCTAACAGTTTAATAAATCTTTTATCCCGAGGTACAAACTGCATTGTGCATTTCAGGTAACTTATCGGTAAAGTGTTGTGACCTACTAAAAAGAGCCGCCTGAAAAAAGGAAGTTAAAACCCCCTTATAAATCTTACAATAATGTATATCGTGTTAACTATTTGCTTCATTTTTCTGCGTTCATTATAATTGCAACATTCGTGCATAGGGCAAAAAGGATGGAAGCTTTAAATACACTATTACTTGCAACAGAGGTAAGGAAACATTTAGCGTGTAAGGTGAGTTCGTTTTGTTGGCGTTTGGCATTTGCTCTTTCGTGGTAGCTCCTTCCATTTGTGTGTTTTAAGTCAAGCAATAAAGAATGACATTTAAATGTCTTTGTCAAATACAGCTATTTGAAACTCGACGCCAATTTGTCTGGCAGTTAATATTTCTGGCGCTTGGTTGGTAAATAATACGTTGTATGAATTTTACTTTGCACAGTAGCAAAAAAAGCAAGTTTAGAGATTTCTTGAGAACCTTTGTTTCTTATATCACTAAACTAATCCTTTTAGGTCCAAGAACATCGTTTGATTGTTGTTGCAACACTTTCTTAATGATTTTGTTATCAAAAAAGTCAAGACATAGTCGGTCACCCTGTCTAAAGCCTGAAGCACAACTTATTTAAAATTTGCGCACGATTATATTTTTGCGAAAGCAACAGCGAAACAAGACATATGAACAGTTATGCAAGTTTAAGAGAGAAACGGTTACAATCGCAACTTGGTTTAACATACTACAATGATCAAGTACTTAAAACGCAGTATTATATTTCTACAATATGTTGTAAATTCCATGAATATGTTCAATTGAAAAAAATACAATAAAACTTTTAACAAATATAAATCAAATGTGAAAAAAACACATAAAAGCAGGACCTACTTTTCGATTGAAACAGTGACTCATTGGCCAAAAATATTACAATATAATATACTGTAAATGCATAATATGGCAAGCATAACGTAAAAGTTGTAAGTGAAAAAGCACCAAATGTGATAAAAATTTAATACGCACCTTGCACGCACAGTAATACGCACATTGCATGATTTATAAATATGAAGTATGATTTAAAATACTTCTTTGCATAGTTTAAAAGTGAAGTTTTGTCACGTATAAGCACAGCTAATGTAATGCAAATATTGCTAGAGAAAAACACAAAATGGAAACGCAGTGAACTGATCCAATATGATTCGCTTTGTTTTCTGTTGAATAAATAACAACATTGTTTTATATGTACAATTACACCGAATGAACAGGATTTCCGGCATTTTAAAGCCAAGTGGCAATTTTTATTGTGTTATAGCCTACTTCGTAAATAAATTTTTCAACTTCCTTACTAATATGAATTGCCATGTAAGATTTTTGTACACCATAAATCAAGTTGTTTCAATTTGTTTTGCCAAACATTTTGTGGTTAATCTCGTTACGTTTGTTTCGCTGAACGTAAGGTTACATTATAAACGCATATTATGATGAATATACCCTATATTTTGCTTGCAAATCACGGTCAGAGTGATAATATACTGAGATACAATTACTGTGCATCAAATGTGTTTATATGCATGTTAGATACGACCACCACCTACCAGCGACTGTATCTTGAATCCACTGCTGGAATGACGATACTTTTGTGTAAACGCCAGGAAATCCGGGAATAGCGCATTCTATTCCAAATGACGTCACTCCAACCTGATACCACGTGTCGCCAAACAAACAGGACAATGGTCCACCCGAATCGCCCTAAATAAGAAACGAAATTTTACAATGCTTACATGTACGCCATGTTCTATTCCTGTTTGCTATATTGGAGCACAATAAATAGTCAAGCATTAAGCTATTACTTGACAAGAATATATTGTAGAAAGATCCAATGAAAATAGGCAATCTAATTAAGAACAAGATAAACGATAATAACTAAGGTACAAGGAAAATCAACTTATACTCGACCTCATTAATAACTATATTCGTTTGGCGATATTTAAATTGAGCTGTTGTTACAACTTTTTGTTCGGAAACGTATCAAGGAAAACGCTTTACCAGACACGAATCCTTTGCTCCTTTTGTTAGGTCACCGGCGCATAGTTGAGAATCGATTAGTGGCGTGTCTTCTTTCGAGTAACTTATGTTGCAGAAATTCTGGTTGGTGATCGGCAATCTCACTTGATAAAGACGATCCGGAATTGCACCTTCGTATTCTGAGCAAATTTGCGGCAAGTTTAATAAACTTTGATAAGATAAATCAAAAAAACGCCATGGTTTGTATCACCCCTGTTTGTTTCACCTTACAGCAAATCCATTTACCTTGAAAAGTTTTTAAAAAATCAAAGAGTTATTCACTAACGAGTTTGTCAAAACCTTATCAAACATGCTTTTTTGCAAAAAAACATCATTTTTTTCCATAGCATGCAATTATTTTTTGCAAGATATATTTAAACATATTTTCTTACCGAGCTGTCCCCAACCAACTGCAATGCACTGTGTTCCTTCAATTAATTCAAACTGTCCCAATGAGGGTAAACATATTGGTCTGACCGTCGACTGAAACAATATTGGACGAACAAGAAATATAAGTGCAATATCGCTTCCTTTATGCGGACTTCTGTATTCAAAAAAGTTTGTTTACAGAAACATCTGGTGTGTAATAAAGGAAACAAAACCAAATATGTTGCTAATCTGACCTGTAATCTTCGTGCACCACCACAGACGCGATTTCCAATTTTTGCTCCCCTTGGCTGCCATTGATGTCATACCTTCCGACGTAAACAACGAGAATGGACCTAAAAGTTGCACGAAATGATAAACAGTGCACCAAGTGTTTACACTCGTTGTATATTTTTTTACAAAAAGGTATAGGTCGGTCTACTCAGCCCTGGCTTAAATTGAACTTAAAACCAGGTTAGACACAGGTTCTACGTCGCCACATTGGCGCCACTTGCAAAATATGGTCGCTAATTTTACAACATAAAAGATTTCAAAAATGTATTTGTCTGCTTTTTGACATTTTGCCCTAAAAAAGACATCGAACAAAACTTACGGTGCGGTTCGAGGGTCGGAAAAGCAGTGTGCTGCAGATAATATTGTATTATGGTTGATTATGGTTCCGCTGCACTGTAGAGTTCCATCGTTCTTGGTGATCATCGCAATCCAAACATAGGAACCAGGCACAGCCGCATTGCCCCCTACTATCCGAGGGTCCTGGATACAGTAATTTTTAAAATACGTTGCGATATTATTGTGAAGTTCAAGCTCTTACCCACGTAAACTGTGGAGCCACACTGACTTTTCCGCATTGACCAGGGGTTGAGGCTTGATAAACTGTACAAACAGCAATGTTGTTTAATGTTACTTAAAACACAAATAAAGAAATCGGACGACATATGTTTGTTAGTTGTTACTGCTTGTTATTTTTCGGTTTAAAACTATTTTCAATAAACATTTTCTAGAGCTACTAATTCAGTTTCAAAATCACTGAAGTAGCCCCTCAAACAGTCTCTTTATAAACAATACTACACAACTACGTGTTACAGTCTCCAAACCCAAGATGTTGAATGGGGTAATAGCTTAAAAAGCGTAGAAGGTATTTCAGACCAGATAGCTGAAGTATTTAATAAGTCACATGTTGACAATAATATGCTGCTTTTATTTTTTATCACAAACCGCATTCTATTTCGTCTTCCCCATCAGAGCAATCTTTGATTCCGTCGCACTGAAGTCCATCAGAAATGCATTCGCCATCCCAGCACGTGTATTGATTAGTAGAACACCTCGCTAAATATATGTTAAGATTGGAGTCTTATTCAAAACCTCAGTGAGTATCGTTGAATGTATGAAAAATACCTCATATCGGCACTGCCTTTTTACCACTAGTGAAATATCGTCACTAATTTCATAGCCCGGGTTTTTCTAATAATCCAGCATCTATAGGCCTTAGTTTAGTTAGTTTTTACCAAATTAAATGTACTTAATCCAAGCTTGTCGTAAAATTTCTTGTTTTCTTAAGTTGAGGAAACTGCGTCTATGCAATTGCTGATTTTGTTTTTACCTGTGCTGGTCCAAGACAGATAAAACCCTTTGAATGACCTCGAGTCATCAGAGTGGAACACAACGCGCACATTGCTACGTGAGGCTGCGAAATTTGGTGGCAATCGTCCGCCGCAGAACCGCCGTCCTGTAAACTATTACAAAAAGTGGGTGGGATTTTACAAAACATGATGGTATTGTTGTTTAGAACGGGTCATGTTATATTATTGACAAGTGGATCTTGCTCATGACAAAAATTTCCAATAAACAAATGTACAAATAACGTTTAAGGCTGCCAATGTTTTACACAAAAATTTGATATAAGTATGTTTTGTTAATCTTTGCTCTTGTTGTCAACAATCGACACGAAAAGACTTACCTTTTCATCTCCGTTGTAAACTTCGAGATAGTCGTTAAGACACGATGGTGTCTCATGAAGAAGTATTTGATGAAATGTAATCACTATTACCTACAAAGTAATACAGGTCGGTTAAATTCGATGACAAAAAGACAAAAACACGTGCAAACGAAAATCGGAAAGTTAAAGACATACAAAAACGATGTTTTTTTTCTTTTAATTTTTACTGATCATCAAAGTTTATTACTGGCCTTCTTAAGATTCCCGTTAATGTCATAAACCTTCTTTTTATGAGCTTAGTTACATTTGGTATGTTTTGATACCGGGTCCCACACACCATGCTATAGTCTACATCAGCTCTTGTAGCACAAAATAACAACCAAACCTGTTTCAGTCGTACACTGAAGTAGGTAATATAAAGGAACTTACTTGATCAGATGGTCGTGAGATTATCCATACGCAATCCAGGTTGTTTGCATAACTTTCTGGATAACCAGGCGAAGTGATATTTCCAGATGGTGCGGTCAAAACGTCGATTGAGCAGTCTAGCAGCAACGAAAAAAGACTCTGCAGCGAATATTTTAAAGGGGGCATTTCTACGTTTATTGGTTGATGAATTTGTGACACATGCAACTTAGAGTTTGATTAATATTAGTTGATAAAAAATCACGTAGCGGATTTACAAAATGATACCCGACATTTAATGGTGTTTCAATTTACCTAAATATATATATACTGAGGAACATTACACGGACTTTAACTTAACAACACTGCACTTAATAAATACGTTTTATGTAACTTCAATTACAATTTTGTGCTTTGTTACAAACATATACGTACCTGCCGAAGCAGTTTCAGACTGATTATTCTGAGCCAAAACAGCGTTTACAAAGATAAGCAACAAAACTGCAAGTGATACATTCATCTGAACGTAGCCCGTAGTCCGGTGACCTTTGAACCCCCACATCTCTTACTTGAGGCTTTGCTGTAAAACAAACTTATACAGTCTCTTTTATTTCTTCATGTTAAACCGAATTAACATCACTTGTTCGCAGTTTTGTGCTACCTCTAGGCGAAAAGCTCGATTACCCGAAACCAGTTTAAGCACGAAAACTGTTACAAAACGTTTTTTCAAACTACCTGTTTTCTGCAAAGGTAACCCCAATAGAATGTTGTTGTCTCAAACATGAGCTCCAGTCAGAAATCCCCTTTTCATTTTTGCCTACTTTTACCCAAGGCAACAGTTTTATTTGCGAACAACGAAAGATACGGTTGTCTGGAGATCCTAAGTCTTCTGACGTCATCTCCAGTCTACCCCGTTTGTGTCCAGTCATCCGCGAAAGTTCCCCGAACAGGCCCACAGTATAGAGACCAATTCTTCTCACTCTAGCTTGGGGCAAAGGACTTTCGTCATCATCGCGTAACTACACAGTACACAACCTCATGAAGTACAACAAAAAATTAGGGCTTTTGTATTGTTTTCGTCAGGTTAAAGTGAGTTAATGGTTTAACACGTTGACTGCCAAGGGATATTCCTATGTTGTGCTTAAATTTGCCAAATATGTTTTAGTGGCTTTCTGAAATCAGAAAGTCGAAATATTTTGTGCCATGCTACGAGTTAATCGGTGGTAACATGCTGGCGTAGGGTGTCTCGGTGTTGCCACAACGCATCCACGACGTAAGTTCGAGACGCCAGCTCGTTTTAAGCGCGTTACAATCGAATAAGTCTACTACGAGTATACTCGTATCTGGTAAGCCTGGCTAGATTGGCCACTACGAGATAACTCGTAGTTGGCAGTCAACGTTTTAAGAGAGCAAATGTCAACGGCCCACATACAGTTGGAAAAACTTTTCCGAAATCATTTTTCATATTTTTGTTTTGTATCAAGTTCACACAATTTGTTCTCCCATTTCTGGGTAATGAAGTATATGGGTCTACAAAAAAGGGTTGTACCAAACTAGTCGGTCATCTCGGCATTACTATGCAACAAGTTGTAGGTATACAAAACTTGCCGAAAGTCAAACCAGTGCACTAAATCACACGTTTAATGATGCTGCCCATGGCAGCATCCGGCAGGGGATCACCAAGTTGTTATTAGTCAACAAATGTTGGTGTTTATGCAAGCTAACGATAACGACTTTCTCTTAAATAATTGCAGTTACCAGCCTAATAGGAGATGGTGTTTTCCTTCATTCGGGTAGCTTTTAGCAAAGATTTGAATTTAACTTTACACTGGCTCCGGTGTAGACCTTTCCGATATTTCGTAGGCATATGGAACAGTTACGCAACAAAGGGATTAACGGTACGAAACGACACTTCTTAGGGTCGACTTATAAATTTGTATTGATACTCAGATACTAAAAGTTTACAGCTAGAGTTTCAAATGTCAAACTACACCTGAAAAAAACTCCCTTTTACGGGTTTAGCGCAATTAATCGTGAAAACTTGCAATTTTTTCGGACGTACTGTTATTTTCCCTATATTGCCAATCACTGTTTTCGTTACATCCGAAAAGTTTTAAGAGTTGACAACCACTTTATTGAAAAGTGCTTCGATTTATGTGCATTGTTGCTATTTCGGTATCAAATTGGAAAATCCCGTAATCGGGATTCCGCGGGATTTTAACTTTCCAATCTGGGGAATTTCCGGTATTAAGATGTTGAGCAAAAGTACGTTTTCACTAGTTTTTTAGCGTGACGACACAGACAAGAATGACGAGTTGCGTTAAACCAGGGGTGTTCAACCCGTGGCCCGCTGGAAGGTTCTGAGTGGCCTGCGTAGTAGTTTTTGAAGTGACTCATATTGGCAACTTAATCGCCAACGTAATTAATGCGGAACATTTATTATGAAAAATTGGCCTTTATTGTTTTGCTTTATTTCTTTGTTAATAGAGTAGTTATACACAACTTTGAAGTTACTTTTATTGCGTCACAATGCGCATTGTTACGTATCACAATTTTCATATTGTTACGTCACAATCTGACTCGTGCTTCAAGAGTCAGTCAGTAATGTTTCTTGGTTCATTGAGATACATCTGGTATCAGAGACTCGCGCAAACCGCATTTAGTAGTAAAACATCTTCCGCACTCTGCAGTGATAGATTATGCCAAACATAGATTATGCCAAACAGGAAACAAAAATCAAGTAAAGCTAACAGAACTTTCCAAGAAAGGTTGACATGTGACTTTAAATCCCCTGCGAGATCAGTAATTTCTGACAGCCATATGGAAAAAAATCGCTTCGCATTGCTCCATCGTCCATCTCACCGAATATTGCCAAACTTGTTAGAGAAAAACAGTGCCAAACTTCACATTGAAATGTCGACGTGTGGGAAAAACTTTGTTGACTTTACTATATCTTGGTGTGTTTATTGTTCTTATACTTGTAAACGAGGACAATACACATTTCTAAGATTAGAATTTCGGTGTGAGGATTTTAATTAGAAATTATAAGACGGCTATTTCTACGATTCCAAACTAGCAGTTAGCCAGTAACACGTAAGTGGCCCGCGCAATCATTCGTAAACCGCATTTGGCCCTTTGGCCAAAAAGGTTGAACACCCCTGCTTTAAACTCTTGTTTCAAAAGTTAAATCATGTTTTATGCACATAAAAAATTGACAGAAACAATTATATTTCGGATGAGTGTGCGTACGAACCAGAGATTTAATGCAATATGTTAATGGTAGACACCAACTAGCATCGTTTTTTTATTATTTCTTCTTTTTTTATTATCTCTTCAACTGCGCTGCTTGTAATTAAGTTGTATGTCATTGCTGTCACCATTGATTGTCTACCTGTTATTGGCAACACGAAACATTAACGTTGTTGCAATACTATTTATGCGAAAACTAAATCAATTGAATACACGTTTTGCACGTTTTTAACCTTTTAAGAAACACGCACCACTGTTAAATATTATTATTATATGGGCTCCACACCGTGATTCGAACTAAAATGAACCCGGGATCGGAATTCAAAAAAAGACACGTTCCGGAATCGGGATTTCCCGGGTCCCAACTCTAATTATTAGTTGTTGTGTGTGTAGTTGCTAAATACTATCCTATCAACCGAACTTAATTTATGAGTTAAAAAACTTTATTTTTGATCAGATATCGATATTATTGTTTCCCTCAGCAGTGCAGCATTTTCCCTTTCAGTTGCCGTTATTGTTAACTTGGCGGTCTGTGTTGGCTAAAATAATGTCACGGATCATATTTGGAAACGGAAGCGTGACGACAACACAAGACATGATTTGCCATAACGCAGCGGCAGTTCGTGTATGCAACCGAAACAAAAAAAATCCCTTGTCAATTAGTTCGATGCAAAATATGAGTTGAATAAAATGATGAACTGCTGGTGATTTGAATTTATTTGCAACCTTTGTAGAGGAATATAGAAAGAGATGAATGTTTGTTGCACCTGTTGCACGAATTAAATTGATTTGTTTCATTGGATAGTTGCATTTCGATTTCCAGCATTTGGTTTTGTGATATTTTTTGAGAAGTTAGTTAGGCACGCAAGCAAGCATGAAAAAACTGCGTAAAACACTTTTTGAGTATTCGTTTATAAATTTGAGACTTTACGCTATAACAGAGCCTTACTCCACGGAATGCAGGCGCATTTGAAGAAAGTTTTCCAATTAAACAATGTGGTTTACTTAACTGATTATAGTTATTAAAATATGCACTGCTATTTAGGGTTACAACTATCAACCTGTTCGGCCACCTTTGTGTCAAAGATATGGGCTAATGTTTTTCGCAATAGCAACTGGTGTTCACTATTGTTGACTTACCACCTGACGCGTAATTACTTCTTTCAATAACGCGAACAATGTCACCATATCATACTCTCCATGGCGTGAAACTATTGGCGGTGATAAAGAAGAAGGCGCTGCTTTCTCTACGATTGTATTGACATAATCAAACACGTCGTACAATATCTGATGACTATTTCCATAACAACCTTAGTGACTGTTTCGAGTGCTTGTTTTGATTGACTCAATGAAATGGCAGACCTATTTAAAACAGACCTGGTACAAGTAATTGTTGTTAGGCTTACAGAGCACCAAAAAGTTGGTTAAAAATTTGTATTTATCTGTTGTGTGATCGATCACAATCGCACTAGACGACTGCCATTGGAAGTCGAATAATTACGACAGAGCAGAAAGTAAGGCAAATGCAATATGACCGCACATTATAGTTTTATCATAGTCATGTTGTGAACAATGAGACAGGTTTATTTTTGGTTCAAGTATCACAGCCAGAAAAAAATTCATAGAATCTGATCATTATTAGAGAACATGCACTTTTTGTGAACGCCACCAACGCAAATTGTTTTGCCTTCAGGATGACCAATTTCCGGATTGGATCATCGCAATTTCTTGCTATTGCGGTAACTAAGTTTACCAAGGCAGTATATATTTCAGGCAAGACTTATGTTGTGTCAGTTTAGATTTGTCGGTGTTTCTTTCACTGCTACAGTAAAAAGTTTAAAAAGTACAGCAAAAAGTGTACAATAATTAAAATTTTGAAACGCCGTATAATCGAACCGATGGACTGTTTGTGTTCATACCGTTTCGATAACAATGCGTAGCCGACGTCGGTAGATGTTTGCAAACAAATGTGTTTACATTAATCAATTCAAATCCAAACCCGATCCACTACATTCCCTTATAACTGCTAGCCCTGAAAGGTTATAGAAATTGAAAAATTAACAAAAATATATGTGTTTAACTTCTCCTATGTCAATGAGTTTTTATGCTGTGTTTAACAATGCTGATAATTTTCATTTTATATTTTGGTTTATGTTTGTCTCTGTATAGTTTAAGTTTTTTAGGTCAGGTTACCTTTTCCTTAGTATGTAGGTATAACAGATATTTAAACTTCGTCCAATCGTTACGACATTTGCATTGACTTATTTATGCTGCATTAGTGTTTGATTTGAATATTCAAGACTCCGTGAATCAGTATTGCAGAGGCCATAACAAAACCTTGGTATGTTATTACAACAAAAAAAACTTTAGTGTACACCATATAAGAAATGAATTTACAGTATCCCATTTTCTTCTCCGAAACCTGATTTCCGGATCTTTCGTTAATCGTGACGCAAGAGAGAGTAGAGAATGCTAACTGTTAAAATGACGTGATTGTCGACAATTTGCGGTCGTTAGTTTCTTGTCAGAATCAGCTGGAGAGTTTTTGTAAGGATTTTCGCTTTAGCATTAATATTTATGATATGTTGGCAGTCCATACCTACAAACTTACATCATGACCAGGGCATATAATATATCTGTTACATAAATTTTCTCATCGTTATGCAAACTACGCAGGCAATACCAATTGATCAAAGAGTATATTTGTTCAGATGCACTAAGTCATCACAATAAAAGTAAAACGCACTTTCCGTTTAAAATCTTTACTATGTTTTTTGAAAGCAATTGCAATTTTAATTAAACTCATTATGTGCAAGCGTGGTCCGTTAACCTAATTACCTAATTTAGTGTGTGTATCGCAAATAATGAATATCACACTAATCTGCATTGCTATTAATACCTCTTTTCAAAGTAGTTTATCGTAGTTTATGCAAGTTTTAATATATGCAAGATTGCTTTGAAAACTATTTCCGATTAACTATGAAGCAAACACTCTGTTCAATACAATATAATTGACTATATATAAAACGAAATTTTACCCTGTAAGTTACTATATTTTGCAGAACAAGCTGACGCGTGGACACACGCGCGCTATAACAATGCAGTTACTGCACATTTTATTTCTGCTTTGCCTGTTGCTCGGATGTAAAAACACAAAAGCGGAGCATAGTAATGACTCAGCTATACAAGGTAAGCAATCGAATTGAATATAACCAACGTAGTGTTGGTCATATCATCACTAACATGTAATTGGTGACCAGTTCAGCGTTATAAACACAAACATTCCACCACACAGGTGGTATTAATTTCCGGCATAACAAAGCGTGGTGAGTGCGCGCGAAGACTACTGTTGCAAAATAGCGCTTGTTATAAACACGACGCAACTCGCTAAAGACGTTCAAAATCGCCAATCTTCTTCAGTTATATGGTTGACCAAACGTTTAATTCTAGGTAGTAAGCGATTGAATCCAATTCATTAATATTTCCATCATAAATGCACCTCTTATTTATTACCGCTATAAAAACATCACTTTACAGCATTCATGCTAAAGTCAAGAATAAGAACGTAACGTATATGTATCTTATTTTCTGTTAAACAGCGTGTTCAAGGGGTGGAATGACAATCGAGAATGCCACAACTGGCAAAATACTTATTCCGGAAAACGTAACCGACCCGGGAACAGGTGTGAACGAATGTCGCTGGAAGATAGTGGTAGCAGAAAACAAGGTATATTAAATAAGACATCACATAACTTCCAATGACATACCTTTATCAAATCTTTATCCGACAACTTTTGTTGCTAACGTATTTGACCTTTTCACGTCCAACTGGGGTGTTTGTATCAGGTTAATTTAATAAATTTAATGCTGGGGTCACCCCGTCTATGTAGACAGCGGTCACGGCACACTCGTATGCAAAGCACACTGCGCTAGGTCTATTCACCAAGCATTTTCACATATGGCAAGGCCAATCACCAAGCATTTTCACATATGCAAGGTATCGGCTGGAAAACCCTAGCCTGCGTTGGGATTCGAACCAACGACTGTAGCCTTTCCGGAACTGGAGCACTACCAACTGACCAATAAACGACTCAGTAGCAGTAAGCGCGCTTAAAGTCGGCAAGAATCATTGCCTTCGAAGCTCTACTAACCGGCTGATTAGTGACACAGCATAATGCCTTTAATGTGCCTGTGGCGTGCTATGTTCATTGGTGTAATGGTACACCATCGCTCTTTAGCACCAAAATCGGTGTAAATGCGATGATTGCACGAAAGGAACCCGACAGTAATCAACCTGCTTTAATAAACCCAGTTCAGTGGTGTAAGGGTTCTGATAAGTACGTATCAAAAATACGCTTTCATTATCTGTTAGCAGGTGAACAAATGTTGCAAGGCTCTTTGTTTTTAGTAAGTGTTTTGGCAACCACAACAGCTGCCGATTAAGTCCCGAGTACCAAGTAAAATTAAGTAAACGTATTTGTTGGTGCGCACAGCGTGGAAGTTTAGGTTGTAGCGATTTTTTTATTCAGGTTTTCAATTGGACATACACGGCCTGATCAATTCCCTTTTCAACTTAATGCTGTCTCGAAAATATTATTGTTTGTCTTACAAATATTTCTCTGCAGTTCGTGCAACTGAACTTCAGACGATTCAACCTTTCTGCCCCATGTTACAATCACTTTATGCAAATTTATCAGGGAACCCCGATACAATCAGTGGTAAGAGTTTTGGCAGTTGACTTTTAACTCTTTTACGCACCAAGTGGTCATTTGGTTTTAAAGGGCGCCATTTTATCATCTTTAAAAATGGCGCCATTTTCTGTTGCTAAGAATAAGATAAACTAACGTGTGGTGAGATAATCCATTTTGTTGTGTTTTTAGTGGGTCTGTAGTTTTAAATACTCAGCAGTAGTTATAGCTTATCAAAGCATTTAAAAACCACACATATCTTCTGCCGATTGGGAACAAAGTTGTCACACATAAATAAATTTAAACTTAACGTTGCTTTGTTTCGCAGTTCGATGATCGTATTTGCCTTTTAACAATTCCAAACAGTGTCACTACCACATCAAATAGAATTGAAATTTATTACTACTATGCTCTCTCCAATTCCAATGACTTCCGTGATATTGAACTTACGTGGGATGTTGTTGGTATGTTTAACCTGACATATACGATTGTACTTTATAACATGCTCCTTTTTTATAGCTATTTGTATTACTGCATAGTAGGTCAAAATTATAAAACTCTGAAAACATAAAAATTATCTGTTGCAGCATGACTTGATTGATTTTTGAAATTGATTCTACAGTTCCACTTTAGGGCAGCTTTGCATTTTGCAATCCATTTACCTTCACAAATTGCGAAATATTAATAATTTATGATTCATTTTTACAGAATACACCCCGCCATTGGTAAATGTTTCATATGGTGAGTGGTGACATGAACTAAAAAACATTTTTTTAGGTATTTACCAACTTTTTTTTTCATTTTTAGCTCAATGCAACTGTACAACACCATCAACTCCAGGTAAGTTTGCATTGGTATGTTATATGCCTTGTTTAAGTGTTTCAATACCTGACGACTTTTGTTGTTGTTGATGTCAAAAGTGTACAGGCTGTTAATTGTAAAACAACATTTGTCAATTTTATGACACAGTTTTTTTGCAGTTGAATGTGGAACTGCAGTTCAAGTTTCCAATGAATTTGGGTATTTGCTCTCATCTAACTTTCCAGATATGTATTCACATCGTCAAATGTGTTTCTGGTATATCAGTGTGGACTATCCTAATGTAAGATTATTTTCTATTGTTTGAAAATAATGCTACTAGAAGAAAATTTTTGAGTGTTTTGAAATACATACTTTTTCATAGTGTTTGCTTTATCGTTCAAAATACTTAAATTTCATGTAAATGTGAATGCGTTTAGCATCATCCATTTTGGTACATTATTACATTGGAATACTTCAGTGTTATTCGGATTGAAAAAAATATGTGCAAAACTATATGTTTTATCGTATGTTTGCAATTTTGGTTTTACCTGTTGCCATTTTGCACATAAATTACCTCGGTAAATTTGTGGTTTCACAAAGATTTTAATTTTTGTCACAGAAAATTGGCATTTTACTACTAAATCTTGGATTGGAAAGTCACAACCACTGCAGTTTTGACTTGCTTAAAGTTTCTGGAATAAAATGGGAGACGTCAAACTTAACAGTGGGTAAAATCAATTCAACAACTTCTGTGATTTTAGCCAATATTGTGTTTTTCAGGTGACCAACACAAACAAGATCTGTGGAAGAACTCATGGTATTTCCTATATTCGTGGACATTCTAACTCTAGTTCCACACAGATCCAATTCCAATCTGACAGCAGCTTTACTGGTGTTGGATTCTACTTGGTTTGGTTTGGTATGTTTCCAATTGTTCTATTTTATATTGAAACAAATTACAAGAATGTTAGCTCTTGTATAAAAATATAGGTGTGTTAACAAAGTTGTTGCAAATGGGCATTGTAATCATTTGCTATATTTTTTGAAAAATGTTTTTGACTATATTTCGGATCTGTTTTGATTTTAAAATTGTAAAATGTTATGATGAATTTTACTTTATTTTGCAGGTGTCTTACAAAATGGATCCACCACAACAGGTAAAACTTGAAGTGCATGTTATTTGAATAGAGATGGTGTGTAAAAAACATGTGCATTGTTCAATAATTTAATTTATATATACTGGACATTACAACCATGAAATATATATCATTTTTAATTGATCATGTTTTGTTGTTGGAAGCTTCGAACTCTTGCAGTTCATCTGGAACACACTCAACAACTTCTGGTTACATACTTTCACCTGGATTTCCCAGTACATATCCAGCAGGCATTGACTGTCACTGGGTGATTCAAACTTTGTATCCAGATGTAAGACCTTTGTTTATTTATTTTCCACTTATTTTTAAATTAGACACTTTGTCTGATTTCGAAACAATGTGATAGCAACATAGGTAAAAGCTGTCATGTGCTTTTTAGACAATCACTGTTTACATACTGTACTTGGATTTGGAAACCAGCAACAGCTCATGTGGGCATGATTGGGTTGAAATATTTGATGGAAATACAAGTATAGCAGAGGTAAATCCCATTTTATTGACTTTTTTGGATTCAAAGCTACTTAAAATTATATTGCTTTACCACTAGGCACTAACACACACAAACAGGACTTATTTTCAATTTTGTTGTTGTGTGTATTAAACATTATATGTATAAAGTTAATTAATCTTGTTAATAGTGAACGTTTATCACATTGCAAATCTTGTTTAAAATTTTGGTTATTGCAATTACAACTCAGTTTTTGATTATTTAACAGAATTCCCTTAGCAAAAAGCTGTGCCATACACATGAACCAGTGTACCAATCCACTCAAAGTAGTGTTTTTGTTGAGTTTCACTCAAATGCGGCTGTTCAAAACAGAGGATTTCATCTTACATATTCAAGTAAATAATAAAAATGTTGGACTTTAATGCCCAATTTATTTATGAAGCTGTTTTCAATATACATAAAATCTCATCTGTGATTTTAGTGTGGTGAAATAAAATTGATAAACCCAAACAAATAAGTTACCTGCTTTCTTAATTGAATGCCATTTTGTATTTTTACAGGAAAATTGTTCATCCCCACTAGTAAGTTTTCATTTTATTACAAAGCTATTATTACATGCTGTTATTTTTAGGGTTGTTTATGTTGTTGTGTGTTTTATCATTCTATATATACGTAGGTAGTAAGTTAATACATCATATTCTCTGTTTATTTTAGCATCAATGGCTCCTTTTACTACACCCAATTACAGTGAGTGCAAACTAGCTTTATCTTCTAAAAACACACATTTTCACTTTTTCTTTATCTTTTAGCATTCGTCCCATCCAATGTCACTTATGGTAAGTTTTGTTTACTGCTATAATCTGAATGCAATTAATCCTTAAATGTCAATTTTTAGAGAATTGTAGCTGTCCCACACGTTTAACATCAAGTAAGTAGTACTTTAAAATATTGTTACTAAATACTTTGATTTCATTTTATGTGTAAAATTGTACTTTTTGTAACCTATTGCAAATATATTTATGTCTTTTGTGTATATCAGATGGATGTGGGGTGCCAGTGCACACTTCCCCTATTTCCGGTTATCTTTTCTCGTCTAATTTAATGGGCTCTTATTCCAACAATCAACACTGTACTTGGTTGGTGTCAGTGGAAAACATTAATGTGAGCAGATTTTTATGTTACTTTGTTTAACATCGCGTACATGTATGATCAAGATGTTTCATTTTACAAAATGAAATACTAATGAATTACTGGATGTTGTGCAATACAAATAATTTATTGATACATTTGATAATCAATTTAAGTGTGTGTTTAACTTGGCAAAAAATGTTTTTACTAGCATTAAATCAACAAACACCACCGCACAAACTGCTTTTGCGGAGAACGCTAGTTGTTTTGCATTTCATTTTAAAACATCCAAAAAGTTAATTATTTTGGGTTTTTTAATTAGCTATGGTTAAACAACTGCTTTAACAGTTTGTCAAAGTTGCATTTTTTTAAAGTGCCCTAGAGCTGCCAACTTTATTATCATCGAAACGTATAATTTGAATAAGTCTTATCTTAAGTTTAATCTGTGTGTCATGGATTCATAAAATACGCCCTAACTTGAACTTGTCAATGTGGTTAAAGGACGTTTAACCTTTGTGATATTTTTTTCGACTTGGACTACAGAGATATAGTCATATTTACTATCTCTTTACAGATTTTAAACTTTATTCTCGTGAACACTTCAATCGAGCGTCAGGTCATTTGTCTTTTTGATTGGCTTTTGATCTCCGGTGTTGCCTGGGACAACTCAAGCTTGGTGGTGAGTGTTGCTTTATCCAGCTGTCATTCAGTCAGCTCTTTCACATTACAAACTTCATCTTTGCCGTCGTGTACCTTTTTTGTTTATTTGGCTCAATAGGTAATGGAATCTTTAATTTTAGTCATTTACATTTTAGGTGATTATCTATAGTTACATTGACTTTTGTTATCGGTGGGTTTGATTATATTTATGCAAAGTTACTTTCTGGTGAGCTCCTGTCACATAACGCTTTATAATACTGTGTAGCTGCAGAGCGTTTAATCATGATCCACCAATCTTGCGCCCAATCAACGTCTCAACGTTGCGCAGCTATTTCCGGCTTGGTGATTGTTCAGTGCAATTATGTCGCTATGTGTTCTTTCACCAAGATAAACTCAGCTCAACTCAAGTTAAAGCAGTTTAAAGTTCAAGCCTAAAACTTTAGGCAACTTCTAAGGTCTTATTTTAAGCACGCTGAGCTTTTAAAGCAAATCACATATCTTTGGTTGTACACATCTAAGCTTTGAAATATATAGAGTCGTGCTTAGTGTTTTTTGAACGCAGGTCAGCGATACAGGACGCATTTGTGGACGTTCAAGTGCGAACGTCAGTGGAACCATTAACTCGAGTTTGGTGCAGATCGAGTTCAAATCAGACAGTAGCGTCACCGGTGCTGGTTTTCACCTTATTTGGTTTGGTAAGTAACTTTGTGTTAGTTAAACCTTTTCGGGTTTTTGAAATATTCACCACGGATACCTTTTAACATTGTGGTAACTTGAATCCATAGAAAAGGTATGAGCCTGACCCCAAACCGAACACTTATTTTTTGTTATGTTTAGGTTTAAACGTTTGGGTAACAAAACTAAATTGTTTTGGGGCGCACCTAAGTTTTTTCTTGGTGCATGCACATTTCTGTTAAAAAATGCGGTTTTCGAACAATCGTAAAATGAGTAAGCTAGAAAAACACATGTAAACTAGGCAAATATATAATTCCTGCTGTGTTTTCAGGTTCCGCAACTAACGCAACATCTGCACTGACGACACCTGCCTATTTCTCGAACTACACTGGTACTTATTTTGATTTTTTCGAAAAACCTCGCGTTTTAATTGGCTATTATTTATTTCCAGCTTGTGAAGGCGGTGTTACAATTCGTGGTACTTCCGGCAAAATTCTGTTTCCGGCCGATCTCCCATCTCCTATTCCCTATTACCTGTACTGCTCATGGACAATTGAAGTACCAACACAAAGGGTGTGTCTTCCATTTTCTTTTTATTCTTTCAACTTTAACGCATCGAAATGGTTTTAGTTTTGTCAATTTTATCCGGTTGTAAAAAACATGCCGCCAGCCGTCTCTCACTGAACATGTTTGTGCAAAACTCGTAGCTTTTCATTGACGCAGATAATGTAAACCCTGTTTCCTTTCATTATGTTTTTAGACCGTCTTATGTTCTTGTAGCGCATGCGTTTTAAAGGTGTCTTAATAAACGAGATTTTAGTTTTAATCGTTCAAATGGCATAACAATGTCAATTCCTACTTTTTGTCTAGTGTAACATACTACAAGACACTTGTGATTTCTAAGTTTGTTACCCTAAATATTACGAACAACCGGATATATTAACTTGAAGCATGGGCATGTGTGTGGTCTTTCTGACAAAACTTTTTTCAACAAAAAACGGCGAGGGTTAACTATCACCTCTAAATCGACCCTTATGACTTTGATTAAATCCTAGTTGGCGGAATGGCTAGCTTCACATGGTTTGGGGTTCTAATCCTATATCGGCCAGTTGTGTTTTTTATGAGCAAGAAACTCTAGTCTAGCAGCATTGCTAATTAAGTCACCAACAAATTTTTTCAAAAAAAAACAATAAAAAATGATTCAATGGTTTTGCAACAAAAAAGTGCCCGACAGTGGACTCATCGGTAGCGTCACGCATTTAGGCGTTGCCTTCTCATTCAAAATAGAAATGAAACAAACGAACAACAGCATGTAGTTATTTGACTGCTATTTGTAAAACTCGCATTGTATCTTATGCACATTGTAGGAAAACATTGCTTAATCGTTTTACTTAATTCTTATTGTAACATGCAGGGGATAAACATGAGTTTTCCAGTCTTCAAACTTTCTAACAAGACATCATGCGGCGAAAGTTACTTTCGATTTTACCATGGTCGTTCATATGAAACTGTGGTAGGTCAAAATTCCTGTCGAATTACTTAACACATATATTCTTATTTGTACAACAGTTTAGTTCGATCTCTAGTGTTGAATATATATTTCTAATTATATTTATTTTTTTAGTTTAATGAGATTTGTGTCTCAAAAACACCAAGACCGTTTACAACGACGTCAAATGTGGTTCAGATAGTATACACCTTCAACAGCTACTCTGGCAACACCAATCGGGACCTCGGAAATGTAGAAATTGATTGGTTTGTTACAGGTACAGCGACTAACTTGCATTGCATTTCGTCTTTTTTATGTGCTTCATTGAAAAAGATTTATGCATCAACAAAGCTATATATTTTTCAGATCCAGTTACTTTTACCCCAACTGCCGCTACAAGTAAGTTGTTGGAAGCGCAATTACCTGCAGTTAAAAGTTATTTAAATTTTAAAACTATAAACGACACTGACTTTTGGGGTTATTTATTTAGGTTTTAACTGTGGGCATAGTATTACTAACAGAAATGGGACAATTACCTCCCCAAATTATCCGTCAAATTACCCAGACAATCAAGACTGTCACTGGGTCATACCAGCTGAAAGTAATAAGGTAAAATAACGTTTTTATGTATCAAGCTTACATTGAGTAAAATATGGTTACCTGATTATATTTTTTTCATTCATTACTTTAGTTTGTTCTGATCTATTTTCAAACTTTTGGTATCGAAAGCATGTACGATTGTCGCTGGGACTACTTGATTATTTCAGATCAAAGAGTAAGTGAACTAAATTGCGTGACTGTTTACAAAAAACACGCCCTGATTAACCAAATAAAATTTTAGAATACTACAACGTACTGCAGAAACTTCATGGGTAATGTAATTTTTCGAGGAGAAACACAACTGTACTTTCATTCTGATGATATAGTCACCGATTCCGGCTTTTCTCTTGAATATCGAATATTAGGTATTATGTTACTGCTCACAAACTTACTAATATCAGTTTGCCAATATAAAAGTGGTAGGTATGCACAGTAGTTAGAAACTAGTGCAGTGTTGACTGAAAAAGTCAAATATAATCGTACCACAAGGTACTAATGCCCATTGATTAATAATCGTACCACAAGGTACTAAGGCCCATTGATTACATTTTGAAATGTAGGTTTTTATAAATATGTTTGGAAGTTTGCGAACTGTTCGCTCTGTATAATAAACATACGTTTGGTATTGGTATAGGAATAAATTAGTTATGAGTTGGCCGAAATACCGGACCGTACCTTGTATAATAATGTACCCTATCTGGGAGTCGACTGTGGATAGTTTTAGCATTAAAGATGTTGCGAATGTTAAGAAAACATGCTTAATTGATGTGCTACTTAGTCAAACAAACCACTTTTGTAGATTCGTCATTTGAACCTTGTGCTGATGGAGTAAATTTAACATCCCTGGCCGGAACTTTCAAGAATGTTGATTTTTCTAACATAAGTAATCATCTATCATTCAGATGTAGGTGGACTTTAAATGTTCCCGAGGGAAAGGTTAGTCCAGTTTTATAGGTATTGTGCCTTGTTATTTGGTTTACTATTTTAGAAAATCTGTTTCAGGAGATCACAGTGTCTTTTACCAAGTTTAACGTTTCATGCTACAATGACAACTTTAATGTTTTGGATGAACATCACAATAGTTTGGTAAGGTTTGCACATTTCATTTTCATAATGCACAGAATTCGTCTCGAGTAATTACGTTTTTTCCCTATGTATAAAGAAATGTATGGCTTTTTGTTCTTTAATACCCAATTTAAGTTGAGTTGTGCTTATTATACAGTAGCAATATGACAGGTTGATGTTTCCAGGATATGTTTTTCGCATGTCGGACCAAATAACCTACTTACTTTTTGATCCCGACGAAATTACATAATAAAGCAGACCATTAGTAAACTAATTTGATTTTGCTATTTAATTCAGTTTGATCAAGCATTGTGCAACTCCCCACCTAAAAGCTTAACTTCACAATCGAAAATTACTTTTGAATACACCACGTATGGATATAACACGCCTGGTTTTTTTGAAATTGCTTGGAGTTCCTCAGGTAAATATTTTTACTTTGTTAATTTTGCTCTACAACCAACGAAAACAATACTAACTTTCCTATATTTAACTTCAAAAGACCAGAGTGTATGCAATACCGTTTAAAGTGACGTAAATACCGTAAAGTGACTTAAATCAATTCAAGATAAAGTCTTTTTTGTCGAAAAATATGAAATCAAGCCGTGATCAACTCGTCATTATAATCAATTATAATCAAAAAAAGTTCCAATTACGCCTTTCAATAAGTTGGTATGCCTTTTTTAGAGCGACGAAACACCACCTTACTGCCTGAAGGTATGACTTTTTTATTTAGTGCATGCTGATTTACGTAGTACTTACTGAACTGTTTTCTGTTTTACAGCTTTTAATTGTTCCCATACATTGACGGGTACAAATGGAATTATTGCGTCACCAAATTACCCTGACAGATATCCCAACAACATTGCATGTAGATGGGAGATACAAAACCAACCAAATCATGTAAGTTACCACACTAGAATAAATTACAAATAAACGAGTAACCAATACTTTCCAAGATAAAACAAAGATCCATGCGACATTACAGGGAGAGTAGTAATTAAGTGCTTAAGCCTTAAGGATATTCTTGGAGTATCCAGAAAATTCCTCTTTTTGCGAAACAAATGTGGCAACGGGAACAACAACAGGCGCAATGTATAAGAATTAAATATAAGTCGTTGCCGAAATCGATAATGTCAAATATATTCTGGTGCCAGATCCAGTTTAATGCTATTAGGTTTGATCAAATTTTTGTCGTAGGGTACCAAAGCTAATCTTTTTCTCTTGATTGTCACGCCTCTCAGTAAATTTTAATTTTTAGATTTAGCGATATGTATAAGGTTTTAATTTTCTCTTTATTTATTTTAGACCATTTACTTGAAGTTGGTGGAGTGGGAACTAGAGCGATCGCCTTCTTGTCGTGCAGATTTTTTTCACATTAGCCTCAACGATAGTTCAACGGTTTGATTTTGCTTTGAAAGGTTTTAAGTAGCGGTGTCCCTACACTTTTCGAAACATTTAGGTCAAAACCTAAGTTTATCGTTAATTATCCTGAAAACATATTTTACGGTGCACTTACTGCACAAAACTCTGAAACAACGTAGCCCGTACTTTGTTGATATTCAAAGATTCGTTAGACGTTTTAAATTGTTTGGGACGTTTTGACGAAAGTTTGAAAAAGTTCGGTATAAAACGACACGTTGTAATATGATTATATTAACCAAAACTTCGTTGCATCACGCACTTATGTTATGTCAATGTATACAGGTAGGGCCGTACTGCGGCACTTTGGGGGATATGTCAACTTATGCGACCAAAATCAACCCAGTTATCACGTTTAAGTCTGACAGCAGCATCAATGGCAGAGGATTTGTACTAGCTTGGTATTCGAAAAGTAAGTAACATTATGAAAGGGTATTTGTAGCAAATCTTCAATAGATATAGGCTAGTAGCGAATTTTCATTTCCTTGTTAAACTCACGTACTATAACTTTGCACAAAATAAAAAGAAAAATGTACTAAATGTTTCTTATTTTTTTTTTAGATGTCAACGTTGCAGTTGCACGTAAGTATACAGAAAACCAACAGAGCCAGTTAGAAAGGTATACAGATATATGTCAAAGTAAATACAAATTGTATTGTTTCAGCACCATCTTGTGGGGCGAGCAACGTTACAAACGAAACCGGATTTCTTTGGTCACCAGGATTTCCAGAATTTTATCCCCAAAATATGGAATGCACTTGGTTTATTAATGCACCAAAACAACAGGTTACCCAGATGAATTTTGCAGCAACGTGTTTATTTAAAAAAAAACAATTTGATATTGTTCCCAAATGTTTGGTAACCTGTGACATTTATGATCAACTGTGTGGTGTTAGTAAAAAAAAGGTTTCCTTATCAAGATTTTGTTTGCTAGGTTATCCAGTTAAGGTTGATAAGCATAAACTTTCCTTATTCCTATTCTACTTATGCTTGCACCGGCGGCTTTTTGGAGATATCAGAAGATTTTTCATCTGTGAGTTAATTTGTCTGTTTGAAGTTGATTTGATGCAGGGGTTTCCAAACATTTTGAAAAATTTCGTGCTAAAAACTTTAATAAAATTTACTTCTACCTAATATACTACAATTAACATTATTCTAAACAAACATTATTTGATCTTGGGCATTGGCTTACATCAACTTCTATTCACGACGGAAATAATTTATTGATTAATATTTGTTTGTTTTTAAAACTTAGAGTGCGAAGAGAATTTGCTCATTGCCATACCAATATGAAAACTTGACAACTCCCAGTAACACGGTCGCTATTAGATTTAAACCTGGCAATGGATCGAATTGGCAAGGATTTTTACTCAACTGGAAAATAACAGGTGATTTATTACTATTTTCCACATTGGTATCGGTACACCTTAAACAGTATTTACCATATTTTGTGCGCGTACCAAATCGAGTATTGAACGGTATTTTCCTAATTTCAATGTATGGACAAAACCCTTCTCATAAGCTAAACTTTAAGTAGTCCTACTTTCACACTTTGGTCAACATCAAACGAATATGCCCTCACCAAGGGGTCAATATCAAAATAATCGTACTTTACTGACTCTTGCTTTATATAAAGGCGGTTAATGAAACGAACAATTTGGCCAAGATATAAGTGTTTATTTTTTGTCACACATAACAAAGCTGGTTCAACATTGTTGCAAAACCGTCACAAATTTATCACAAACTTATTTTTGTTGCAGAAAGAAATACCAGCGCGTCAGGTAAATATAGTTGTACCATATTTTTTGTGTCGCGACATTAAGATATGTACAAAGTGCGTTTTATTTCAGTTTCATGCGGTGGCATCTTCAACAGCGTAAGAGGATCCATCCAGTCGCCCAATTACCCCAATGGCTACCCGTCTAAAGTTGATTGTACATGGAAGATTACCCCACCTGCAGGACAGGTTCTTAGATAACAACCAAACCGTTTGCGAATGTTGCCATAAATAATTTAATAAATAATCGACCTTTTATTATCAAACGGTTCGGTTTTGCCATTGCGCGTTTAGAATATCACTATCATTTTTTAGCACCAAAGATGCAATCAAGTTTAAACAAAATATATGATTAGGTGTTCTAATAATTTTGCGCTAAAGTATTTCCTGTATCTCTTCCAGTACAACAGCTACTATATTTCATATTCCTTCATTGAACTGGAGAGGAATGCGAATTGCTCATTCGATTACCTAGAAATCTCGTATGATGGCAGACAGGTATTTTTTTGTCTCTTTTAAACATTTTTGTACTGATTAATTTTCTTGTTTTTGTAGAACCATCAAAGGTTTTGCTATCATGAATATTTTTCAATCAAATTTTTGTCGTATGCTACTGTCACCTTTCATTCTGATGCGTTTATTACGGCATCGGGAATGAATATTTTCTGGTATGGGTCAGGTAAGAAACACAGTTCATTTTGTATGTAAATTAGCAATTTTTTATTTTATTTTATTCTATTTTGCAGATCCATTGATCAACGCAACTTCTATGCCATATACTTATTCCCCAAACGGTGCGTGTTTTTCATTTTTATGTGTTAATCTGAAACGCCGAACTGTATTTTTCTATTTAAACTTAGTTTAAGTTTTTTTATTACTTTGGATTGTTACATATAACGTGTGTCCTGACGTTACCTTGTACCAAATTATATTTTTCTTTGTTTCATTTTGTCAATGATCTTATATTTTAGGTACAGCGTGGAAATCGACACAGCATCCATTTACTCCGAGCTACAGTGGTTTGTATTTGTTTTATTTTTGTTCGAAATTTTTAACTAAATTAGTCTTCATTTCGTAGCACCTCACGTTTTTTCCATCTGTCATGATTTTCAGTTTTAGTCCACACTTGCGCTTTTTGTATTTCAGAATCAACAGCAGTTGCCAACACTTCAAGTTCAAAAGGCACGTAACTTTCATTACAAGTTTCTGTTAACCAGTTTTTAATTTTAGTTTTAAAGGTTACACATTTAGTGTGATATGAAGTCGCATTTTTTAAAAAACTTCTATTATTTTTTAAAATAGCCTATGATATAAAACGAACAATTTGTAATAAATATAAAATATGCAAGATCTTTGATTTTTTTTACTTTGTGCACTTTCTTTTAGCTTGTCTCTCTAGCGGTGTATTTCTAAGCGGCACATCTGGTAAAATCCTTATTCCAGCCGATATTACGTATCCGATCACTAATTCCCTGTATTGCACGTGGACCATCCAAGTTGAACCTGGCAGGGTAAGATACAACATAGTTTTTTTATTATTTTGGATCAAAATTTCGGACTTAATTTCACCCCAATTCAGTTGCCTTGTGCTAAAAACTGTATACAACCAATTTAACAATCATTAAAAACAAAACGTAAAACGCTTAGGCACCCACCTTTCCTACGGTTTGATTGCACAGCCCACATAGGGATCCAGGTTTAGGTCTGTATGAATAACATGTACGTACTAAAACTAAATGTTTTCCACAGGCAATAAACATCAGCTTTCCGGTGTTCAATCTGTCTAACCAGACACACTGCTATGAAAATTACTTTCGATTTTACAATGGTCGGTCATACCAGAGTGTGGTATGTAATATTAACTTTAGTTTTGTACTCTTTTATTGAAAAAAATGCGTATGCTATAAACGATTTTTTTATAGTTTAACGAAGTTTGTTGGTCAAAACCACCACGATCGTTCACATCGGCGTCAAATGTAGTACAGATTACATACAATTACTACAGTTACTATGGTAATGCAAATCCCGGCATTGGAAACATGGAGATCCAATGGTCCGTTGCAGGTAAACCATTCCTTAGTTTTTGTTGTTTTAATATAATTTGTCGTAAAATACATGTCTGTTTTGCAGTTTGAACAATGTCTTTTAACTGACTCTTTCTTAATATCGCTAAAGTTTTAAAATTTTAGCCTTACTGTTTGTTATTAGTAACTATGTTTGTAAAAGGTTAAACCTAAAGGACTATTAAACAAGTTGATATGTTTCTAGGTCCAGTAACATTTTCTCCCACCCCTGCAACAAGTAAGTTTTTGTGATTTAAAGTTATAAAAATATTGTAAGGCTTTATTGTTTGTTTGTGCATTTTTTGCGTATGCCAGATCAATAAGGGTATATCTTGGAAATTTATCTAACACGTTTTGTTGTATATCATTTTTAGCTTTCAATTGTGGACATAGTGTTGCAAAGAGAAATGGAACAATTTACTCTCCAAATTATCCCTCCAAATACCCAAACAATCAAGATTGTCATTGGGTCATACCAGCTACAAGCAATGAGGTAGTTTGTAGATTTAGTTTATCATATACAAATTTTCTCATTACAAAAGCATAACATGTGTTTTATACTCTTTTTTAGTACGTTCTAATCTATTTTCGGAGTATCGAAATCGAATACATATACGATTGTCGTTGGGACTATTTGATCATTTCGGCTAATAAAGTAAGTCATTTGGTATACATACAAATATAGTAAGATAGTGATTTGAGTGATTATTTTGTAAATGTTGAAAACATGTTTTTAGAACACTACAACCTTCTGCAAATTCTTTGCGAATAATGTATTTTACCTTGGAGAGACCGATCTATATTTTCATTCCGATGACATGGTCAGCTATTCTGGATTCGCTCTTGACTATCAGATTGTAGGTATGTTGTGTTAGGACCAAAGCTTAGAATGAATCCTGTAGTACCTCACCTTCTACAAACGACAAAGATAAGAAGCTGTTAAATGTTAAACGGTACAGGTGGGCCGAACCGAGCCAGAACCCGAGTACTCGCTACCGAGCCTCGCTGTTTTCGGTGCTCGGCCGAGCAGTTGCACAAACTGACCCGAGTACTAAATTTGCATATTCATGCCCTGCTAATGTTCGAGGGGGTATCTAAGGAGAACAAGGACTTTTTCAAAAATGTGTTAGATGGAAAACGCCAACTTCTGGGGCCTGTACAGCTTAATACCCCGCTGGTGACGTTAGGGGCCTTGTAAAGTTACAAAACTAACGTGGAATCGGGAATGTTTGTGACGTTACAAATGCACCGAGCGTTTCTCGAGAACATTTACAGTTTTGACTCATCCCTTTTAAACGGCACAACAAATATATAGGTCATGATTTATTTTCCAGATTTGTCTTTTGCTCCTTGTGCTGGTGGAGTTAATCTAACATCACTCTCCGGCACCTTCTCAAATGAGGCATTTTCCAATTCAAATGTGTATTTAACATTAAAGTGCAAGTGGACGTTGCTTGTTCAGGAAGGAAAGGTTAGTCAAATATTTGTAGTTGGTAAAGTGTCTTGTAAAACTGCTTATGTTTAATTGGTTGCAGGAGGTCACTGTGTCCTTTACCAAGTTTAGCAGCAACACATCATGCTACAATGACTACTTGAGGGTTTATGACGAACGTCGCAATAACTTGGTATTTTTTATGTTACATTTTCCAGACTGATAGTGACTGCTAGTACTAGTTGTATGTTGATTTTGATATTTTTAAAAACCACTTGGTAAGCCTACTACCTACTACTTTAGCTGGCACTGATTGAGATTAATGCAATAAAATTACAACTCTTCATGTTATACTCGTAATTGAAACTTAAAGCTCGAATCACCCAGTCCGTTGCTTGGTGGATGAAGACTAAAAATCCTTATATCAATAGATGTAAGTTCCGAAAAATCACTTAGTCGTTCACCCTTTGGTTTTAAAGATATATATATTTCGCTATTACAGCATCGTAAAATGGAATGTCTACGAACAAGCAGAAAGATTCATAAAAAATTAATGAAAACAGTATGCCATTCCATTTTACACTTTTATTGGTAGGTCTTTTATGCATACTGTTTTCATTAATTTTTTATGAATCTTTCTGCTTGTTCGTAGATACTGACGATGCTGTAATAGCGAAATATATATATCTTTAAAACCAAAGGGTGAACGACTAAGTGATTTTTCGGAACTTACATCTATAACTCTTCATGTTCTATGATTTTTTATGTGTATTTTTAACGTTAGTCTTTAAGAAATTTGTTGGATGCAAATAACATATTTCGCTACCAAATTGAATACCACAACCACGAAAAAATCTGCATTATTTACTCGATTTAACTTTTACAGTTTGATGGGAATATTTGCAACACACCACCGAAAAGCTTTACTTCGTCTTCAAACATTATTTTCGTGTACAACACATATTCCTACAGTACCCGGAGTTTGTTTGAAGTTACGTGGAATTCCTCAGGTATAATTAGGAGTCGATTTTTGTCCAACAAAAAGTGATGATTTATTTTTAAAATAATTGAGTCATAGTCATAAACTTATTATTACTGCGTAATGCACAAAACCAGCGGTAAAGGCATTTTCAAAACTTTTTTGAACTGCATAAAAAAACAGCATAAAACTTAAGCTGTGACGCTGCTTGACTGAAAATAAGTTTTGATCATTTTGTCATCTAAAGTGTGCATGTAAACCTTCGACGTTTTAAATCAGGGGTCACCAAACTTTTTTCACTGCGGGCCGGATGAGATTAATAATGATTCGCGCGGGCCGCATAGTTTAAATGTCCTTGCGCCGTCTTTCCTAACTTAGCCCGCCAGGCAATTTTTATAGGGGCGTCAAGATATGGTCTTTCTACAATCCTAAACTTCGGTTATGCGACTATTAAACTGTATATTTCGTCACAAGTAACAAAAGAAGGCAATTGTTTGTGCACAATTAACACTTGTAGTCTTGTCTATGACGTAACAACTGGCTTTGCATCAATCCTGGGCGTTGTTATCCTATGAAAATACGTAATATAAATTTTACAAATCGCGACAGCAAAACTTTCGTAAGGAGTAGAATACTCTTTGAATGTTACAAATGATCAATTCGATTTTGCTAACTATGAAAAATGTGGTACGCGGGCCGGATCCGGCCGGGCCGTAGTTTGGTGACCCCTGTTTTAAATGATTAGTTTTGTGTAACTTTGTTAAATTGGCATGTGGTTTTAGAACTACGAAACACTACTCTACTGCCGGAAGGTAAGTTTTCTCTTTTGTAGTTTTTGTTAAACGTCCAAATAACTTTTCACCAGCTCTGGTTTTCGCAGTTTTGAATTGTTCCTTTACTTTGACGGAAGCCAACGGAATTATCACATCGCCCAACTACCCTGACAGTTATCCCAACAACTTTGCATGTCGATGGAAGATACAGAATAGAAAAAATCATGTTAGTTGATTTGTTTGTGTGCAAAAATAGCAATCAAAATCACTTCTAGAAAAACACTTTTTTGACGAATTCACCTACCCCGTTATCTCAGTGGGATTGACATGAATTAATTTATAGTACCGATACCCTACCCAACAAATGAGTTGCGAGGACGATTGGTAACCATACAACATTCTACGTTTTATGACTAGGCAATTACCATTTGTGGGGAACGGTTTATTTTTTACTCTACGATTTACTGTGTTATATTTTGGTTTGGTGGTTGCTATATCACTGCGGACTTCAGTTAATTTTTAACAATTATTTGCTCTGCTTTACAAAAATGCTGCTTTACCTTTTACTGCATCGTATATAGTCTGGTGATACTCCTTGTTGTTACTTCTGATATGTGTATTAATAGAAAGTCAATGTTAGTTACAATTTGACAGTTTTTGGTGTTTTCGTGACTAGCTATGACTTTAGTTCGATTTGCACAATGTATTTACATGTTGCCTTTTTTCATCTTTAGATAATTCGCATTTTCCTTTTGGAGATGGACATCGAACAGTCCCTTGATTGTCGTGCAGATTTTCTTCACATTGGCTACCATAATAATTCAAAGGTTGGTTACTGAGTTTGTTTATTTGCTTTCATACAAAATGAGCTGCAAATATTGTTAACAGGGGGAAACGCACTGCGGTAGTCCAAGGTATACGGATACATCAATATCTGTGCCAGACTATAATCCAATTATCACGTTTAAGTCTGATAACAGTGTGACCGGAAAAGGATTTGTACTGGCTTGGAGCTTGCAAAGTAAGTTGTGTCTTGCAAAGGAAGTTGTTTTGTTGGTGAAATAACGGGTCCGAGTCTGAGTCGAGTCTCTACTAAGACGAATCCAAGTCTAGTCGTATTTTCACAGCTGAGACTCGAGTCAAGTCAAGTCTTTGAAAAAGGTGACTCGAGTCGGACTCGAGTCGAGTCACTGACTCGAGTCTCCCCATCACTGGTATGCGGTTAATGTTTTTTCTGAAATCAGACTTAAAGTTTTCTTCGTGTAAATTAAGACAGCCTTACATCAATTACCCGGCTTGAGTGTAAAAATTTTTCACAAATAAAACCAACGAAAGCTTGGATTAATAATACTAATCACATTGTTCCTTAAAAACCTCGGAAACAACAAACATGAACATAAAATGTTGGTCAAAAAATAAACTTTTTCAACATTACTGAACATTTTTTTGTAATCTATTTGCTTTTTTTTCAGATAGCACAGGAGCCGTAGCAAGTAAGTAGAAATTTAAATACAAATTTAATAGGTGTCCACATATTTATTTGATGATAGCCCGTTGGTTTGTTAAAGTGATTTGGTTTAATTAATGCTTACATTGTTTTAGCACCTTCGTGTCAGGCCAGAGACTTGACAAACGAAACCGGCTTTCTAAGTTCCCCAGGATTTCCCGAAACTTATCCCAGTCACACGAGATGCACTTGGTTCCTTACAGCACCTTCACAAAAGGTAAACTTATGACGTTTACTTTGAAATCAAAATCTTAAACAAACTATTCAATGAATTTCCTTTTTGATACAGCTTAGGGTAAACGTTTTATGTGCACCATACCGCCAAATGCGTTCACAAAGTGTAGTAACTTGACGCATAATTTGTCCGGTGTCTGTATTATGGCACATGCACCACCATTTCGGCACTTTTTGTGCTCGTTAAAATGTCGATTTTTTTGCAGCAGTCTAAAAAGTGCATGAAATCGCTATGTCAATTTTAAACGGTGTACGGGAACAATAAAGGTTTGTGAAAAAAAAAAACTGAAGAGTGTTTTTTTTTCAAAATCTTGTGGTTTTAAATGTTGGTGGGATTTGAAACGTAAAATTTAAATAATAATCATTTACGTTTATGATTCAGGTTATTGAGATGAGATTTGTAACATTCAACCTTCCGTACAGCTATCACACCTGTACTGGTGTCTATTTGGAGATATCAGAAAATACTACATCTGTAAGTCCATTCTGTGACTTAAATGCATAGCATGTTTCTATCGTTTAACAAGTTTTAGCTAAATGTGCTTTTCGGATATTTTAGTCACAATGTGAATGATTCGTTTACACGTTTATTTACTTGTTACTAACATTCGTTTACTTGTTTCATATATTTGTTTGCTTAGGCTACCAAGAGGATTTGTACGTTGCCAAGACGACATTACACTTTGATAACTCCCGGTAATACAGTTGCTTTGTCGTTTAATTCCGACCATCAAACAAACTATCGAGGATTTCTGCTATATTGGAGAATGACAGGTAATATTACAAGTTTGAGTACTTGATAACCTTTTTTAAACATTTTTACATTTTCTGCTCATTAATGCTTTCTTTGAAGGGGCATCGTACAGTTTTTGGTTGTTTATTTTTTTCTAACGCAAGTTTGTTGATACGTTTCGTCACAAATGAGCGATTCACACAGATTTAAATGTTTATGTATTATTGGAAGATTAGATGTGTGTCAAAATATATTTTAACCCGTCTCATTACGTTCATTACTTTACGCTGCAAATAGTAACTATAGTTTAACACCTACTTCTCAAAAACGTTTTTTGAATAATTTTGTTTAATTTGATTCTCTTAATTTTTAATTTGTTTTAATTGCTTGTAAAATGTACTTACTTATGTTCTACTTATGTAGAAGAAAAAGTTCCAAAGGTTTGGTTCAGTTGAACCGCTTACAGTGTTTATCATAAAGTTGTCGTTTCAAACCTAAAAACTATCAAGAATTCCCATTCTGTTTATTATTGGCGCCCTTTTATTAAAACTTAAAATTTAAAGATATATGTTTTTACAGATCGTAATACAAGTGCGCCAGGTAAGACAATTTTTAAAACTAAAAATGAAATTTGAGCAAATTTGCGTTTTACATACCTATTTTGCAGCTTCGTGCGCCGGCACCTTTAACAGAACAAGTGACAATATCCAGTCCCCAAATTATCCGAATGGTTACTCTTCTAACCTTGACTGCTTTTGGAAAATTGTTCCCCCTTCAGGACAGGTTCATAACTAACTAAATGATTTGGAGTGGGTGTATCCCTTATTTCTTAAATTTTAGAATTACTTGTGTTTGTGCGTTGCAAATAATCTATAAATGTCGCTATTTCAGTACTCAAGATATACTCTTTATTCTTCCTCCATCGATCTTGAAAGAAGCGGGAATTGCTCCTTCGACTATTTGGAGATCTCCCTTGATGGCAAACCTGTAAGAGTCATGATTTTAATAACCACAGTATGAAATTGCAGACATTCATTTATTTTCAGACCGGCCAAAGATATTGTTCCAATGAATTTTTTTCCCATCGTTTTTATTCGTACGCAACTGTTACTTTTCATTCCGATGCGTTTCTTGGGGGCAACGGGTTCTACCTTTACTGGTATGGCACAGGTAAGATGTTTTTTGTTAATTTTGGTAGAATTTGCAAGTTGTCTTTTTAGCTTTTACTTGTTACTTTTGCACTCCCGAAGTTTGCAATTATGCAAGTTATTTTCACTCATTTTTAGTTTTTAAATGTTATTTCCTTCTAGACTTTATCCATTTCTTTATTTTCCAGATGTAGTTTTGAACACAACGATTAACTCAACCAACATCCCATTTACTTCAAGCTACTATGGTTTGTTTGTTTAGTTTGTTTTTATTGTTTGATAACAATACTACTACTTTGTCGAAGTTCCAGATAATTTGCGACAATATATATTATTTATTCCTTTTGTCTTTATTTTTACTTTAAAGAAACCAATCCAACTGCTATCACCAATACTACTACTTCGAATGGTAGGTAGCCGTTTTTCGCAAATTTTGACTTGTTGCTTTTGCTCCAAATCGTTTCAATGTTGTTGAAGGAATATAATTCAGCGCTGCATTTCAAATTTGTATTTTTCTTTTCTTCAGGCACGACGAGATGGCGACCAGGTACTGTTATCATAAGTTAGTCACTGTGATTTTTTAGTTCTGCTGTCAGTTCAGCTTCGTTCAGCAGTTACTGGTTGAGAATTGGGCACTTTAACAGTAATGCTTTTTTACTTGGACAGTAAATGTTGATAGCTCTGCAATGCCACTATCATTTAGTTTTAAAAACTTTACAATAATAAACTGAATAAACTTTCACATGGGAACACAATAGGTTGCAAGGCGGACAACTTTTTTTACGAAAACCAAGGCTCTTTGGCAATACCTGGAACTACGACAGATGAATACCCAAGTACCTACTGTACCTGGATAGTTCAAGCATCATATGGAAAGGTTTAAATTACGCTATTTTAACACATAAATTAAAAAGTTTGTCGCATCTTTATGTTTTCTAGGTTCTAAACGTTAGCTTTTTGGAATACAATTTATCATCCAGTCTGGAATGCAGCAGACTATACATTCAGGTTTACCAAGGTTCTCGGTGGCAAAACGTGGTAAGAAATAGAATACAAAAACAATATAGAACTCATACGGGTACTAGTGTTGTTTAAAAAATCTCGACTATTTAAGTAAATTTTTATGCAGTGTAATATTAAGAAACGCTTGGGTATGGACTTAGTCACGCGGGAAACTTTAAAACATAATTATTGTTAGCAATACCTTTAACAAAACATAGTAATTGCCAACCACTTTTGTGCGATCGTGTGTGTATTGGAAATAATAATAGGCTGTTTTTAAGTTCGTTTCTTTGTTGAATGCAAGACTAAAAATGGCAAAAAAAGGTTGCTTCTATGCAACCAGAAGTGTATCTCCTGCTCTTTATGCATCATCCTGACACACTTTTGTCAGTCGGCAGTAACTTTAAATCCGGATGTCCGCTGAATTTAGGGTGCCTTAGATGAGAACTTTCTGGAATTTAAACACGCTGTGCGTTGTATTACAGTACAAGCAACCTCTGTGTTCAAATTCTAAACCAAAGTCGTTCGTGTCGAATTCCAATATGATATACGTGGTGTTGAGTTATTTCTGGGAAGGAACATACACAAGTCCAGGTCACGTGACTATCAACTGGGATGCTGTCGGTAAGAAAACTTGCTTTTTTGTAGCAACATGTAAGTAATCACTTCTGCTATTGAGGGCTTACACAAATGTGATATTTATAGCATTTCACCAAATTAAAAATTAGTGTTTTTTCTTTTTTAACTTCAGATGGTAATTACAGTGCTTTCTCGATTATTCGTATTTCGTTTGAGAAATGTTTTTTATAATTTTGAGAAAGTATTTATAAAATGTTTTTTATGTGTTGATATGAAGCTGGAGGTGTGCGACTTTTATCAACTGTTTATATTTGCTTACTTAGTCTGTTTTTTGTTGTTGTTTTTTTGTTTGTTTGTCAAACTTGGTTCCAATTAAACCGTGTAATCAATGAAAATTGTAATTACCCTCAACACGAGAACTAAATTTTGGGTATTTTTCTAGATCCTGTGAACTACACAATTACGCCAGCTACTGGTAGGTTCGGGTTTGTTAGCCTACATTTTACAAGGATCATATGTTTTGCTATTAATCATTTTTTTAGTTTTTACCTGCGGTTACGTGATCACTAACACTTCCGGTGTCATTCACTCACCAAATTATCCAATGAATTACGACAACAACCAGGATTGCAGGTGGATAATAAATGCACGGCCTGACCAGGTACGTTTCTGAGATATAGAAGTCGTTTGAAAGAGAATGACTAATTTTGTTTTCAGATTATCACAATACAATACACTATGGATATCGAAGGCATTTACGACTGTCATTTGGACTATTTAAGAATAGCAAACACTTCACAGGTTTGTTTTTAAAAATGAAAGTTAAAATATGTGCTCTATAAGTTCAGTATACTTTGTTAACTTATTTTTATGGGTCCCCTTTCCTGGAGGGAAAGTTTAGATTTTCTAAGAAAATTTGTGCCTAAAAACTGAACTTGGACAGCAATATCGAGGTCAAAACGAGGGATTACATAGGAAGAATCAATAATGACACCTAAAAGAAAACGAAAGTGACTATAATCGCACCATTTTACACCGCAACATAAACACTGTGGTACTCATTCGTTTTTGTTTGCAAAAACGATTATGTGTGTCGATCAAATGTTGTGTATATAGTAAATCGGTAAATATGATAGAGAATATATAAAATGGAAGTATATAGGAAAGCCAACATTCTAGGTATAATATAATGTGCTAATTTGGAAAATGCTGTTTGTTTTAGGTGTACGAAACGGCTATGTAATCTTGTTTACGTCTTCCATAGTTCTTCTTTTTTGTTTGACTAAAGCAAGTTTTCATTTTCTGCCTCAAATATTTTGTTACTTTTGTATTGTTTCAAATCTTATGTACGTCTATATTACATGCAATATTCAAAACCCTTACTTCATGCAATTGTTGTCTTGCATAGAATGCATCATATGATTGTGGTCTCCTCTACAATAGCCCGTTGTTTTCTCACCGGGGACCACTTACTATAGATTTTCACTCCGACAATACCATCAACCGAAAGGGATTCTCTCTTACATATTCACTTCAAGGTTCGTGGTAGTTTCATGGACACATAAAAAAACAGATTAAATATCTTTGTATCAAGTAGTTAATAAGGTCCAGATCTCAAAGTACGCTTTTGGTTATCAATTCTCTTGCACCAAAATGTATTGAGTGTAGGAAACAAATTGCATACATCTAAAAACATTTCATAGAGTAATATATGCAAGGGTACTGGAGCCGAAAATATCTTTGACGAAAAATGTACATTGAAAATAAGTACTTGTTAAAATTAAAAATTGACTTTGAACATTGCAATATTTATTTTTGCAATATATTTCGTTGTATTAGTTCAATATGAAGTCGGGTATTTATCTGTACCGAATGTTTTACAAACGTTTCGTTTGCTGCACGATTTATAGATGCATCATTTGAGCCTTGTGCTTTTGGTGTCAATTTCACTCAGCCCACTGGATCATTTGGAGTCGTTGCATTTCCCAACAAAAAGTTGTTCAATGCCACGCAGTATACTTGTGAATGGACGGTTGAAGTAAATGAAAATAAAGTAAGAAATTATTTCTCTATAGATCCCGGTGTCAGCTTGTAGGAAAGATGTTAAAATGTTTTTTTTCACGCTTTGTTTTGTGGGTTGTATTTAACATCCTTTTAATAATTGATCTAATCCTTACATTTACAAATTATTGTCTTCTTTTTTGCAGTGTAACGGTGTTTTTTTCGTTTTTTATATCTTTATGTAAAATACTGTTAAATGTATGTGCACAGGTTATTAACGTGACGGTTGATGCATTCAACGTTTCATGCTCAGGACAGTTTCTACAAGTGGACCAACCAACTAAATATAGCGTTTATCAAGTAAGGAGATGGTATCTTTTACTGTTTTACCTTTCGTTTTTATAGGTGAAGGTACCAAAGTTCTAAACAACAGTTGTGTGTACATAAATGTTATGCGAAAATATTTGATGAGCTATCGTTGATGATGTTCACTATTTTTCGGAAAAATGGTGATGTGTATCATTTCGTAGACATTCACTACAACAAACAAATGCTGCAAAGTAGAGTCTCTCTTGTATTTTTTGTTTTTTGTAGCAAAACCAACACTACTGTGGATGGAATTATCTTCGGTCCTTTATTTCAACAAACAACAGTCTAAGGTTTAGACTTGATCACCAAAATTTCGATGGAATTGGTTCCTTTCAGGTTTCGTACTCTACAACAGGTATCTGTTTTATATCACATATTGCTATTAGCCCAATCTCACTTATTCGTTTACTCTGGAATACTTGAATGTTTTTAATTTTACTTTATTGCGATCACTTAAAATCTATAATTCCATTTGTTTTCAGATTCGCAAAGCTATGTTTTACCCGAAAGTAAGTTTTTGTTTTTTATTGAAAATCTGAATTAACAAACAAAAAAATATACGTTTTACACTTAGGGATGTATTTGCTATGAAAATTATTTTCTTTCGTCTGTACGCAGAATTCAGTTGTGGTGAAGACCTCACTGGCGACAAGGGCTTCATTATTTCTCCCGGTTACCCACAAAATTACAGTCTCAACCAAGATTGTCGTTGGCGAATATTAAACCCATTAAACCAGGTAGACTTTGTCACATCAAATTCTACTGCAATACTTTTCTAACGATTTTTTTACAGAAACTAAGACTGGATATGCTCCTTTTGAACGTGGAACGAAGCTTCGGTTGTCAATTTGATTACCTACACATAAGCGGGCAAAAATCTGAATACGGCTTGACCAAAAATGTATGCGTTTTGGTTACTTTTTTTAGAATATATATTTGTGTTCGTTTACAAAAATTTCATTTTTATAATACCCAAGGTGTCGAAGAAATTTTGTGGTTATGAGTCGGGCTTGTCATTTACATCTGATGTAACAATAATTTTTCACTCTGATGCGCTGGTGTCAATGCGTGGCTTCATTTTGACGTGGGCTAAAATCGGTAGGCATGCATTCTATTTTTTTTGAATATTTTGACACAAAAACGAAAATTTTTAATATACATATATATTTTTCTTTTGTTTCAGATTTTCAAGGAAATGTGATTGGTAAGTAGCGTTAAAAGAATTCGTGCATTACCTATGCAATGTTGAGCAGTTTGGTTACTCCAAATGTGCTGTCATTCATTAGATTTCTTGCTAAGCGATATCTTTAATCGCAAATTTATTGGTATCATAATATCATGGTTTGTTTAGACAAGTCATGTTACAATCCACCTTTAAACGAGCCATTTGGCCTTCTTGCCTCGCCGGGATTGTTGTTCAGATTTCCGGGCAGTGCGAAGTGTCAGTGGACAGTCACTGCTCCATTAGATCAGGTTCGTTTGTGAAATTAGTAACATATACCCATTGTTTAAAAGTTTCTAAACTTTTAATGATCAACCCTAGGCCTATTATTAAACGTTAAATCCTCGAGACACACGAAACACTTGAAACTTTGGTGTCCAATGGAATGATAAACTCGTGACTGGAGGGTGGGGAGAACATAAGGAATCAAACTTGACCACGAAACTATTGATATATTGATGCAATGGTTACATAAATAAAGGAATAAAAATATTAACGAAGGCCTGTCTTGAAAGTTTCGTTTTTAAACGACATTTGAAGTTGTTCAATTCCTGATTTTCTAGGCACTTGCTCAATCCAGTCTTGTGCTTGCACCTAAAAAATCAAACTATCCTTCATTTCCTGTCATTGTTGATGACATGCTCATTTTTTAGGTTGTGACTTTTAACTTCATTCGACTTAATGGCGACTGTTATAGCGAGTACGTTGGAATTTCATGGGATTCGGTGAGTTTCCATTGCTTGTGTCTTTAATTCAAACAGCTCACTGAACTAAAAATAACTACAACTGACCTCAACACTCCAAACATAAAATTTTATTTTGCCACTACCACTATTGACAAAAATTTTAACTACATCCTTTCTTTTGGTGTTTTTGTAGGTAACAAAGCGTTTGTGCTCTAATCCATTTCAAAATAGCGTTGAAATTCCGAGCAATGTGGCAACCCTGACTTACACTTCCGGCGACAACGTTAATTACGGTGGATTTGCCGCTACATGGACTTTCAAAGGTACATCTTTTATACGGCCCTATCCCTATAGAGAACTCTCCAAAATGGTAAAAATGTTAATACTTACAGAACGGGGTATTTCTAATGTGAAAAGTAATGGCCAATGTAACATGCTTTATATAAACCGGTGTGACTAAGGAGCATCATGTTACTGAAGGAGCAAAGAGCATTTCCCGTAGTATCTACACTTACGGGCTTAACGTGGGCATTCATAGTTAAACAGTCCGTACCAATGGTTAACCGAACGTTTTATTTTATCATGTTGCAACCACCCTGTCATGTAAAGCAGCTCAGTGCTATGTACTTATATATATATTATTTAATAAAAAAGTATTTATTTTGCAGGGCGAGCTACTACACCACCAGGTAATAAGCATGTAACATGTGCGCTTTATCTACTTGTTACTGCGAGTGCATGTTGAAAAAAAAAATATCGTTGCAAGCGAAACACATTGCATGAACAATATCTGACTTTATTTAACCTGTTTAAACTGTTTGACACTAATTTCCTATAACGGTTTAGGTAAGTAGATAGTAATTTCAAACCTTTGGAATTGACTATAACCACGTTTTGCAGTGTCCTGTGGTGGCCTTATAACCCACGGGACTAGAGGAAACATTACTTCGCCCAACTATCCTGACAATTACCCACCTAATTTAGACTGTATCTGGGAGATACGCCCTCCAGCAGGAAAGGTATACTGCTTTGTCAAATGTTATAAGTTACGAACAAAATTAATTTCCCAAATTGTGTAGCTTGTTTCGGTTGCATTTCTCACTCTTCAAATGGAGCATTCAAATAATTGCAGCAAAGCAGACTATGTTTGCTTTGCAAACGGCACCAAATGTCTGGTAAGATTATATACTGTATGTATGTGTGTATATTGTACTGTAACAATGCTCTTTTTAGAATGGCACCAAATTCTGTAGTTGGCCGTATCCTCAGTCATTGTACAACGTGTCAAGCGCTACTATACTTTTTCATTCGGATGGCATCATTAGTGCTCCTGGTTTTGTTTTGCAGTGGAATATTTCAGGTATGTAATTTTATCAAGTCATCTCAATTATAACAACAAGTTTCTCATGAACGAGAAGAAAACAGTAACACATTGATCGTTACAGAGAGCATGGCATATCCTTCATCTTCTGCAGTAACCGATCCTTTGCAGTCCAGCTCTGTCTCTCAAACAGGTATTCAGAATGCTACAAACCAACGTACAAATATTATTTCTGAATTTACAATCTTCTACATGTGTGGTGTTTCCTTAATTCTTCATGCATTGTAGTGCTTTGCCATTAAACATTTTGATATTTTTATTGGCAAATCCAAACTTTACATTTACTTCAAATCAGTACAGTTATTGTTTATCTACATCACTTTTCAGATATTTCAACAGATTTTTCTGGAGTCACATCGTCATCTTCAACAGGCACGATTACTTCAGTTCCAGGTCAAGCAACGGCTACTCCCTCCACCACAGTTTCGACAAATACTTCAAGTTTAACAAGTTCTAATGTCCAATTATCTACCGAGCCTCCTACTGCAAACGTTAAAAGCAGCACGTCGTCGCCAAGTATTTCTATGTCTACCACTTCTGGGTCAAGTGCTGGTAAAACGACCTCAGGATGCCCATGCATTGGCTACAGTTATTTCCAAATACTTGTTAATATTTTGATTGCATTGTATTTCGGCTTTAATTATGCTTAAAACTGTGTTAGTTTGCAGCATATAAACAAAATGACAGATTTTTATGTTCAATCGTTGTTTTGTTATTGAATTAGTTTTGCCAGAGTTATCTACTGATATTGAAGAATGTGTTTTTTGTGAGTAGCAAAGTTTGATCATAAAATATATTCAAATTATACTTTAATTGTGACCGTTTAATTTCTTTACGAGATTTCGTGTTTCATTATCTTTACATATGCATATTTGTGTGCTCTCCTCTCCATTTAATGAAAGTCTTAGTTTGGACCATTTTGCCCTAAAGCAGTTACAAAATGAACCTATTTCTGTTGCAAAATTCAGGACCAAAACTGTACTTCAAACCATACTTGATCGATTTGTTCAGCGTGTAAAATTATTCGATGTCATAAACGTCTTGTAATGGAAATAGACAACCAAAAAACAAAAGAATACAGGAAAGTAAGCACAAATTTAATTTAGGTGAAAAACTCTATTTTAGTGAAACTGTTAAAAAGAATTGGTCAATATTAAGGAAACATATCATGGTTTAATTTTAACCTTATATTTCGTTTTTCTTCAAAAATAAACTTCTACGCACATGAAACACTATGCTTTTGTACAAAATATGACATACATAAGCATTGATAACCCTGGCCTCATTTTTACATCATTTTCATTTAAATCAATTGATATAACTTGTCAGCCAGGTTAAAAGACGACAAACTAAGTGCATACAACAATAGACTTTTTCTAAAAACGAAACAAATCGAATAACAATTAAAACCGAACGCAATATAATCATGCTTTAGGCTTACACCTGCAAAGGCGTGGTATCTATGCATATTTTAATTATTGTGGTGTGATAATCACATAAATTAAATGACTTATTTAATAAACGGCAAGAATCAAAACACATGATAAGTTATAAAAAGTCTTTTCGTGCACGTTAAAATCTTTGGATCAGCAGAACCAAGGCCAAGAACAGAGAACACATCATTGCGTAATATCCAGACCTCTGTCGACCACTGCCGGATTCAATTGTTTTTGAGAACAAAAACAATACCTCATTAAAATAATAATATACATTTTTACAATTTTTACGCCACCGGTCCGCGAGGGTTTCGTTACCGGGCCGTATAAATTTTTAGGTTAGATGTTACAAACCGTTTGGCCCATGTATCCCGGGGATGATAAGCTAATTTAAGCGTTTTTATTGCTAAATATTTGTAGTTTTTTGAAGATCGGTCCGCGATTAAATTTTAGTTTCAAAAACGGTCCGCCGTGCACAAAAGGTTGCCGACCCCTGTTTTATTCGACCTGTTTAAAGTCCAAATTAGTACCGAATTCCAACATGAGATTGCCATTTACATTTTTTTAAGAGGGCCACAGGTCTTGCAGGGTTACTTGAAGAGGGTCACGAGCTCCAAACGTTACTTTTAGAGGGCCATGGTCCATAAAAGGTTGAGAACCACTAATCTAGGCAAATTACTTATTTGCAATCATGCGTCTTAACTGTTGTTCTTCTCTTTTAGTACACAGGAGTGGATTTTTGCGGAACAAATGAGCCAAAAAGTTTGCGGCTTTATCAACTTCGGTTAGAATCGAATTTGTGTCCGACAACACATTAAGCGGAGCTGGATTTCTTATTCGTTGGCAGTCCATAGGTATTATTTTCTGTTAATAACGTTGATTGTTGGAAAAATAACAAAAATGTGAATTATAATTTTTTTTTTCTTTTTTTCGCTACATGTCAAAATGCAGTCCACTATACCAGCAAAATATTTTTGTAAATGTTATTCGGTCGAATTGTTATGTTAAAATATAAGTAATACTGAATGTACTGATTGTTTCGCACATTTACAAGTAGTATAAAACCAATCAAATTACATTGGCGATCTCATTGTCGCCAAACACTAAGAGATTTTCGCCAATTTCGTAAGTTGTACTTCCTTAAAAATTTGTCGACAATTAGTATTTCGCACATCTGTGCACACTGGTAGTTGCTAATAAGCGTTTGGGCTTGCAGATCGTTGTGATGCGACTCAATTTGCATGCTGGAGTGGAGAATGTATCTCTGCCACCAATCGTTACGATGGCATACGGCATTGTACGGATGATAGTGACGAAATAACATGTGGTAGGTTTGAAATTTTTCCGTTTTTGATTCGTCGTGAAAACTTATATTACTGCTCTGTGTTACAGTCCAAACTCCGGCAAACGACGATGAATGTGGAAAAGTTTTGACCGCTCCAGACTTTACATGGGTAAGCTAATTTTCCAAATGTTTTATTCTTCTTTTAAAATTAGAACGTATTTACGACATTGCCAATGCGGTAGCATTCACGTTTGTTTCAATCAAAGTTTGTGATACTACCTTGTGAGTTGTTTACAATTCTTTAATTGTGGTGTAATTAATTATTGTCTATAAAAATCAATGGCTGTTAATACCAACGCTTTGGTTTCGCCTTTTGAACTAGATATCACATTCCAAAACATAAATTTCCAAAAATGCGAGTAACTGCACTGGTCTGCTGACAACTGGTATTAAAACTTAATTAGTAGAACTATAAACACTAAAAAAATGTAAAACTTCGAATGTCGATAGGTGGGGTAAAGAGCAAAATTATAAATTAACTAACTTGGTTTGGAAAAAAATATAGTAATTTTAGTTACAAAAACCTCATTGAAACCCCAAATACTTGTAAACGTTAATAGGCCCCTTCTTCTATCACTTGTGTTCTTTGCGCTGCAAATCGCTTTTGATAAACTTTTGTTTGATGTGATTTTGATTTGCTTTACCAAATGGACATTCTTCCCTCTTTTCTTCATATTCGCGACAGAACCACAGAATTACTGGTGACAACAAGTTTGTAAACAGGTCGTGGCCAGAAACGTCAACGTATTTTTTTTCTTCTATCACCTAGGCGTTAATGCACTTTGCACAACAAATCGTTTGTGATAAACTTTTGTTTTGTGTGACTATTTTTTTGGGGAACATGTAACTTTTCCGAGCGCAAAAAACAACTAGGCTGTTGCAAAACTTTTTTCTTAACCCTTGTACTACAAACGTAGTAACAGTTTTATGTGCAAATAAACATACTTTTAGCAAAAGTGTACAATTTTAAACCAGTTAATGTGAGGCTTTGTGTACAAAAAGTGTTTCTGACGGCTTTTGATAAATCATGTCTATTTTGGGGGCAAAAGCCGGCAGAAACACTTTAAAATTGTACACTTTTGCTAAAAGTATGTTTATTTGCACATAAAACTGTTACTACGTTTGTAGTACAAGGGTTTAAGAAAAACGTTTTGCAACAGCCTAGTTGTTTTATGCGCTCGGAAAAGTTACATGTTTCCCTTACTATGATCAAAAATGATTGTAGTAGATAAATTAATTCCATGTTTTTTCCAATACTCTGAATTTTGCAGAGCATCATCGATCACTGTCAATGCCGGCATTATTACTCCTAACCAGGTATCTGGTTTTCAGAGTGTGGGTGTAACACAAATCATAAACCACCCAAGCTATAATACGTAAGTTCTCATATTACTCTAGTTAAAGCAGTGCTTGTACAGAAGTCACCCAGAACCACGTGCACTCAGTATATAAATTACGATTTTTAGTATTTAACAGTAATTGTTTGACTTAAATGGGTAAAAATACACTGATTCTTTCCAGCAATTCAAAATAATTTCACTTTTTAATACATTCTATACAAACAGTATAACGACAGAAAACGACATTTCACTTTTGCAACTTGCCACCTAGCTTACATTTTCAACTTCGGTGAGGCCGATCTGCTTACCTGATGACTCGGCCACCTATCGAATACCTACAGGAACAACCTGCATAACCAGCGGATTCGGAGATCTAGGTTTGATTTTTACGGAAAAAATGTAATCTTTCGACACCAGAGATTATTCAAAATTAAAATGAACAGCCAGTTCTTACACGCGGACCTGTGCAAATTATTTACTCACTAATAAATAAACTTTTCTTAGCAGGATGCAATTTTCTGTTACACTTTTGCTTTTAAGATAAAGCTCATGGTTGGACAAAACAAAACTGATAACTTTTTATACTCTCTACAGAAACTGATTACGGGTTAGCAACCACGCTGCAACAGGTTCGCGTACGGCAACATATTGGACACTCACGTTTGTGCTGGAGATTTTACCAACGGGGGTGTTGATTCTTGTCAGGTGATTATGACTAGCGCCTATAAACTAACATATTAAAATTAGGCTTGAAAAATAGGGCATAAACTTTTTAACACACAAGTTTCTGTTTTAAATGTAACTTATATACTTTGGAACATTACACGGACTTTAACAAAAATAAATACGTTTTAGGCAACTTTAATTACAATTTTGTGCTTTGTTACAAACATATACTTACCTGCTGAAGAAGTTTCTGACTGATTAGTCTGATCCAACACTATGTTCACAAATACAATCAATAAAAATACAAGCGATACATTCAACTGAACGTAGCCTGTTGTCCGGAGCCCTTTGAACCACCACATGTCTTTAGTTCAGCAAAAAAGCCACCAAAAATTTCTGCAGAACTTCTTGCTTTGCTGTAAAACAAAGTTTTACAGCTTCATTTATTTTCTTGTGGCAAACTAAATGAACATCACTCGAAAAGATTTATGTGAGTACATAGCACTATTACAAGAAACCAGTTAAACCACTAAAGCTGTTACTGAACGTCATTTTCAAACTACCTCTTTTCTGCAAAGGTAACCCCAATAGAATGTTGTTGTCTCAAACATGAGCTCTAGTCAGAAATCCCCTTTTTATTTTAGCCTAGTTTTACCTAAGGCAACAGTTTTATTTGCGAACATCGAAAGATACGGTTGTTTGGAGATCCTAAGTCTTCTGACGTCATCTCTAGTCTGCCCCGTTTGTTTTCAGTCATGCGTGAAAGTTTCCTAATGCGGCCTTTAAACACTCAACAACTATTGTAGTATTTTGCCACATTTTTATCTGAATATAATAATTTTTTCTCTTTTCCAATTAAAAGCTGTTATTTAAACAGACATTTACAGAAATTTAATTTATAAATAAAAACTCATATGTTATGGATAGAAACGTTGAACACCGTTCTTCTAACTAAAAATAAGTGTTAAGTTTCATCCAAGGGTGCACAACCTTCGGCCGTACGGCCACAGGGACGAGTCATCAGACTACACAGTTGATCTTCATACTGTGCAGCTCAATCTGTGAATCAAGTTAGACATTAATCTGGGTTTTTTGAGCGCTAATAGATGGTATATGCATATGATATATCCCAGTTTCTTTACATCGGTAATTTTAGAACAAAATCCAGCAGATAATTGGCGGCTGTTGGTGAAATAAGGATCTGCAATACGGCCGTCGGAGCGAAAAGGTTGTGCAGTCCTGGTTTAAGTGTATCAAATCAGATTAAAAAATCACATGCGGCCTTTGGCATAACTTCCAAACTGCAATGTGACCCTCGAACCCCCACGAGTTTGACACCCCTGGTATAGAGACCATTTCTCCTCATTCACTTGGGGCAAACGATTTGGTTATCATTGTGTGACTTCATAGTACGAACACTAAAACCTTATAAAGTTCAACATTTTGTTAGGACTTTTGTATTTGTTTTTGTAAGGTTAAAGTTAGATGAGTTAACAAACGTTTCCAAAATCATTTTCCATATTTTTGTTTTGTTTCAAGTTCACACAATTTGTTCTGTCTTTTCTGTGTTATTGAAGTAAATGGGTCTACAAAAAAGGGTTGTACCGAACTAGTCGGTCAGCTAAGCATTTCTATGCAGTGAGATGTATGGTTACAAAACTTGCCGAAAGTCAAACCATGTACACTAAATCACACGCGTAATGATGCTGCCCATGACAGCATCCGGTAGGGGTTCACCAAGTTGATATTAGTCAGCAAGTTGATATTAGTCAACAAATGTTAGTGTATATACAAGCTAACGATAACGACTTTTTCTTAAGAATTTGCAGTTTTCAGGCTTATAAGAGAAGTTGTTCTACGTCTTTCGGGTAGCTTTTACCAAAGATTTGAATTTCACTTTACACTGGCTTGATTCGGTGTGCGCCTTTCCGATATTTCGTAAGCATATGGAGCACTTACACAAGAAAGGGTTTGCCATTGATACGGAAGATCCACTTTTAAAGGACTACGTTTTGGTATTGATGCTAAGACACTATACGTTTCAGCGAAAGTATCAAGTGTCAAACTACTTCCAAAAAACTATTTTTTACGGTTTGAGCGCAATTAAAAGTGGAAATTTTTTTTAGACGTATTGTTATTGTCCCTTGCTTAGATATAAATCCCAGGATCGGGATTCCCCAGGTTTTTATTTTCCAATCCTGGAATTTTCCAAGATTAAAGCCTAGAACAAAAGTACATTTTCAGCTTTTTTACCGCAACGAAATGGGCAGGAACCGCGATAACCCCGGGATCAGAATTCAGAAACTAAACTCACGTTCCGGAACCGGGATTTCCCAATCCTAATTATTTGTTGTTGTGCGTGCAGTTGCAAAGTACTATCCCAACGACTGAACTCAATTCATTAGTTAAATAACTTTATTTTAATCAGAAATCGACATTATTGTTTCCCTATAGCAGTGCCATTTCAATTCCCATTTCCCATTTCAGTTTTCACATTTCCCATTCAGTTGCCGTTATTGTTAACTTGGCGGTCTGTGTTCGCTAAAATCATGTCACGGATCATATTTGGAAACGGAAGTGTGACTGCAACACAAGACATGATTTGCCATAACGCAGCGGCAGTTCGTGTTTGCAACCGAAACAAAAAAAATCCCTTGTCAATGAGTTCGATGCAAGATTGGAGTTGAATAAAAGGATAAAGAGAGCTTGTTTGGTAGACTCAATACAGATTGCAGAGTTAAGGAAAAGAATTGTTGTTAAGCTTACAGAGCACTAAATAGTTACATTGTTGGTTGGAGGTTTGTCTTGTTCTGTACGTTGTATCATCGAGTACAATAGCACTAGGCTACTGCTATTGGAAGTCAAATAATTACAACAGAGCAGAAACGAAGGTCTAATGCTAAGGCAATATAATCCCACTTTACAGTTTATCATAGATATGCAGTGAACAATGAGATTCTGATCATTATTAGGGAACAGGCACCATTTTTGTGAACGGCACCAACGCAAATTGTTTTGCCTTCAGGATGACCAATATCCGGATTGGATCATATCAACTTCTTGTTATTTCGGTAACCAAGGCAGTATATATTTCAGGCAAGATTATGTGTACGTCTAGGCTTTCCGTTGCTTACTGCATTGCTTCTGCAAAAAGAATAAAGTACTGGTATGAGCGATGTACTATAGCGAGTCATAACATTGGCTTAAGGCCACTAAGTTAGACTAGGTCAAGTATTGGATGTGGCGGTTCGTTGATTTGCAAATAGCTACCTATCTTATCAAACAAACGTCTGACATTTATAATTTCATTTCATTCTTTAGTTTTAGAGAGTGCTTTATGAGCTTCATTGCCAATCAGTCGCGTGTCGTTTAAATAGCTAAAAATTCATTCGTAATCAACGAACACTGTGTTCATTTATTGCAATTTTGATACGACGTATACTCGAGCTGTTGCATTGTTTGCGTGCACAGCGTTTCGTTGGAAATACGTAGTCGACGTCGGTAGATGTTTGCAAACAAATGTGTTACTTAAATCAATTCAGCTCCAAACCCGATCACTACAATCCCTTAGAACTGCTAGCCCAGTGAGGTTATAGAAATTGAAAAATCGACAAAAATATCTGTTTGACTACTCCGTATGTCCATGAGTTTTTTATGCTGTTTTTAACAATGGTGATAATTTTTATTTTCTATTTTGGCTTATGTTTGTCTCTGTATAGTTTTTCAGGCCAGGTTTATTCTTCCTTTGTATGTAGGTATGAGATTAATGTTTGATTTGAACTTTATAGACTTGGTGAAGTATTGCAGGGGCAATAACAAAACCTTGGCATGTTATTACAACTAGGAAAGCTTGGGAAATGTGAATTTACAGTAATATCCCATTTTCTTCTCTGAAACTTGATTTCCGACTCGTTCTTTAATGACGTAATAGCGATGGGAGAATGCTAACGTCTCAAATGACGTGATTGACGATAATTTGCGGTCGTTAGTTTTATGTCGTTAGTTTTATGGAGCACGAATGCAATGCTAATTTTTTTGGAAAGGAATTTTGTTTTAGCATTAATCAGTGATGGGGAGACTCGAGTCAGTGACTCAAGTAACCTTTTTGGACTTGACTTGACTTGATTCGAGTCTGAGCGGTGGAAAGACTTGATTTGACTCGGACTCGGCACACCACCAACACAAAGGAAATTCCTCAACAGAAAACCTGTTCTGTTGGATTCAACCAAACAATAGCAGCAGTTTACTGTGCGATGCGTAGTTAGTTTTGCTTAACTGTCACGTAAGGAGGTCGCTGCTACATGCAAAAACTTTCTTACGCTGTCATTTAAGCGTTGTAGTTGCCGCTTGATTTTGAGCGATTGGAGTATTTGTCAAGACCAAGTAGGCTATTAGCTCTTAAGCACTTATTTTTGCTGTACAACGCATCGCATGTAGTAAAAACAGTAATTTTGGATTGAAATTATAAGAAGATTTTGTCCACGCTGTTTAATGTGTCAATCAACATGCTTCAGTACAAGTTGTCTCTAAGAAAGGGACGCCGTTGATGGGTTATGTTCGAAGTAATGAAGTAGTGTCAGTGTCAGTTTTTTGAAGTAGTATGGTAAAAAAGTCGCGATGAACCATTCCAAATAAATAACGGTCCAAAACTTCGAAAACTTACTTTCAAGAACTTTTTAAGACTTGCCTTGACTCGAACCCCTGATGACTTGACTTGACTTGAGGCTCGAATCTCAATTGACTCGACTTGACTTAGGACTCGAACCCTACTGACGTAACTTGACTTGAGACTCGACTAAAATGACTCGTTACCCAACCCTGGCATTAATATTTAGGATACGTTGGCAGTCCATGTCTGCAACCTGACAATATTAACAGCCCATACAATACTTCTATTACTTAACTTTTTTGTCGTTACGGAACTATAAGTATTTCAGGGGCACTTAAGTCATCATAATAAAACTAAAACGGACTTTCCGTTTAGAATCTTTACTATGTTTTTCTGAAAGCAATTGCAATTTTAAACTCATTTTAAACTGTATCGCAAACAAGGAATATCACCAATCTGCATTGCTATTAATACCTATTTTTAAAGTGGTTGGTCGTAATTTATGCAAGTTTTAATATATGCAAAAATTAATATATGCGATTGTTTTGAAAACTATTTTTGATTCACTATGAATCAAACGTTATGTTTAATGCAATAGAATTGACAGTATGCAAATTTTACCATGTAAGTTACTATATTTTGCAGAACAAGCTGACGCGTGGACACACGCGCGCTATAGAAATGCAGTTACTACATATTTTATTTTTGCTTTGCCTGTTGCTTGAATGTAAAAACTCAAAAGCGTGGCGCATTAATGACACAGCTATACAAGGTAAGCAATAGAATTAAATATAACCAACGTTACAAAATATATGTCGATTACAAAATTACAAGCAAATCGCACTTTCGCGTTTCAGCTTGTGTCAATGGTGTTGTCATAAACGGTACATCTGGAAAAATCCACATTCCAGCCGATATCACATCGCCAATTCCAAACTCTTTATACTGCACCTGGACAATTGAAGTGGCAGCAAACAAGGTGCGCTATCATCTTTCTTTGTTTACTTCTCTAAATTTAAAAACAAATATATGCATAAAGTAACGCACAAATCTTTAATAAGGTCTGTATGAATAACCTGTACGTATTAAAACTAAACCTTTTTACAGGCAATAAACATGAGTTTTCCAGTGTTTCAACTGTCAAACCAGACATTCTGCTACGACAGTTACATTCAATTTTTCAACGGTCGTTCATACCAAAGTGTGGTATGTAATATCCACTTTAGTGTTGGACGTTTTTGTCCAAATGTTTTTAATGCGTAAGCTATGAACGATTTTGATGTGTTTTGTAGTTGAACGGTGTTCGTTGGTCAAAACCACCAAGATCGTTCACATCAGCATCAAATGTAGTACGGATTATATTCAATTACAACAGTTATTGTGGTTATGCAAATCGCGACATTGGAATCGTGGAGATCCAATGGTCCGTTGCAGGTAAACCATTCCTTAGTTTTTGGTGTTTTAATATAATTTGGCGTAAAATACATGTTTGTTTTGTAGTTTAAACAATGTCTTTTAACTGATTCTTTCTTAATATCGCTGAAAAATTTTAGCCTTACTGTTTGTTATTAGTAACTATGTTTGTAAAAGGTTAAACCTAAAGAAGGACTATTAAACAAGTTGATATGTTTCTAGATCCAGTAACATTTTCTCCCACCCCTGCAACAAGTAAGTTTTTCTGATTTAAAGTTATAAAAATATTGTAAGGCTTAATTTTTCGTGTGTGCATTTTTCGCGCACTCTAAAGGAACAAGGGTATTCTGGAAATTTACCCACCTTGTTTTGTTGTATATCATTTTTAGCTTTCAATTGTGGACATAGCATTGCAAAGAGAAATGGAACAATTTACTCTCCGAATTATCCCTCCAAATACCCAAACAATCAAGATTGTCATTGGGTCATACCAGCTGCAAGTAATGAGGTAGTTTGTAGATTTGGTTTATTATATACAAATTTTCTCATTACAAAAGCATAACATGTGTTTTATACTTTATTTCAGTACGTTCTAATCTATTTTCGAAGTATCGATATCGAATACACATACGATTGTCGTTGGGACTATTTGATCATTTCAGCTAATAAAGTAAGTCATGTAGTATAGTTCACAAAATATAAATATAGGAATAATTTAATAGATTATTATTTGAGAGATCTTTTTGTAAATGTAAAAAAACATGTTTTTAGAACACTACAACCTTCTGCAAATTGTTTGTGAGTAATGTATTTTACCCTGGAGAGACCGATTTATATTTTCATTCTGATGACATGGTCAGCTATTCTGGATTCGCTCTTGACTATCAGGTTGTAGGTACGTTGTGTTAGGACTAAAGCCTAGAATGATTCGACTAGTACCTCACATTCTACAAACGACAAAGATAAGAAGCTGTTAAATGTTAAACGGTAGGGATGGGCCGAACCGAACCAAGACCCGAGCAAACTAATATTCGAAAGGGTATCTAAGGAGAACAAGGACTTTTTAAAAAATATGCTAAATGGGAAACGGTAACTTCTGGAGCCTGTACAGCCTAATATCCCGCTGGTGACGTTAGGGGCCTTGGAAAGTTACAAAACTCGCGTGGAATTAGGAATGTTTATGACGTCACAATGCAAGCGGGTTTGGCCAAGCAACGAGCATTAACGTGAGATGCTCGGTGCTCGACCAAACAGAACATTTGCTGTTTTGGCCTCTTCCCTTTTAAACGGCACCAACCAATATATAGGTCATGATTTATTTTCCAGATATGTCCTTTGCCGCTTGTGCTGGTGGAGTTAATCTAACATCACTCTCCGGTAATTTCTCAAATGTTGAATTTTCCAATTCAAATATGTATTTAACATTAAAGTGCAAGTGGACGTTGCTTGTTCAGGAAGGAAAGGTTAGTCAAATATTTTTAGTTGGTAAAGTGTCTTGTAAAACTGCTTATGTTTAATTGGTTGCAGGAGGTCACCGTGTCCTTTAGCAAATTTAGCAACAACACATCGTGCTACAATAACTACTTGCGTGTTTATGACGAACGTCGCATTAACTTGGTAAGTTTTTTTATATTACATTTTCCAGACTGATAGTGACCATGTTTACTGCTAGTACCAGTAGTATGTTCATTTTTGATTTTTTTTTAAACCACTCGGTAACCCCCAGTCTGCAGAACATGGCAGTTCCCGACGAGATCTCGTGCGTGCAGGACCTACATGTCCCGCGTGCGCGCGTGCACGACCCGTAAGTTCGCGTGCACGACCCGTAAGTTCGCGTGCAAGACCAAATTCAGCAGGCGCAAAGCAAGTAAAAGAGGTCAATACAGCCCAATTAAATGCCTTTGGTGCAAAATTTTCGCGTGCAAACCCCAAAACTTGGCGTGCAAAAAAATTTTTTCAAAAAAAACTCGCGCGTGCAGCTGCCACACTCTGCAGACTGGGGTAACCCTACTACCCACTAATTAGCTGGCTCTGATTGGGTTTAATGCGGTAAAATTACAACTGTACATGTTTAATAACTTTTTATGTGTATTTTTAGCTTTTAGCCTTTAAGAATATTGTTGAATACAAATACTATTTTTCGCTACAAAATTGATCACCAAAACCACAAAAAAATGTTGTTTTATTCATTTGATCTAACCTTTACAGTTAATTGATGGGATCATTTGCAACACACCACCGAAAAGCTTTACTTCGCCTTCTAACATTATTTTCGAGTACAACACATATTCCTACAGTGGCCGGCGGATGTTTGAAGTTACTTGGAAATCCTCAGGTATAACAAATTATGTCGAGTCCACCGAAAAGTGATGATGTATTTTTAGCATCATTGAGTCATAGTCATAAACTTATTATTACTGCGTAATGAAAAAACCGACGGTTAAAGCATTTTCAAAACTTTTTAAACTACATAAAAAAAAACATAAAACGTAGGCTGTGAGGCTGCTTTACTGAAAATAAGTTTTGATCATTTTGTCATCTAAAGTGTGCATGTAAACCTCTGACGTTTTAAGTGATTTGTTTTGTGTAAACTTCTTCAATTGGCATGTGGTTTCAGAACGACGAAACACTACTCTACTGCCCGAAGGTATGTTTTGTCTTTGGTAGTTTTTGTTAACGTCTACATAACATTTCACCAGCTGTGATTTTCTCAGTTTTGAATTGTTCCTTTTCTTTGACGGAGGCAAATGGAATTATTACACTACCCAACTACCCTAAAAGTTATCCCAACAATTTTATATGTCGATGGGAGATTCAAAACCAAAAACATCATGTAAGTTGATTTGTTTGTCTGCAAAAATGGTGATAAAAATTACTTTTAGAAAATAATTTTTTGACGACTTCACCCACCCCCTTACCTCAGGAGGATTATTTGAATAGATTTTTAGTTGCGAGGAAGATTTGTAACCATACAACGTTCTAATTTTTATTACTCGCCTATTACCATTTATTTGGAATGATTTTTTTATTACTCGACGATTTACTGTGTTATATCCTGGTTTGGTGGTCGTTAAACAAATATTTGCTATGCTTTATTGGTCAAATTGATGCTTTGCCTTTTCACTGCATCATACCTGGTAGCAAACCCCTGTTGTTACTTCGGAGATGTGTATTAATAGAAAGTATATATTAGTTACAAATTGCAACAGTTTTTGGTGTTTTCGTGACTATCTCTGACTTTACTTCAAGTTTCACAATGTATTTATGCCTAAGTAAGTGTAATGTCATAACAGACTACAGGAATCAGCCTCTGTAACAGGGTGGTGACCGACAGATCTGTCTTTACTTGTCAAATATAAAAAATATACTCAAAGAGAGCGGCAGACTTATGTATTTATGCCTTTTTTCATTTTTAGACAATTCGCATTTTTCTTTTGGAGATGGACATCGAAAAGTCCCTTGATTGTCGTGCAGATTTTCTTCATATCGACTACAATAACAATTCAAAGGTTAGTTAATAAGTTTGTTTGTTTGCTTTCATGTGAAATGAGCTGAGAATATTGTTAACAGGGGGAAACACACTGTGGTAGTCCAATTTTCACTCATAAATCAATATCTGTGACAGACTATAACCCTATTATCACGTTTAAGTCTGATAACAGTGTTACTGGAAGAGGATTTGTACTGGCTTGGAGTTCGCGAAGTAAGTTGTGTCATAAAGAATATACCAGTATTTTTTACTTCAATTACTGATTCATAAAACTGTGTATATCCATACAGGATGGTGTATGTTGTTTTTTCTTCAAACGCAATTAAAAGTTTTCTTCGTGTAAATTAAGACAGCTTTGTATCAGTTACCCTGCCTTAGTCAGAAAATCTTTCAAGAATAAAGCCAACGAAAGCTTGGAATAATAATACTATTGATATTGTACCTTGAAAGAACCTTGGAAACAACAAATATGAACATGAAATGTTGATCAAAAACTAAACTTTTCGAACATTACTGAATTTTTTTTGTAATTTATTTACTTATTTTTTCCAGACAGCACAGGAGCCGTAGCAAGTAAGTAAAAATTTAAATACAATTTACTACATGTACACATATTTGATGATAGTCCGTTGGTTTGTTAAAGTGATTTGGTTTAATTAATGCCTACATTGTTTTAGCACCTTCGTGTCAGGCAAGAGACCTAACAAACGAAACGGGTTTTCTAAGTTCACCAGGATTTCCGGAAAATTATCCCAGTAACTCGAGATGCACTTGGTTCCTTACAGCACCTTTACAAAAGGTAAACCCGAGACATTTAATTTGAAATAAAAATCTTAAACAAACTGTTCAATAACTTTTCATTTCTAATCTAGCTTAGGTTTTTACCCGGTTTGGACCGTGCAACGTACAGTCAAATAGGTTTACAAAGTGTAGTAACTTGACGCATAGTGGTCCTGTGTCTGTATGATTGCACATGGACCACCATTTCGGTCTTTTTTTGTGCTCGTTAAAATGTCACTTTACAGTTTACACTGTCGATTTTTTGCCCATTTTTCCATCTGTAATTAAGTCAAAAAACAAAATAATTGTTGCAGCAGTCTAAAATGTGCATGAAATCGCTACGTCAATTTTAAACGGTGTACGGGAGCAGTAAAGGTTTGTGAAAAAAACTACTAAAGAGTGTTTTTTTAAAAATCTTGTAGTTATTAAATGTTGAATAGAGTTAAATAGTAAAATTCAAATAATATATCATTTACGTTTATGATTCAGCTTATTGAGATGAGATTTATAACATTCAACCTTCCGTACAGCTATGACACCTGTACTGGCGTCTATTTGGAGATATCAGAAAATACTACATCTGTAAGTGCATTCTGTGACTTAAATGCATAGCATGTTGCTATCGTTTAACAAGTTTTAGCTAAATATGCTTTTCGGATATTTTAGTCACAATGTGAATGATTCGTTCACACGTTTATTTACTTGTTACTAACATTCGTTTACTTGTTTCATATATTTGTTTGCTTAGGCTACCAAGAGGATTTGTACGTTGCCAAGACGACGTTACACTTTGATAACTCCCGGTAATACGGTTGCTTTGTCATTTAATTCCGACCATCAAACAAACTATCGAGGATTTCTGCTATATTGGAGAATGACAGGTAATATTACATGTTTGAGTACTTGATAACCTTTTTTAAACATTTTTACATTTTCTGCTCATTAATGCTTTCTTTGAAGGGGCCTCGCACAGTTTTTGGTCGTTTTTTTTTCTAACACTGGTTTGTTCATATGTTTCGTCACAAAAGAGCAATTCAAACAGATATAAAAGTTTACCTGTGATTAATAGACACTTAAAAGTGTGCCAAAATATATTTCAACCCGCCTCATTACGTTAGTTACATTTCGCTGATAGTAATTTTAGTTTAACCCTTACTACTTCAATGCTATGTTTTTTGGGTTGTCTGGTACAAGTTTTAAAATAAACGGATAAAGCCAGAGAATAAATTTTCAAACAAAATGTTGTATTATTTTAATTTGATTCTTCTAATTTTTAATTTGTTTTAATTGATTTTAAAATGTACTTACTTATGTTCTACTTATGTAAAGAATTTTTTTTAAAGGTTTGGTTCAGTTGAACCGCTTACAGTGTTTATCATAAAGTTGTCCTTTTAAACCTAAAAACTATCAAGAATTCCCATTCTGTTTATTATTGGCGCCCTTTTTATTAAAACTTAAAATTAAAAGAAATATATTTTTACAGATCGTAATACAAGTGCGCCAGGTAAGACAATTTTTGAAACTAAAAATGAAATTTGAGCAAATTTGCGTTTTACATACCTATTTTGCAGATTCGTGTGGTGGCACCTTTAACAGAACAAGTGACAATATCCGGTCCCCAAATTATCCGAACGGTTACGCTTCTAACCTTGACTGCTTCTGGAAAATTGTTCCCCCTTCAGGACAGGTTCATAACTAACTAAATGATTTGGAGTGGGTGTACTCCATATTTCTTAAATTATAGAATTACTTGTGGCTGTGCGTTGCAAATAATCTATAATTGTCGCTTTTTCAGTACTCAAGATATACTCTTTATTCTTCCTCGATCGATCTTGAAAGAAGCAAGAATTGCTCCTTGGACTATTTAGAAATCTCCCTTGATGGCAAACCTGTAAGAGTCATGATTTTAATAACCACAGTATGAAATTGCAGACATTCATTTATTTTCAGATCGGCCAAAGATATTGTTCCAACGAATTTTTTTCCCATCGTTTTTATTCGTACGCAACTGTTACCTTTCATTGCGATGCGTTTCTTGGGGGCAACGGGTTCTCCCTTTACTGGTATGGCACAGGTAAGATGGTTTTTGTTAATTTTGGTAGAATTTGCAAGTTGTCTTTTCAGCTTTTACTTATTGTTTTTGCACTACCGAAGTTTGCAATTATGCAAGTTAGTTTCACTCCTTTTTTAGTTTTTAAATGTTATTTCCTTCTAGACTTTTTCCATTTCTTTATTTTCCAGATGTAGTTTTGAACGCAACGCTTAACTCAACCAACATGCCATTTACCTCAAGCTACTATGGTTTGTTCTTTTAGTTTGTTGTTATTGTTTATAAGCAATACTACTACTTGGTCAAAGTTCCAGATAATTTGCTACAATATATATTGTTTATTCATTTTGTCGTTTTTTTACATTTCAGAAACCAATCAAACTGCTATTACCAATGCTACAAGTTCGAATGGTAGGTAACCGTTTTTTTTTGCAAATTTTGACTTGTTGCTTTTACTCTAAATTAATTTAATGTTGTTAAAAGAATATAGTTACGAATCGCATTTCAAATTTTTATTTTTATTTTCTTTAGGCACGACGAGCTGGCGACCAGGTACTATTGGCTTAAGTCAGTCACTGTGATAAGTTTTGAGTTCTAATGTAAGTTCTGCTGTGTTCAGCATCTACTGGCACTTGAACAGTAATGCTTTTTTCCTTGGACAGTAAATGTTGATAGCTCTGCAATGCCACTATCATGTAGTTTTGAAATTTTACAATAAAAAACTGAATATACTTTCATATGGGTACACAATAGGTTGCAAGTCGGACAATTTTATTTACGAAAACCAAGGCTCTTTGGCAATACCTGGAACCACGACAGATGAATACCCAAGCACCTATTGTACCTGGACAGTTCAAGCATCATTTGGAAAGGTTTAAATTACGCCATTTTTCAGCATAAATTTAATAGTTTAACGCATCTTTATGTTTTCTAGGTTCTAAACGTCAGCTTTTCGGAATACAATTTAATATCCAGTCTGGAATGCAGCAGACTATACATTCAGGTTTACCAAGGTTCTCGGTGGCAAAACGTGGTAAGAAATAGAATACAAAAACAATATAGAACTCATACGGGTACTAGTGTTGTTTTTAAACCACGAATATTTAAGTAGGTTTGGATGCAATGCAATATTAAGGAACGCTTGGGTATGGACTTAGTTACGCGGGAAACTTAAAAACACGATTATTGTTAACAATATTTTACGTAAAATTTGCCACTCTTGTGCGATCGTGTGTGTATTGGAAAAGATATTAGGCTGTTTTAGAGTTCGTGTCTTTGTTGAATGTAAGACTAAAATGGCAAAATAGGTTTTATGCAACCAGAAGTGTATTTGCTGGTCTTTATGCATTATTCGGACAAACTTTTGTCAGTCTGCTGTAACTTTAATTCCGAAAGTCCGCTGAATTTAGGGTGCATTAGATAAGAACTTTCTTAGAATTTAAACACGGCGTACATTGTATTATAGTACAAGCAACCTCTGTGTTCAAATTCTAAACCAAAGTCGTTCGTGTCAAATTCCAATGTGCTATACGTGGTGTTGAGTTATTTCTGGGAAGGAACATACACAAGTCCAGGTCACGTGACTGTCAACTGGGAAGCTGTCGGTAAGAAAACTTGCTTTTTTTGTAGCAACATGTAAGTAATCACTTCTGCTATTGAGGGCTTACACAAATGTGATAATAATAGCACTTCACCAAATTAAAAATTAGTTTTTTTCTTTTTTACCTTCAGATGGTAAATACAGTGCTTTCTCGATTATTCGTATTTCGTTTGAGAAAAGTTTTTTATAGTTTTGAGAAAGCTTTGTATTTATAAAACGTTTTCTATTTGTTGACATGAAGCTGGAGGTGTGCGACTTTTATCAACTGTTTATATTTGCTAACTTGGTTCCAATTAGACCGTGTAATCAATGAAAAATGTAATTACCCTCAACACGAGAATTAAATTTTGGGTATTTTTCTAGATCCTGTGAACTACACAATTACGCCAGTTACTGGTAGGTTCGGGTTTGTTAGCCTACATTTTACAAGGATCATATGTTTTCCTATTAATCATTTTTTTAGTTTTTACCTGCGGTTACGTGATCACTAACACTTCCGGTGTCATTCACTCACCAAATTATCCAATGAATTACGACAACAACCAGGATTGCAGGTGGATAATAAATGCACGGCCTGACCAGGTACGTTTCTGAGATATAGAAGTCGTTTGAAAGAGAATGACTAATTTTGTTTTCAGATTATCACAATACAATACACTATGGATATCGAAGGCATTTACGACTGTCATTTGGACTATTTGAGAATAGCAAACACTTCACAGGTTTGTTTTTAAAAATGAAAGTTAAAATATGGGCTCTATAAGATCAGTGTACTTTGTTAAGTTATTTTTATGGGTCCCCTTTCCTGAAGGGAAAGTTTTGTTTTTCTAAGAAAATTTGTGCCTGAAAACTGACCTTGGACAGCAATATCGAGGTCAAAGCGAAAGATTACATTGGAAGAATCGTTTTCGTTCCTTTTTACTCTTAATTATATCACAATAATGATACCAAAAGATAACGAATTTAACTATAATCGCACCATTTTTACACCGTAACATAAACACATGTGTGGGACCCACCCACATGTGTGTCGATCAAATGTTGTGTATGTAGTAAATCGGTAAATATGATAGAGAATATATAAAATGGAAGTATATAGGAAAGCCAACATTCTAGGCATAATATAATGTGCTAATTTGGAAAATGCTGTTTGTTCTAGGTGTACGAAACAGCTATGTAATTTTGTCTACGTCTTCCATAGATCTTTTTGTTTGACTAAAGCAAGTTTTCATTTTCTGCCTCAAATATTTTGTTACTTTTGTATTGTTTTATAACTTATGTACGCCTATATTACATGCAATATTCAAAGCCCTTACTTTGTTGTCTTGCATAGAATGCATCATATGATTGTGGTCTCCTCTACAATAGCCCGTTGTTTTCTCACCGGGGACCACTTACTATAGATTTTCACTCCGACAATGCCATCAACCGAAAGGGATTCTCTCTTACATATTCACTTCAAGGTTCGTGGTAGTTTCATAGACACATAAAAAAACAGATTAAACATCTTTGTATAAAGTAGTTAATAAGGTCCAGAACTCAAAGTACGCTTTTGGTTATCAATTCTCTTGTAGGAAACAAATTGCATACATCTAAAAACATTTCATAGAGTAATATATGCAAGGGTACTGGAGCCGAAAATATCTTTGACGAAAAATGTACATTGAAAATAAGTACTTGTTAAAATTAAAAATTGACTTATTTTTGCAATATATTTCGTTGCATTAGTTCGATATGAAGTCGGATATTTATCAGTACCGAATAATGTACAAACTTTTCGATTGCTGCACGATTTATAGATGCATCATTTGAGCCTTGTGCTTTTGGTGTAAATTTTACTCAGCCCACTGGATCATTTGGAGTCGTGGCATTTCCCAACAAAAAGTTGTTCAATGCCACGCAGTATACTTGTGAATGGACGGTTGAAGTAAATGAAAATAAAGTAAGAAATTATTTCTCTATAGATCCCGGTGTCAGCTTGTAGGAAAGATGTTAAAATGTTTTTTTTCACGCTTTGTTTTGTGGGTTGTATTTAACATCCTTTTAATAATTGATCTAATCCTTACATTTACAAATTATTGTCTTCTTTTTTGCAGTGTAACGGTGTTTTTTTCGTTTTTTATATCTTTATGTAAAATACTGTTAAATGTATGTGCACAGGTTATTAACGTGACGGTTGATGCATTCAACGTTTCATGCTCAGGACAGTTTCTACAAGTGGACCAACCAACTGAATATAGCGTTTATCAAGTAAGGAGATGGTATCTTTTACTGTTTTACCTTTCGGTTTTATAGGTGAAGGTACCAAAGTTCTAAACAACAGTTGTGTGTACATAAATGTCATGCGAAAATATTTGATGAGCTATCGTTGATGATGTTCACTATTTTTCGGAAAAATGGTGATGTGTATCATTTCGTAGACATTCACTACAACAAACAAATGCTGCAAAGTAGAGTCTCTCTTGTATTTTTTGTTTTTTGTAGCAAAACCAACACTACTGTGGATGGAATTATTTTCGGTCCTTTATTTCAACAAACAACAGTCTAAGGTTTAGACTTGATCACCAAAATTTCGATGGAATTGGTTCCTTTCAGGTTTCGTACTCTACAACAGGTATCTGTTTTATATCACATATTGCTATTAGCCCAATCTCACTTATTCGTTTACTCTGGAATACTTGAATGTTTTTAATTTTACTTTATTGCGGTCACTTAAAATCTATAATTCCATTTGTTTTCAGATCCGCAAAGCTATGTTTTACCCGAAAGTAAGTTTTTGTTTTTTATTGAAAATCTGAATTAACAAACAAAAAAATATACGTTTTACACTTTGGGATGTATTTGCTATGAAAATTATTTTCTTTCGTCTGTACGCAGAATTCAGTTGTGGTGAAGACCTCACTGGCGACAAGGGCTTCATTATTTCTCCCGGTTACCCACAAAATTACAGTCTCAACCAAGATTGTCGTTGGCGAATATTAAACCCATTAAACCAGGTAGACTTTGTCACATCAAATTCTACTGCAATACTTTTCTAACGATTTTTTTACAGAAACTAAGATTGGATATGCTCCTTTTGAACGTGGAACGAAGCTTTGGTTGTCAATTTGATTACCTACATATAAGCGGGCAAAAATCTGAATACGGCTTGACCAAAAATGTATGCGTTTTGGTTACTTTTTTTAGAATATATAATTGTGTTCGTTTACAAAAATTTCATTTTTATAATACCCAAGGTGTCGAAGAAACTTTGTGGTTTTGAGTCGGGCTTGTCATTTACATCTGATGTAACAATAATTTTTCACTCTGATGCGCTGGTGTCAATGCGTGGCTTCATTTTGACGTGGGCTAAGATCGGTGGGCATGCATTCTGTTTTGATGAATATTTTGACACAAAAACGAAAATCTTTAATATACATATATATTTTTCTTTTGATTTAGATTTTCAAGGAAATGTGATTGGTAAGTAGCGTTAAAAGAATTCGTGCATTACCTATGCAATGTTGAGCAGTTTGGTTACTCCAAATGTGCTGTCATTCATTAGATTTCTTGCTAAGCGATATCTTTAATCGCAAATTTATTGGTATCATAATATCATGGTTTGTTTAGACAAGTCATGTTACAATCCACCTTTAAACGAGCCATTTGGCCTTCTTGCCTCGCCGGGATTGTTGTTCAGATTTCCGGGCAGTGCGAAGTGTCAGTGGACAGTCACTGCTCCATTAGATCAGGTTCGTTTGTGAAATTAGTAACATATACCCATTGTTTAAAAGTTTCTAAACTTTTAATGATCAACCCTAGGCCTATTATTAAACGTTAAATCCTCGAGACACACGAAACACTTGAAACTTTGGTGTCCAATGGAATGATAAACTCGTGACTGGAGGGTGGGGAGAACATAAGGAATCAAACTTGACCACGAAACTATTGATATATTGATGCAATGGTTACATAAATAAAGGAATAAAAATATTAACGAAGGCCTGTCTTGAAAGTTTCGCTTTTTAAACGACATTTGAAGTTGATCCATCCCTGATTTTCTAAGCACTTGCTCAATCCAGTCTTGTGCTTGACCTATAACATCCAACTATCATCCATTTACTGTCTTTGTTGATGATATGTTCATTTTTTTAGGTTGTGACTTTTAATTTCCTTCAACTTAATGGCGACTGCTATAGCAAGTACGTTGAAATTTCATGGGATTCGGTGAGTTTCCATTGCTTGTGTCTTTAATTTAAACAGTTCAATGAATTAAAAATAACTACAACTGAACTCAACACTCAAAACATAAATGTTTATTTTGCACCAACTATCACTATTAGCAAGATTTTTAACTACAACCTTTCTTTTGGTGTGTTATAGGTAACAAAGCGCTTGTGCTCTAATCCATTTCAAAATAGCATTGAAATTCCAAGCAATGTGGCAACCTTGACTTACACTTCTGGCGAGAACACTAATTATGGTGGATTTGCCGCCACATGGACTTTTAAAGGTACATCATTCATTGGTGATAAAGGGGTTGCACTGCAAAGTGTTCACTGATAGAACCATGAGCATTTGCTGAAATGTCTGAACAACAAGGGATCTCGCTTTTTGCTTCCATTCAGACCGTAATGTTTCTCTTTAGACCAGTGGTTCTCAACCTTTTTGCCTTTGCGGACCACTATTTGGCACTGTCAAGCTTATCGGCGACCCCTTTGAAGGTTTTCGTATTTTTTGTCCTTTTTTTATTAACAAGCAACCCAAAAAAGGTGCAGAACCAAACACAAACTCAATGCGGACAGATTTGAACAGTATTGTGGTACCAATCGTTACCTGAACCTTTTTTACGATCATGATGCAAATACCCTGTCATAAAAGCAGCTAATGTATTATGTATATATATTTTTTAATTAATGAAAAAGTATTTATTTTGCAGGGCGCCCTACTGCATCACCAGGTAACAAGAATGAAACTAGTTCGCTTTATCTATTTGTCACTGGTAGTGCAACACTTAATTGTCTTTTTGTGAAATAAACTTTTTGTAAAATGTATCGTTGCAAGCGAAACACATTGCATGAACAATATCTGACTTTTTTTAACCTGTTTAAATTGTTTGACAATAATTGCCCAAAAGTTTGTAGGTAAGCAGATAGCATTTAAAACGTTAGGAATTGAATTTAATCAACTTTTGCAGTGTCCTGTGGTGGCCTTATAACCAACGGGACTAAAGGAAACATTACTTCGCCCAACTATCCTGACAATTACCCACCTAATTTAAACTGTATCTGGGAGATACGCCCTCCAGCAGGAAAAGTATACTACTTTGTCAAATGTTATAAGTTACAAACAAAATTAATTTCTGGAATTTTGTAGCTTGTTTCGGTTGCATTCCTCACTCTTCAAATGGAGAATTCAAACAACTGCAGCAAAACAGATTACGTTTGCTATGCAAACGGCACCAAATGTCTGGTAAGGTTATATACTGTGTATTTTTGTGTAATGTACTGTAACAATGCTCTTTTCAGAATGGCACCCATTTCTGTAGTTGGCCGTATCCTCAGTCATTGTACAACGTGTCAAGTGCCACTATACTTTTTCATTCGGATGACATCATTAATGCTCCTGGTTTTCTTTTGCAGTGGAATATATCAGGTATGTATATAACAAAAAAGTTTTCCTTTGCACGAAAAGACCGAGGTAACACAATAATCGTTACAGGGAGCACGACAAATAATGACACGACATATCCTTCGTCTCTTCCAGTAACCGATCCTTTGCAGTCCAGCTCTGTCTCTCATTCAGGTATTCAGAATACTACAAACCAACGTATAAATATTATTTCTGAATTCACAACCTTCTAAATGTGTGGTGTGTTCGTTATTCTTCATGCTTTGTAGTGCTTTGCCATTAAATATCTTGATATTTTTTAATTGGCAAATCACAGTTTATATTTACTTTAAGTTATTAAAGTCATTTATCTACATCACTTTTTAGATATTTCAACACATATTTCTGGAGTTACATTGTCATCTTCAACAGGCACGATTATTTCAGTTTCAGATCAAGCAACGGCTACTCCCTTCACTACAGTTTCGACAAATACTTCAACTTTAACAAGTTCTAATGTCCAGTTATCTACCGAACCCCCCACTGCAAACGTTCCAAGCAGTACGTCGTCGCCAAGTACTTCTATGTCTACCACTGATGGGTCAAGTGCTGTTAAAACGACTTCAGGATCCCCATGCACTGGCTACAGTTATTTTCAATTACTTGTCAATATTTTAATTGCATTGTATTTCGACTTTAATTATGTGTAAATCTGTTAATGTTTGCAACATATCGACAAAATGGCAGATTGTAATCTTCAATCGTGTTATTGGGTTAATTTTGGCTTATTTGTCTCCTGGTATTAACCATTTTGTGTTTATGTGTTGCAAATGTCAGAGCATAAAATGTATTCAACTTATACTTCACTTGTGAGTATGTTTATTTTGATGCATGCATATGCATATCTCTTCGCCATTTCAATGAGTCTTTAGTTGGGCGCTTGACTTTTGCCTCAAAAGCAGGTATAAAATGCACTTATTTCTGTTGCAAATTTCAGGTCCAAAACTGTACTTAAAATCATATTTTAAATGTGAAAAAATAGTAATTAACGCTTGAATTTCAAAAGTTTCATTTGAAAACGAAATTCGAAGTTTTGCTGCAGGAAAGTAGATACAAGTTAAATTTGCCAGTAGCGCTATTTAAGCGGCAGGGTGGCGAAAGACCTTAAGATAACCCAGGCACCCCCGATTTCTATGATGTTACAAGTAGCCTATTTGTAAAATGCGTTATTTAAGAATGGTCCACATTGGTATTTAGCGGTTTTGTTTTCAAAATATTTTTTCTTTTCCGTTCGATAACAATGAAAAATTTCATGTTTTTTGTGTAAGACCACTCAACTGTTGTAAAAATGTAACGTATTGATGTCATGCCACTTTTGGACCTTGTCGCTAGTCCTATTAGACCAGTAGTCTTCAACCAAAGTCTCCCTAGAAAACACAAGAAGTAAAAAAGTCGGTGTTGTTGCAACTTAGGTGCCAAACTTTTACAATTGCCCGACTTAACATTTTAAAAAATTCAAAGATTAAGTGTTTTTGCTCGGTAATGAAGCTGTAAAGTAGGAACTTAGATGAATTTTTTAAGACTGTTTAAGATTGATTAGCAAGCACACATTCCTCATATTTAAATCATCGTAAACCAGGCCTACTGAAGTCGTTATGATATATATATATATATATATATGAGTGTCCCGTGATCGCTGGTCTGCATTGACGCTTCAGGGCTGATTCCAGCTATTCATCTATGTCTTACTTCATATTTCGTTTGCTTTTCGTTACCTTTAAAGTTACAAAACACAAGCCTGTGCAGTCACGTGAAAACATATTTGTGTGCTGTTTTAAAATTGTTTTAACAATGGCGCAACGTTTGCGCTTACTTTCAATGCTACACATAAGTTCTCTTTTAGATTTTGATATACGACCATTGTAAAAGTTTAATAGTAAGCAATCCTGGTAAAATTCCTTGTAACATAAATTTGTTTCTGAACATTTTTTTTGTGGTGTAAAAGTAATTTAAAAGTCACATGCTGATGTTTCTCTAAAGAATGTTCTAAAACTTTAAAAAAAAACTACACAAACTTAGACCCATATACATGTGCAGTAACACGTCGTTTTGCTGGAAATGTGATACCTAATTCAAAATGTGAAAATGTCATTATTTACAATGATCAAAATTTTTCTCAAAAGAAATTTTAACAGAAAATAAGCTAACCCATGTAAAGATGCAATGCCAAGTGTTTTCGTGGGGTTGCAAAAAGCATTCCAAAAGTCGAACATGCTATGGATTAAAATAACCTGAATATTTCTATTCAAAAATCTATGTAAGTGATTGCTGCAGTTTTCCATTTATTTGCAATTCCGCTATTGTTGACTTGACGGTCTGTTTTCGCTAAAGTCATGTCACGGATCATATTTGGAAACGGATGCGTGACGACAGCACAAAACATGATTTCGTGCCTCCAACCGATACAAAAATATTGCCTTCATCAATTAGTTTCATGCAAAATAATGAAAAATCAGTTTTGTTATGTTGAAGCATTGTCCACTATCTTCCACAAAACTGCCAGCCTAACAAAAGTAAGTGGCGAAAAATCGACCAAAACATTCGTTTGGCTAATTCCTATATACCACTAAGTGTTTTATGCTATGTGATACAATGCAGTAGTTTTTAGATTTAGATTTTGCCTTTTAGTTCATGTGTGCCTTTTTACAACGTGAGCTTTTCAGAGAAGTTTTTTCTCTTTATTGTAAAAATTGGAATAGGTGGCCTTTATACTTCTTAATCCAGTCGTTACCACAATTTTTAATTATGTTTGAATGCTGTGTTATTGTTTAACTTAAAAAATACGCTTCCTGAAGCAGTATTGCAGAGGCAATAACTGAACCTTGGCATATATTAATACAACGAAAAAGATTTTGCGTACACTGTAGAAAAATGTGAATATACAGAAGTATCTCATTTTCTTCCCCGAAACTTGATTTGCACTTCTTTTTTTAATCATGACGTTAGAGTAAGAGTAGAGAACGATAATGGGCTGATTATGGCGTGATTAAAGACAGTTTGCGGACATTAATATCACGCCACCATCAGTTGTAAGTTATATCACGCCACCATCAGCGTGCACAAATGAGCTATATGCAGAGCTACATATTTAAAAAGGAATTTTTGCGTTAGATTTGATATATTTATGTTATGTTAACATGCAAGTGTTTGCGTTTTGCTTTAATTGTTTTGTTTTTTAATTACCAATGTTGTGGCATGAATTTCAAACGCAATTGGTTCAAAACTAGTTCCAAAAGCTCTAAGGCAATTAAAAGACATAAAGGAAATAAGTTTAAAAAATGCCAATTTTATTGTGAACTATATTTGCAGAAGAAGCCTACACGTGAACACACGCGCCCTAGAAATGCAGTTATTGCATATTTTATTTTTGCTCTGCCTGTTGCTCGGATGTAAAAATACAAAAGCGGACAATAGCAATGACCTGGCTATACAAGGTAAGCAATCGAATAAAATGAAGCCAATGTGAAGTTGGTCATATCATCACTATCAAGTAATTGGTGATCAATTTAAGCCTTATAAATACAAACATTCCATGACCGAAGATAGTTGTTGCAAACGTAGGACTTGATATATATATTACTTAACTCCCTAAAAGCGGTTAAAACACCAACATTTGTGGCTTATATACTTGATCAAGTTTTTGGTTTGTGGTAGTAAGCATTTTAATTACATTTCATCAATAATTTTATCATCAATTCACTTTTATTTATTATCGCTAATTCAACAACAAAATATTTTTTTTAAACTTTACAGTATCCATGCTAAAGGTAAGAAAAATCGCATTAACATATGTAATTTATTATCTGTTAAACAGCGTGTTCAGAGGGTAGAATGACAACCAACAATGTCATTTTTGAAGATTACTACATGTCCTTTTTACTTAATAAACATATGTTTTCCAATTGTATTATAATTAAGTTATATGTGGCCCTATAATACACCCTTTTTAGGAACAGACTGTTTAATGTTGGCGCAATAAAGATGTTGTAATTGTTCGAAATACATGTTTAATTGATATGGTATTTAGCCAAAACACATTACATTTTTTGCAGATTCGTCTTTTGAACCTTGCGTTAATGGAGTAAACCTTACATCCTTGTTTGGAAGTTTCAAAAATGTTGATTTTTCTAACATAAGTAATCATCTATCATTAAGGTGTAGGTGGACTTTATATGTTCAAAAGGGAAAGGTCAGTCGAATATTTTCAGTTGTTATGATGCCTTGTCAAACTTTGTCGAAACAATTTGTTCAGGAAATCACAGTGTCTTTTATCAAGTTCAACGTTTCATGCGCAAATGAAAACATGTATGTGTATGTTGCACATCCCAATAGTTTGGTAAGGTTTGCACATTTAACTTTTATAATACACATTATTCGGCGTTTAGCCTTTTTTGCAACTAAGATCATTATTGGTTATTGCGTACGTTTACCCGATGCATAAACTTTTAAATGGTTGTTTATTCTTTAAAACCTGATTTGCTTTCAGTTTTTGTTATGCAGTTACAATAAGACTGACTATAATGTATTTATCTAAAATTATTCTTTACTTGTCACGTTTTTGGGGCAAATGTTCTGTTTTATACCTTTTGATTTCAACTAATCTTCATGCAAAATAGGTCAAGTCAATTAACAACTAACTGATTGCGCTATTTACTACAGTTCGATCAAAGTTTATGCGGCTTCCTACCTAAAAGCTTTACTTCGGAATCGAACATCATTTTTGAGTACAACACATATGGATATAACACGCCAGGTTTTTTCGAAATTGCTTGGAGGTCTTCTGGTAAGACTTTTGCACTTGAACTAAACAATACTAATTTACCGATATTCGACTTCAAAAAACGTTTATATAAAATATCAATTCAAAGTAGTCCTTTAGTCTTTTATCTGTCCAAAAATACGAAATCTAGCTGTGATCAACTAGGTACTACTCCACTTTGTTTCGAATCAGGCCTTTTAATAATGTAGTATGCCTTTTCAGAGCGACAAAACACCACCTTACTACCAGAAGGTATGGCCATTTTTACTTAATTCGTTTTAGCGGGGTAATCTTTAAACGGTTTTGTGTTTACAGCTTTTAATTGTTCCTATACATTGGCGGGAACAAATGGAATTTTTGCGTCACCAAACTACCCCGACAGGTATCCTAACAACATTGCATGTAGATGGGAGATACAAAACCGTCCAAACCATGTAAGTTACCAGACACGCAAAGAATACCATCAAGCCTAAATCAGTTACTTTCTAATAAAAACATCCATGTGGCATTACATGGACACTAACAACTGGTGTAGGCTATTTTTGTACATTATCCAGATCATTCTTCTTTTGTGAAAAATTTCTGTTGATTTCGTAGTGACTTGGGTATCTGGGCAAAGGTATACCTTACAAGATGAAGGGTTTAAGTTACCATTGCTTGCAATTCGAGGTTGAACCAGTTGCTAGTTAATAAGAATGGATAAATACTACACGCCATGCATTTTGTGGTGACGTGCATAGGCGCCGAGTTTTACAAACTCAAAGCCCAACAAACTTTCAATAGAATGCAACGTTCGTCAAAATCAGAAGAAAAACGATATGTTTGAAAAAATATTTTGTATGCAATTGTAGTTGTATCGTTTATCATTGGTTTAGCAACGTTAAATAAATGTTTCGTCAAGTTGTTGGGCTTCATATCACTTAGCACACCCTGTCGCCCGTTGGCCCCTTTTTAGTTGCCCGTTGGACTATTTCTATAATAGCAAGATGCCCTTTGGGGTTTTCCACAAAATGCTGCGCCTTATATTGATTCTGTTGAAATGAAAGTAAACATTTTTATTGCGACAATCATGACAATTGACTTTTATCAGTGAACGAGAAAAAGTTGTATTATTGTGATGGTAAAATACATAAAACCCTGCTTTTGTGAGCACGCCAATGATTACACGCACGACAAATGTTCGTGAACTTTTACAAAATATTAGCATTTGTTTACAAATACTAGTCAGTGTTGTGTATGCTTTATGATTTTTTTAAATACGTATTTACTTATGGTTTAAATGGTTGCCCTCGAGCCATTTCGTGGTCTTAAAAAGCCCCCGTCAATAAAAAGGTTGGTGACCCCTGCCTTAGATACCATATGTTACAACCCATTTGCATTGAACACAACAATGGCCAAACACTCACTGGCAGAAAATTGTGTGTTTGACGTCATAAACAAGGCACTAACCAAAACAAGTTGCAAGCCACGTTTTGTGGCTGAATCGCCAGCAGGCTCGTTAAAAGGCAATTTTAGTTTTAGCGCTATGTGTAAAATATTCATAATAATTTTTATTTTAAGACAATTCACATTTACTTGATGGCGTTGGACCTAGAACGATCGCCTTATTGCCGTGCAGATTTCATTCATATTCGCCACAACAACATTTCAACGGTTTGTTTTGTATTGGAAGTTTTTTAGTAGCGTCGTTCTTACACACATAAAAAAGTTTGATAGAAAGCAAAACTTTTATTGTTGTTCAAAGCAAATTTGTAGTGTTTGAACTTCAAAGAACTCAAACCAATTTGCCAACAACGTAGCTCGTGTTCGTCGTTAAGCATTTTAACCCAACAAAAATTAAGTTTTTAGCAATTTTAAATGTTTAAACTGGATGTTGTACCAACATGATTCTATCAACCAAAACTGCGGTGCAACACTAGCTTATGCCCATGTATACAGGACGGACTCTACTGCGGAGTTCAACCATACGCATTTATATCACTGTATGCAACCAACATGAACCCAGTTATCACGTTTAAGTCTGACAACAGCATTAATGGCAGAGGATTTGCACTAGCGTGGTACTTGAAAAGTAAGTAACATAATGAAACGGTATTTGTAAATGTTCTATAGATGTAGTAGTGATTTGTCACAGGCCACAGTTCCTTGTTGACCTCACACACTATAACTTTTGCACAAACAAAACAAACATTTTAAAAGTTATATTGAATAGTTCTTGTATATTTTTCAGATGACAACGTAACAGTTGCACGTAAGTATGAATAAAACCAACTAGGTCTGCTAAAAAAGCTGTATGTTTCAAAGTAAATACAACTTGTATTGTTTCAGCACCATCATGTGGGGCAAGCAACGTTTCAAACGAAACCGGTTTTCTTATGTCACCAGGATACCCAGAATTTTATCCCAAAAATATTGAGTGCACTTGGTTTATTACTGCACCAATACAACAGGTTAGCTAGTTAAAGTTTTGTAGCAAGATGATGGCCGTATTTTTTTTTGTTCCTGATTGTTTGCAAACTTGTACCATTTATGAATAACTGAGTGACGTTGGTAAAAAACAGAAAAATATTGTTGCCTTACCCATTTTTTGTAGGTCATCCAGTTAAGGTTTATAATCGATTTTCCGCATTCTTATCCAACTTATGCTTGCACCAGCGACTTTTTGGAGATGTCAAAAGACTTGTCATCTGTGAGTTTATTTTGTCTACTTTAAGTTGCTGTGATGCAGCGGTTTCCAACATTTTGACAAATTTCTTATTGAAAAGTCTAATGAAATTCATTCCTACCCATCGTACCACAACGAAGATGAACACACATCATTTAATATCAGACTTTGGCTTACATAAGTTTAAAGTCCTTATTGTCCTAACTTAAGTAACTTAAAATCACGTGTAAAAATAAAAGAAGAATTGCTTCCCAGAAGTTGACCATGTTCATCATATGCACAACAAAGAACTGTTATTAATTTATTTATTCATTTATTTATTTTTGTACTCAGAGTGCAAAGAGAGTTTGCTCATTGCCATCACAATATAACTCCTTCACAACCCCTGACAACACGGTCGCTCTCAGATTTAAATCGGGCAATCAATCGAATTGGCGAGGATTTTTGCTCAACTGGAAAATGACAGGTAAGTTTGTTTATCATTGTTTGTATTTAAAGAACATCACCTTTTTGTAATACAAAGCTGTAAGCAGTCCTACTTTTGAATTATGGTCATAAATAGTGCTTTGACTGTAATTCGCAAGCGTTTGTTGTACGAAACCAACCTTTCCAAGAGAACATCAAAAATAGTGTCTTGAAATATGGATAAAACCTCACTCTTGCTTTACCAAAGGCGACGATATAAAAAAACGAAAACTTTTGGTCAAAATATAAACGCTTCTTTGCCACCCAACATAACTACAGCTGCTTCTCCCTTCTTTAAAAAAACGTGATTTCAAGTGTTCCAATTTTCACAACTTTGCTTTTATTACAGAAAAAAATCCCAGCGCGTCAGGTAATTCAATTTGTTCCATATTTGAATAAAAAGTGTCCCAAAACAGAAAGATGCACAAAGTGTTGTTTTTGTTGCAGTTTTATGTAGTAGCACCTTTAACAGCACAAGCGGTTTCATTCAATCGCCCAATTACCCTAATGGCTACCCTTCAAACGTTGATTGCACGTGGAAAATTATCCCACCTCCGGGACAGGTTCTTAGTTAACAACCAAAACGATTGCCTACATAGCTAAAGCTAATGTAAAAAATTAAGGGACCGACTATTAATCATTAAATTACTTGTTTAATTTTTTCATTGTGCGTTTTCAATATTACTAGCATTTTAACCACCTAAGATACATTGATTTTTGAACGAAATAGATTTTTAGTTTTTGTAATGATTTTGGGCGAAAATATGTCCTGTATTTCTTTTAGTACAACAGCTACTATATTTCATCTTCGGTAATTAGACTTGAGGGAAATGCGAATTGCTCATTCGATTACCTAGAACTTTCGTATGATGGCAGACAGGTATTTTTCTTGTCTGTTTTAAACATTTTTGCACTGAGTCATTTTCTTTTGCTTTTTAGAACCATCAAAGGTTTTGCTATAATGAATATTTTTCAATTAATTTTCTGTCGTATGCTACTGTCACCTTTCATTCCGATGAGTTTATTACGGCACCAGGAATGTCCATTTCTTGGTACGGTTCCGGTAGGAAACGCAATTCGTTTTGTTATCTGAAAAAAGAACTTTTTCAATTTTATATTTCTTGTTTGCAGACACATGGAGCAACTCTACTCCCTTTCCATTTACTCATGCCACAAGTGGTGGGTGTCTTTATTTTTTTATGTCAATAAAGGCACCAAACTTGTTTTTTCCATTTAAATTTTAGCGCCAGTTTTATTACCTTGAATATTTGCAGTTAATTTCACGTCATGTTTTCTTGTGTGATAGTTTTCAGTTTCTACACATTTCTTCTTTCAGGCTTGTGCTTTTTGTATTTCAGAGAAAACAGCAGTTGCCAACACTTCGAGTTCAAATGGCACGTAACTTTCCTTACAAGTTTTTGTTAATCTTTTTTCAGTCTGTTTTAAAGGCTTTTTATCATTACAAATTTTGCGTAATATGATGCCGTAAGTTAGTTTATACTTATTTATTCTTTGACACGACCAAATGGTAACAAGGCAAACCACTGTTTGTGTCGAAACAGTGCATATCAATGGGTTTTTGATTTCATCTGTTGGTATACACCTAACAATCAATTCGTAATTAATCAAAAATATGCAAGACTTTTTCCAATTAGAAAATACGCTTCTTCTTTCAGCATGTGTTAGCGGTGATTTTTTAAACGGTACGTCTGGCAAAATCCTTATTCCAGCCAATATCACATATCCGATACCTAATTCGCTGTATTGCACATGGACCATCCAAGTTGCATCTGGCAGGGTGAGATGCAATATAGTATGTTCGTTTTAGATCGAAAACTGATTATTGAATTGTACCCATCTTAAATAAACTTAAGCTGCAAATCTGTATCAAACCTATTCCAAATTGATTTGAAAACAAATGTAAAAAATAATGCACCAATATTTCTAATTGTCTGTTTGCACAGCCCACATAGGAATTCGTGTAGGTTGAATCATATTAAATCGGAATGTTTTTCGCAGGTAATAAACATGAGTTTTCCAGTCTTCAAACTATCTAACCAGACTTCCTGCGGCAAAACTTACTTTGAATTTTATTATGGTCGTTCGTATGTAAGTGTGGTAGATCGATATCCCAGTCAATCAACTCAATTTTTGTTTGTTTGTTTTTTCTTTGAAACAATTGGTGCGTGTATTGCAAAAAAATCTTTTTGTAGTTGAAAGACGTTTGTCACTCAAAACCACCGGGATCCTTCATAACGACGTCAAATGTAATGAAGGTTATATTCATTCATAATTTTGGTTACAGCAATCCTGATATTGGAAACGTGGAAATACAATGGTCTGTTACAGGTAAAACCGTCTTTTGCTTTGTCCGATATTATTTTTTATCTCTTGTGCGTATTACGATTTAGATTTTACAGTTTATTTATTGCTTTTTTAGCATACGCTTTCCCAACATAACTTAATCTTTACATTTGTGTCGTTTATTTATTAGTACAATTACTAGTTTCAAAATGCGAAAACTTTGGAGCACAACCACTAAACGAATTCATACGTTTTTAGATCCAGTAACATTTTCTCCGACCCCCGCAACAAGTAAGTTTTTCTTAACCCAAATAAAGTCAAGTTAAAAACGTAGTAAAATATAGTAACCGTTCAGTTCTGCGACTTGTCCACTTGAAGCCTTTATGTTGGAGATTAAACTGAAATGTTATATTCTGATCTCAGGTTTCAATTGTGGGCATAGTCTTTTTAACAGAAGTGGGACAATTTACTCCCCAAATTATCCGTGGAAATACCCAAACAATCAGGACTGTCATTGGGTCATACCAGCTGCAAGTAATGAGGTAAATTAAAAATTCAGTTTTCAATAATCTGGCCTTTTGGCGTCTATAATAATCAAATGTATTGTTTTATCTTATAATTTTAGTTTGTTCTGATCTATTTTCGAAGTGTCAATATCGAGTACAGATACGATTGTCGTTGGGACTATTTGATCATTTCAAATAAAAAAGTACGTTTTTCACTTACCTGACATATTTCGAAAATAAAGAAAACTAATAAATACTACTTCTTAAAATATAACGAGCTTGTTCTTAGAATTCCACAACCTTCTGCAACCATTTTGAAACTAACGCATTTTACGAAGGGGAAACCAACCTATACTTTCACTCTGATGACGTGGTCGGCGATTATGGTTTTGCTCTTGAATATCAGATTGTAGGTAAGTCGTTGCTAGGGCTGAAGCCTTGTTGTCTAGAAGACATCTAACAGTAACATGCATCAAATGCGAAAAGAGGTTGGTGAGCTGATGTTAAATGTCAAACGGTAATAAATGGATTTGTTTTGCGTGTTGTGCCCTAAACTGATTTCATTTTCAGATTCGTCCTTTGCCGCGTGCGCTGGTGGAGTTAACCTTACATCACTGTCCGGAACTTTCTCAAATGTGGAAGTTTCCAATAAAAATAATTATTTAACACTAAATTGCAAGTGGACGTTGATTGTTCAAGAGGGAAAGGTAGATCGAGCGTTTTATTTCAAAAGGTGTCTTGTATAAACGTTTTTTGAACATTTCTCGCAGGAGGTCACTGTGTCTTTTACCAAGTTTAACATCTCATGTTATGACAATGACTACTTGTATATTTATGACGAACATCACAATGACTTGGTAAGGCTAGCTGCCGGTACCAGTAGTCTGTTGAATAAGAAGGTTTTTTTTAATTACCCGGTTAAGTTATACGGCAGTGAACATGCAACTGCTCCTTTTCACCGCTTTGTACTCTTTTGTACAAACAATTTGTTTGACCACAATTAACACGTTTGGAGCCAAACGAGGATCAGAAGTATTACACGGAAACGACAGGAAAATCTGCGGTATACAACCTGTTAAATTTTTGCTACAGTTCGATGTAAGTGTATGCAACACACCACCAATGAGTTTTACCTCGCATTCAAACATTATATTTGAGTACGTCACCTCTTACAATCCAAGGAGCTTCTTTCAAATTACTTGGAATTCTTCAGGTATACATAACTGAGTTTTTTCTCCATAATACAGTAGTTACACCGAATACACTTTTAAACAATACTTATTATAACTACATCGTACACCTAAATATATTTAGGGCTGTTAAGTATTGTCCCAGTATTCCATACAACATAAATTAAGCCTTTGTAACGCAGATTGTGTCGCCAATTTCCTGATCATAATTTTGATATATTTGTTGCTTTGGGACTTTAGGTGAATGATTTTGTGTTCGTTTATTCTAATTTATCACGTGTGTTTTAGAACGACGGAAGCCTACTAAACTGCCAGAAGGTATGAATTATCTTTTGTAGTTTTCGTTATACTTCTAAATATCTTTTTACTGGTTATGTGTTTTTGCAAGTTTTGAAATGTTCTTTTACATTGACGGTGACAAGTGGGATTATTACATCTCCCAACTACCCTGATAGTTATCCCAACAACTTTGCATGTCGATGGGAGATTCAGAATAGAAAAAATCATGTAAGTTGATTTGTTTCACTTCAAAAGTAGCAATTAACTTTCCTTTTACTAATTAATTTTTGTGTGTTCGTGATTACTTCTGATTTCAGTTTGGTTTTCACAGTGTATATCATTTGTAATGTCTAAATTCGTTTCAGACAATTCGTATTCAACTTCTGGAGATAGACATCGGAAACACGCTTCATTGTCGTGACGATTTCCTTCACATCAGCTACAATAATAACTCATACGTTAGGTTTTAGTCAGACTGTTTTCTTATGTTTGGAATGAACTGAGATTATTGTTAACAGGGGGAAACGCGCTGTGGTAGTCAAACTTATACAAATACAAATATGTCAATACTTGTGACCGTCGGCAACCCGATGATCACCTTTAAGTCTGATAACAGTGTTACTGGAAGAGGATTTGTACTGGCTTGGAGTTTGCTAAGTAAGCTGACATTTGGTATTTTCAGGGCAGAAATAGCGTGTTTCTGTTTAAATGTAGTTGCTGATCATTCGTATATGAATTATGACGTTCAATATAAATTATTCACATATAAATTAAGACCCACAATTTATGTTGTATCAATATTTCCGTTCATAAAATAATGACTTTAAAAAACAGCGGACACGTTTAGTGTAGGTACTGTATCAAAATCGAAACCAGCCGAACACCACAGAACATACTTTTCTTTAATCATTTACTTTTTTCAGGTAGCACAGGAGCCGTAGCAAGTAAGTCAAACAAATAAAACGAAGTATTACTGTATTTATAGCCTCATGCACTTACCCAATTGCAGTCAATTACTTTGTAATACTGGTATTTAATGCTTCTATTGTTTCAGAACCGTCGTGTCTGACAAGATACGTAACAAACGAAACCGGATTTCTAAGTTCACCAGGATTTCCGGGATTTTATCCCAATAACATGGAATGCACTTTGTTTCTTGAGGCACCTTTACAAATGGTAAACTCAAGTCATTATTAATCGTAACTTATATCATTGCCTTGTTCAAATTAAGTCTTAAGCAGATTTTTAATAAATGTTGTCTGAACACAAATAGACAATAATTGCCATAGAAACACACTTTTTAGCTTTAACTGTTCACCAACTGTGAATGAACAGACTGTCTAAGTCCAATTTGATAAAAGTTACTAGTTGTCACATCGGCAAAATCAGTCAGGCATAAATGAAAGAACAACAACCAAATTTAGTTGAAAACAAATTTCACGGTAACAATCTATGTTTCAGGTTTTTCAGTTGAGGTTTATAACCTTTAACTTTCCGTATGGCTATCCCTGTACTGACTATTTGGAGATATCAGAAAATCCTACATCTGTAAGTGCCTTTGTGTGACCTAATGCGTACATGTTGCAATCTGTCAAATTAGTGTAATATATGCCTGATGTCACCATTATCACGTAAATTTGATTGCTCATTCAGACGGCAAAGAGGATTTGCACATTGCAAAAAGAACATTACAACTTCAATACTCCTGGCAACACGTTCCTGTTGAAATTTAAATCCGACGATGAAACTAACTGGCGGGGTTTTTTTCTTCGTTGGAAAATGATAGGTTATTATGCATTTTATTGTAAAAAAAATTATTAATAATCTTTGTTTAAACTTTTGAGGCAGAATTTTCTGTTTTAGTGTGTTTGTGATTGCTGTAGTTGAACGAGGATAGGCAGTAACTTGAGTGATTGATACTGAAGTTGAATATTAAACTATCCGAATTCTTTTTTTTTTTCTAACTGCATTCGATGTATATCGGGTTTACATTCTTTTACTTTGTTTGTTGGTTAAACATTTCGATGTTTGCAACAGTTGCAACAGTTGCATTTGGGACACCCGCGTAGGTCGCCTGTGAAACTCATCTTGCTGTTGTAAAAGGATTTTATATCATAGGATTGAGTATTCCGGATTTTATTTATCTTTTTTAGAACATTTTTAGTATTGTATACCATCTGGTTCGATTGATCTTTGTTTTCGTTTTATCACAAATATATTTGTTTTGCTGTCTGGTCATAACCTATAATTATACGAAGGGAAAATGTATGCATTTTCTGTTATTTGATTACAGATAAAATTACCAGGGCGCAAGGTAAGACTTCTTTTTACAGTTTTAAACTTGAACTAATCTGCGTTTCACATGCCTATTTTGCAGTCTCGTGTGGCGGCACCATTAACGGAACAGAGGGAGAAATCAGTTCGCCAAACTACCCGTACAGCTACCCGCCCAAACTTGATTGTTTGTGGAAAATTGTCCCAGCTCCAGGACAGGTTGATAGCTAACAATCTAAATAATTTTAAATGGATTTACCTATTTTCTTCTTTGACTTTACAAATGCTTGCAAATATCAAAATTGTAAAATTAGCTGACTACTATATATATATATATATATATATATATATAGGCTATATATATATATTATTTATGTGTTTTCTTTCAAAGTTATTCATTGGTAAATGTTTTTCAGTACCCGATCTATTACCTTTTTTCTTTGTTCATTGATCTTGAAAGACACGATAATTGCTCGTCGGACTACTTGGAAATCACTCTTGATGGAAAATCTGTAGGAATTTTTAAAACGTTACAATAGGTCTAAATAATTTAACTTTAGGTGCAATTTTAGAACGGTCGAAGATATTGCTACCACAATCGGTTGTCTCTCAGTTTTCATTCGTACGCAACTGTTAGGTTTCGTTCAGATGCGTTTATTGGCGGCAACGGGTTCTTCCTTGTCTGGTATGGCACAGGTAGGAGAAGTTTTTATTGCTATATTCCAAAAGACCTTATCATTTACTTTTTTACCCAATTGTAAGTTTTGCATTTAAACTAAATGTATGTTGTTTTAAGATGATGTTGCGTAAACCATTTGTTGATACCAAACTTCAATCGGTTTCCCAACAGTCAGGCCATTATTCACCGAGCTTAATTGATGGAGATATCTCTGACAAAAACAGCTACTAAAATTTAGCTATATAGCTTTGTATTTCAAAGCAAACGATGTTCGCCCACTAAGTTTTAGTAATTGTGTAACCTTTATTATTTTCTTGTAATAGCGCTTTAAAAAAACCACAAGCTCCTGCGTAACGCATTTCTACCAGATTGTATATATGTCCCCGTTTTCGTTAGGTGGCTGGAGCAGTTGTTCAGTGTGATTGTTGGTTGTAGTTACTTTGAGCTGAGACCCACACTTATTGTTGTTTTGTTAGATTAACTGCTTTAGCTTTTTGTTTTGTATGTATTCATTAACTTGTTTGTGTATCATGGTTGTCTGTGTTTCTTTTATTAAAATCACTTGGTGGAGTGGAACTAGTTCTTGTGTTATTGAGGTTTTGTATTGATAATACAATTTGACTTTTAGCTAAAGCAAGGTATTACACAAAGCCATAAGCAAATAAGTGAACCCACGCAATATTTGGCATCAGCTTAATAATCCATAAAGTACGATTTTACTTTAAATTTAGTGACGTTATATGATAGCTTAAATTAGGGGTGGGCAATTGATTTTTAGAAGGAGCCACATCAGAAAATCGACTTGTGTTGGAGGGCATATTCAGCCTATGTTTTTGTATGGAGTTTTTTCATTTCGTTTTCACTTTCGTTTTGAAAAACGAAATTTCGTTTCGTACGACACTTTTTCGTTTCGAAACGAAATTCAAAACGAAATTTTTGGGAAAAAAACATAATGCTAAGAAACAAATTTTTTTTGTAAAATATTTGGCCACTTGATAATATACTTGAGCTAAGAAAAGGAGTTGATTTTTTCAAATCAAAGTTCGTCTGAATAACGTTTGCGAAACGAAATTTTATTTTGTGTCAGATTTAAAAACGAAAAAAGCGATGGTATTGAGTTCCACCAAGAAATTAGAAAAAATATTACAACATTTGCGGGAATAAATGAAATTGTAACTAATTATCTGCTAATTTTGATATTTTCGAGTTGTTTGATGCGACACTGCACTGTAAAGTTGTCATTTATGCAGAAAACAGTTAATTTTAGTGATAACATTCTCACCACACCCAAAATCAGCAAAACATCGAGGGTTTCACAGTGAAGTAAGGCAAAATCGTAATTCTTTATCGCGATGACGTGAATCTTGCACTATTTACGCCAAAAGATAATGTAAGATGTTGTTTTCTAAACGAATCTGATCCTGTGTCGTGAAAGGGAACTAGAAACGAAATTTTAGCTTTGAAACAAAATTTCGTTTCCACAAACGTTTTCAAAACGAAATTTTGTTTTCACGTTAGGTTTACAAACGAAATGCAAGTTGATTTAGGTTCCACCAAGAAATTAGTTAAGTAATAGAACATTTGTGGGCAAAACGGAAATTGTAACATAATTATCTGCCAATTTCGATATTGTCGAGTTGTTTTATGCGACTGCAAAGTGTAATGATTTTGTTTGTGTAGAAAACAGATCAGTTCAGTAATAACATTCTTACCACACACAAAATCAGCAAAACATCGAGGGTTTCACATTGAAGTAAAGCAAAATCGTGATTGATTATCGAGATAAAGTGAATCTGCACTTTTTACGCCAAAACATGATAAAAGATCTTGTTTAAAAAGGAATTTGACCGTGTGCCGCAAAAGGAAATTAGAGAGGAAAATTTTGATTTCGAAATAAAATTTCGTTTCGAATAACGTTTTCAAAACGAAATTTCGTTTTCATGTTAGGTTTCAAAACGAAACACAAGTTGGTTTAGGTTCCACCAAGATATTAGTTAAGTAATAAAAGATTTGTGGGAATAAATGAAATTGTAACTAATTATCTGCCAATTTCGATATTTTCGAGTTGTTTGATGCGACACTGCACCGTAAAGTTGTCATTTATGCAGAAAACAGTTAATTTTAGTGATAACATTCTCACCACACCCAAAATCAGCAAAACATCGAGGGTTTCACAGTGAAGTAAGGCAAAATCGTAATTCTTTATCGCGATGACGTGAATCTTGCACTATTTACGCCAAAAGATAATGTAAGATCTTGTATTCTAAACGAATCTGATCCTGTGTCGTGAAAGGGAATTAGAAACGAAATTTTAGCTTTGAAACAAAATTTCGTTTCCACAAACGTTTTCAAAACGAAATTTTGTTTTCACGTTAGGTTTACAAACGAAATTCAAGTTGATTTAGGTTTCACCAAGAAATTAGTTAAGTAATAAAACATTTGTGGGCAAAACGGAAATTGTAACATAATTATCTGCCAATTTCGATATTGTCGAGTTGTTTCATGCGACTGCAAAGTGTAATGATTTTGTTTGTGTAGAAAACAGATCAGTTCAGTAATAACATTCTTACCACACGCTAAATAAGCAAACCTTCGAGGGTTTCACATTGAAGTAAAGCAAAATCGTGATTGATTATCGAGATAAAGTGAATCTTGCACTTTTTACGCCAAAACATGATAAAAGATCTTGTTTAAAAAGGAATTTGACCGTGTGCCGCAAAAGGAAATTAGAGAGGAAAATTTTGATTTCGAAATAAAATTTCGTTTCGTATAACGTTTTCAAAACGAAATTTCGTTTTCATGTTAGGTTTCAAAACGAAACACAAGTTGGTTTAGGTTCCACCAAGATATTAGTTAAGTAATAAAAGATTTGTGGGAATAAATGAAATTGTAACTAAATTATCTGCCAATTTCGATATTTTCGAGTTGTTTGATGCGACACTGCACTGTAAAGTTGTCATTTATGCAGAAAACAGTTAATTTTAGTGATAACATTCTCACCACACACAAAATCAGCAAAACATCGAGGGTTTCACAGTGAAGTAAGACAAAATCGTGATTGATTATCGAGATGAAGTGAATCTTGCACTATTTACGCCAAAACATGACAAAAGATCTTGTTTAAAAAGGAATTTGACCGTGTGCCACAAAAGGAAATTAGAAAGGAAAATTTTGATTTCAAAATAAAATTTCGTTTCGAATAACGTTTTCAAAACGAAATTTCGTTTTCATGTTAGGTTTGAAAACGAAATGCAAGTTGATTTAGGTTTCACCAAGAAATTAGTTAAGTAATAATGGTTTTCACAAGTCAACTTGGATTTGCGACCAGAAACAGCATGCAAAGTGCTGTTTTTCTCGTGAAAACCGTTTAATTTTGACACAGTTACTTCGTGTTTCAGAGCCATTAAAGTATACTTACAGCGACCTACATCTATCGCGTTAGCGGTCGTCCCCACGCAAATAAGTATCATGTTCGCTTGTCATTTCAAGATCTCTTATCTGAACAAACTGAAACTTTGCATGCTGTTTCTGGTTGCAAATCCAAGTTGGCTCGTGAAAACCGTTGAATTTTAACTCAGTTCGATCGTGTTTTAGAGCCATTAAAGCAGTGGTTCCCAACCGGGGAGGAATTCCTCCCTAGGGAGGAATTTCAAGAGTTCAGGGGAGGAATTACATGAAAACTGTAAAAAAACATTTACATTCGAAATGTTACATAATATTTTTGTATTTACATTATTATGTCCATTATAATTTGGACCCGGTTTACATTTGAAACCGGTTGTAAAGGATTCTAAAATGGACATCCCTAATTATAAGGTCTATTTCAAATTGCTATAATTTTTTATGTTATATTTGTTTTTCGTCTTATGGGGAGGAATGAATAGTTGGAAAATGGGCAAAGGGAGGAATGTAACAAAAAAAGGTTGGGAACCACTGCATTAAAGCATAGTAAGAGCGACCTCCTTCTATCGCGTTAGTGGTCATGCCCACGCAAATAACTATCATGTTCGCTTGTCATTTCGGTTTTGCTTAACTGAACAAACTGAAACTTTGCATGCTGTTTCTGGTTGCAAATCCAAGTTGGCTCGTGAAAACCGTTGAATTTTAACTCAGTTCGATCGTGTTTTAGAGCCATTAAAGCATAGTAAGAGCGACCTACTTCTATCGCGTTAGTGGTCGTGCCCACGAAAATAACTATCATGTTCGCTTGTCATTTCGGTTTTGCTTAACTGAACAAACTGAAACTTTGCATGCTGTTTCTGGTTGCAAATCCAAGTTGGATCTTGAAAATCGAGTAATCTTAAACTTGTTCGTTCGTGTTTTAGAGCCATTGAAGTATACTAACAGCGACCTTCATCTATCGCGCTAGCGATCATGCCCACGCAAATAAGTATCATGTTCGCTTGTCATTTCAGTTTTGCTTAACTGAACAGATTGAAACTTTGCAAGCTGTTTCTGGTTGCAAATCCAAGTTGGCTCGTGAAAACCGTTTAATTTTAAACTTGTTCGTTCGTGTTTTAGAGCCATTAAAGCATAGTATGAGCGACCTACATATATCGCGTTAGTGGTCGTGCCCACGAAAATAACTATCATGTTCGTTTGTCATTTTGGTTTTGCTTAACTGAACAAACTGAAACTTTGCATGCTGTTTCTGGTTGCAATTCCAAGTTGGATCTTGAAAATCGAGTAATTTTAAACCTGTTCGTTCGTGTTTTAGAGCCATTAAAGTATACTAACAGCGACCTACATCTATTGGGTTAGCTGTCGTCCCCACGCAAATAAGTATCATGTTCGCTTTCATTCTTGTTTGACTAACCTGAACAGACTGAAACCTTGCATGCTGTTTCTGGTTGCAAATCCAAGTTGGCTCGTGAATACCGTTTAATTTTCACTCAATTCGTTCGTGGTTAAGAGTCATTAAAGTATACTTACAGCGACCTACATCTATCGCGTTAGCGGTCGTACCCACGCAAATAAGTATCATGTTCGCTTGTCATTCTTGTTTGGCTAACCTGAACAGACTGAAACTTTGCATGCTGTTTCTGGTTGCCAATCCAAGTTTTCTCGTGAAATCCGTTTAATTTTAACTCGGTTAGTTCGTGTTTTAGAGCCATTAAAGCAGGGGTGTCCAACCTTTTTGGCCAAAGGGCCACATGCGGTTTACGAATGATTGCGCGGGCCACTTGAGTGTTACTGCTAAAATTTGGAATCTTAGAAATACCTGTCTTATAATTTCTAATTAAAATCCTCACACCGAAATTCTAATCTTGGAAATGTGTATAATCATCGTTTACTATTATAAGAACAATAAACACACCAAGATAAAGTTAAGTCAACAAAGGTTTTCCCACAAGTCGATATTTCAATGTAAAGTTTGGCCCTGTTTTTCTCTAATAAGTTTGGCAATATTCGGTGAGATGGACGATGGAGAAATGTAGAGCGATTTTTCCATATGGCAGTCAGAAATTAGTGATCTTACAGGGGATTTTAAGTCACATGCCAAACTTTCTTGGAAAGTTCTGTTAGCGTTACTTGCTTTTTGTTTTCTGTTTGGCATAATCTATATCACTGCAGAGTTCGGAAGATGTTTTACTGCTAAAAGCGTTTTGCGCGAGTCTCTGATACCAGATGCATTTCAATAAACCAAGAAACATTACTGATTCCCTTGAAGCACGAGGCAGATTATGACGTAACAATATAGAAATTGTGATGCGTAACAATGCGCATTGTGACGCAACAAAAGTAACTTGAACAGTTGTGTATTACTACTCAATTAACAAAGAAATAAGGCAAACAACAATTAAAATTTCAATTTTTCGGAATGAAAGTTTGCCATAAATTAAGTAGGCGATTAAGTTGTCATTTCAAAAAATACCACGCGGGCCACTCAGAACCTTCGGGCCACGTGTTGGACGCCCCTGCATTAAAGTATACTAACAGCGACCTACTTCCATCGCGTTAGCGGTCGTCCCCACGCAAATAAGTGTTCATGTTCGCTTGTCATTTCAGGATCTCTTATCTGAACAAACTGAAACTTTGCATGCTGTTTCTGGTTGCGATTCCAAGTTGACTCGTGAAAACCGTTTAATATTAAACTTGTTCGTTTTTGCAGGTTATAACCAAGATTTGTTCAAAAAGAAACATTGACAAAAATTTTTAATTGTCCTGTGAAAGTGAGAATTCCATAGTTGAAATGAACTGTTTTCTACACATAAAACATCATTACACTTTACAGTTGCATCAAACAACTTGAGTATACATAATTTGGAACAAAATTGCATCACAGTTTCATTTATTCCCACAAGTGTCGTAATATTCAACTAATTTATTGGTGTAAGCAAAACCAACGCGCTTTCCGTTTTCCAACCTAACACGAAAACAAAATATCGTTTTGAAAACTTTATTCGAAACGAAATTTTATTTTGAAACCAAATTCTTCCTTTCTAATTTGTTTTTTCGACACACGGTCAAATTTGTTTGTAAACAAGATCTTTTATCATCTTTTGGTGTAAATAGTGGAAGATTCACTTTATCTCGACACACAGTCTCGTTTTTGCTTTACTTTAATGTGAAACCCCTTGATGTTTCTCTAACTTAACGTGTGGTGAGAATGTTATCACTGAAATGAACTGTTTTCTTCACAAATAAAATCATCATACTTTAGAGTCGCGCTAAACAACTCTAGAATATCGTAATTGCCAAATAATTATGTTACAATTTCATTTGTTTCCACTAATATTGCAAAATTTAACTAATTTCTCGGTGGAACCCAAACTAACTTGTATTTCCGTTTTTAAACGCAGCATGAAAACAAAATTTCGTTTTGCAAACGTTATTCGAAACGAAATTTAATTTTGAAATCTTAACTTGAAAAAGTAACTTTTTATTTAATAAAAATGATTTACGATCGTATAATTAGAGCCCAGTCAGTACAAACAATAATGCAACACTCCACAGTCCTCTAGCGTCACCATGCGCAAATCAAAAAAATTCGAAACAAAATTCCGAAACAAAAATTTTGTTTTCAATTTTTTTTTCGTTTTGGACCGTGCTATAGGGTCGAACCAACAATAATTCAAACTTAATTCGGCTCAGTATCAATTTTCCCAATTGTAAAAATATTAAATCATATATTTTTGATTAGTTACTACTGGTATTCAGAAGAATAAGAATATTCTGTAAATATTCAAGAAATATATGATATTGTGGTGTCGGAAACTAATCCTATAAAAGTAATAAACTGTAAAAACAATAATTACATTAGTGTTTTATTTATTTTTAGCATGGGCTTTATCGTGTTACAATGGGTTAGACAATTTGTGTTTTCTATGGACTTTGATGAACGTTATATGTAGCTGTTCGGCTACGCTTGTGCGTCGCCACGTAAATATATAAAAATGGCAGTCATTTTATTGCTGAGAGTGCTTGCTGAAAGATTTGAGTTTTTTTGTAAATGTATTGTTGCAAGTTAAACTATGGACAAAACTTTGTTTAAACTGTCAAAGTGTTTCATAAACTTATGCTCCAAAATGTCCGTCTTTCTTGGAAAAAACTTTTTTATTATTTTACCACCATTAATTTTTTTCAATATGAACATCACTTTACAAATAGCTGAAACACTTTTGTTATTTAAGGAATCTCCCGCAGACAATCAAAAATAAAAATAAAAATTGTTGCTTCGGATCAGTTGAATATTTAGATTTAGACTGTTTCACAAAAACAGGGAAAAGGCATAAATTTCTTCTTTAAATCAAAAGAAACGTATGTTATTTTTCGCCTTGAATAAACAGGCATCATCAGTTTCTGAAAAACCAAACATGTAGTAGCCTAAACTGTTTAAATAAAGTTGTAAAAAGTAAAATACGAAACAAATCTTTAAAAAAACTAAAACTAAAATAAACACCTGGCAAGCACAGGGGCAAAAAACGACTAGAGACAACAAGCGGCACGAGACAAAGACGTAACTGATGAGGCATGATAAAACGTGGAGGGAAGTGATCAACCCAAAGGCGTGGAAAAACAAAACTAAAATAAGAGGCGTGGAACAAACAATCAGCAATTACCTTACTACGCCATATATCCTCATAAATTTCCAAAAGATTTGTCTTGTTTTAGTTTTTTTACGCCTTTGGGTTTATCACTTCCCTCCGCGTTTTATCATTGCTTATCAATTACGTTACGTCTCATTTTTCTCGTTTCGCTTGTTGTCAGTCGCTAGTCGCTTTTTGTGCTGTGCAGGTCCAAAAGACTTTATCATTCACTTTTTTTCTTTTTTATCCACTTTTTACAATTTATTTTGACAGTTTTGGCTACTACATGTTTGTTTTTACAGAAACTGATGACCCCTGTTTATTCAAGTCGAAATGTATATTTCTGTTGATTTAAAGAAAGGATTGATGCTTTGTTCATGTTTTTGTGAAACAGACTAAACATTCACTTTTTAAATGTTTCAACATTTTTTTCTGGAGTTACTTCGACAGGGTCAACAGGCACCATTACTCCAGTTTCAGGTCAAGCAACGGCTACTCCCTCCACCATACTTCCGACAAATACTTCAACTTTAACAAGTTCTAATGTCCAATTATCTACCGAGCCTCCCACTGCAAACGTTCCAAGCAGTACGTCGTCGCCAAGTACTTCTATGTCTACCACTGATGGGTCAAGTGCTGGTAAAACGACTTCAGGATCCCCATGCATTGGCTGCAGTTATTTTCAGATAATTTCTAATATTTTGATTGCTTTATATTTCGGCTTTAATCATGCGTAAAGCTGTGTTAGTTTACAGCAAATAAACAAATAGGCAGATTTTTATCTTTAACCGTGTTGATGGGTTAATTTTTTCTGAAATATCTCCTGATATTTACCATTGTGTATTTGTTTGTGTTGCAAATCTCAGTTAAAAAAATGTATTCAAATTATACTGTACTTGTGAGCATTTTCATTTAGCGATTTCATGTTTGTTTGTATTATATTCATGCACACGCATATTTCCTCGCCATTTAATGAAAGTGTTTAGTTTGGCGCTTGATTTTTGCCCCAAAGGCAGTTATATAAAGCACTTCTTTCTGTTGCAAATTTCAGGTTCAAAATTTTACTTAAAATCATACTTTAGCGATTTGTTCAGTGTGTAATATTCTTCAATGTAATAAAACTTATTTAATGGAAAGAGACAACCAAGGGAATTTTTTTAAAAACAAAAATTAGTTTTTTAAACGGGTTGACACTTTTCCGAACTGACACTATCCACATATTTATTTTATTAAGAGCTCTTGAACAGTCTATTTCGTTTTTAGGAGAAACAGTTGCTTAAAAAGTACCTACTCTCGTAAAAATTGGATTATCTTGGCCGAAAAATTGGTGAAATGTGACATGATCAAAACTATAATAAAAAATAAAAAATGCCAAGAATATTTTCTATATTAATATGTTGCTGGAAAACAAAAGAAGACAGTATGTTACAGAGAGTAAAAACAAGTTTTATTTCAGTGAAAAAACTATATATTGTAATAACTAATAAGCACCAATAAACAACTGATAAACAATTGGTAAATTTTAGGGAAACAAATCATAGTTTAAATTTACTCTTTTACTTTAAAAAAAAACTTCTACGCACATTAAATACTATACTTTGTACATAATATGACATACATTAGCGTTGATAACCCTGGCCTCATTTTACACCATTTTCATGTAAATCAATTGATATAAGTTGTCGGCCAGGTTAAAAAGCCACAAACTAAGTGCATCTTAAGAATAGACTTATTAAAAAGACGCAAATCGAAAAACGATTAAAACCGAAATCAATCTAATCATACTTTAGGCTTACGCTTGTAAAGCGTGGTATCTATGCATATTTTAACTATTGTAGTGCAATAATCACTTAAATTAAATGACTCTTTCATAAACGGCAAGAACCAAGACACATGAAATAAAAAGTCTTTCTGTGCACGTTAAAATCTTTGGATCACCAGAACCAAGGTCAAGAATAGAGAACACATCATAGCGTAATATCCAGACCTCTGTCGACCACTGCTGGATTCAATTGTTTCTAAAAACAAAAACAATATCTTATTAAAAAATAATTAACCTTTTTTATAATACCTTGTTTGGACATGTTTTTTTTTCAAAAAAAATCTCTCTTTATTACGTTCGACAACATTGAAATTCTTTCTACATTATTCTTTCTGCCTTTCAAGTTTGAATTTTATACTTTTTGTGTAGGACTATTAAATTATTGTAAAAATGGTTTCATATTACAAAAAAGTTTAGACGAACAATACCCATTACATTTTTAGAAAAATTTAATAGAAACTGATTTTACCAAATCTTTTGTTTACATTCGCTTGCAGAACTGTCTGAACCTACAAAATCATGCCTGCAAGATGTCATGAACTTTACATCAAAAGTACAGTCTCACCATCTATCCAGGATTTATAGGAGGATACTCTTGTGTAGACACCAGGAAAAGAGGAATCGGCGCACCCTGAACCGAATGAGGTGATTCCCACCACATACCATGAAGTCTCGTCGGCTAAAGATACGAGTGGACCACCAGAGTCTCCCTGTGATGCACCAAGAAAACATTATTGTTGAACGTGCCAAAACTGTGATATAATAACATAAAACTTCCTATTTTTTATGTTTTTATGTTTTATGTTTAAACTGCGATATAATAACACAAAACTTCCTATTTTTTATGTCTGGCAATTATGCATGTTGAGTGTTGAATAAAAAGCTCAAGCAGTGGATGTAACTGGAACGCTTTTGTAAGGCAACAAGTTAGACAACGCCTTTGTAACTTCACGCTTCATAATGCGGTGTAGCTGCAGCGCGCTTAGTCATGATCCACCAATTACACCCTCCAATATTGTACGACCTATGGCGGTTTAGGCCTTGAGGGTCACCCAGAAATTTCCAGCTTTGGGATTGTTCAGTGTAGTTGTGTCGCTATGTGTTGTTTTACCAAGCGAAATGAATTCACCTATATTTTGAAGTCCATCAAATGAAACGTATTGCTCTTAAAGTTCAGGTATTCTAAAAACAAATTAGTTCGATCTATGCGTTTTATCTTGTGAAGATATGAACTTTATCGCGGCGTTTTTTGGTACTTGCATGTCCTTACTTCGACATTTGTTAAGTGGAAGTAAGTATAATGATTTCGTATACCTGGCAAGTGTCCACGCCCCCGTTCACTGTATCCCCAGCACACACTTGGGAGGAGGTTATGTCAAACGAAGTGTAAGCTGTGTTGCAGGTAGATACATCAACGATCGGAAGGCGTACTTGATAAAGTGAAGATGGTGCATCTCCACCTGAATCTGCAGAGAACATTGGTACATTTTAAACAACTAAATAACGTGGACGTTAAAAACATATATCAAACGTATTTCAAAAAATGTGATCGGATTTTGTTTTGTTTTTTATTGCAACTAAGTTTACATAGGCTATGTGTTTTTACTATAAACTCATATTTTACGATTGCTTAGTTGAAAAGTTTAAGTATTAAATCTAGGAGTATATGGCATGGACTTACGCAAAGTACCCCATCCTGTCGCTATCGCCATATTTGCAGAATCTACCACATGATTTGGGGTAGGAATACAGACAGGGCGAACAAAGTCGTCATATACAATGGAAGTTTGTAATCTGAGTAGCGCGATGTCAAAACCAGTAGTTGTCCTGCATCGAAAAATGGTCACCAAGTTTAGTTCTAAACCTATAGTCTCTATCGCACTATTATCCAGAAAAATATCGAGTAACACCAAAATACGATCTTTATATTCCAGCACACAATAATGAGGTTAACGCTTTTAGCAACTTTTTGAAATTTTATACCTATTTTTATCAGCTTTGCGGGTGTTATAAATCGAATTTCAAAATATAACCGCTAAAAATGAACTAAAAAAAATTTAAAGATATTCTTTAGTTTAAACATTTGCGTTTGGTTTAGGCCTTGGTCTGTAACCTTTCGTAATATTATCCAGTGAACTTACCCCACGTATGATGGGTGTAAACAGACAAAAGAAACATCGGATGATTGCCTGGCAGAGCCGACAAGAGTGTGTTTGCCCACTTCCACTTTTATGTCGACGGTGGTACTGAAGCTTTAAAGATTTTTCATAGTTAGTAGGCATACAATTCTTCATATTTTTTTTTCGTTTTACATTGCAATTGTTACGTTTTTATTATGTCACCTATTTATGACGTCATAACATATTTCTATGTCGTGTTCGCTGTAACGAATTGTAGAGGGGACGTGGCCCCACGCGGCTAAGAAGCCGGAAGTTGGAGTTGGAGTTGGTGTTGAGCGGTGGTTGTGTCGAGACTGTATATCTGCGCTGCTTGCCTTTTTATCGTTTTACTCTTTTATTACAAGTTAATTTGGCTACTGACAGCCCCTTATTGCAACAGAACCGAAAAAAGGCGTAACAGAAAATTTGCTGTTGTCAGAAAGATGAATTTCTTTTCACATCCTCCCAAGTTCGATACAGGAAGTGATATTAGAACTTTTATAAACAACTTCGAATCTTTTTGTGAAAGCGTTGAGGTAAACGAAGCTGCAAAACGACGTGTATTTTTGTTGGCACTACCATTTGCTCTCAGGTTTGACATTCTAGAAACTGAAAATGAAAACCTGTATGTTGTGGCTTATGAGGAGTTAAAGAAACGAGCCACTGTCGTTGCCGCATGCAATTATACGAAGATTAGGGCAAGGCTAAGGCTGGCGAGACGCACACAAACAGTGGATGAAACCAACCGAGATTTTGTGTCGGCTCTTGTGGCGCTTGGAAACCAAGCATTTCCAGAGGACAACAAACTAAGGAATGCAATGCTGTACACTTCTTTGCTTACTGGCCGTAGGGCGAGAAAATTGCTCGAAGGAAGAACCAAGCTTCAGAGAAGCGTTGCGTCGAGTAATCAACGCGGACGATTTTATTGTGAACAGCGAAAAGACGCGGGACTTCGATGTTGCCCAGCTGAAGCCTGAAGTTGACCCAGTCACCGATCAGTTAAAACACTTGGCTGAGGCAATCAAACAACTGCGATTTGAAATAAACGATATGCGAAATGAGAGTCGGTGCTATAACTCTCTCTCTCGTCGGTGCTATAACTGTAATGGCGAGGGTCATTTTGTGAGAAATTGCAGTCAAAGAAGACCACGTATACAGGATTGGAACTTGCAAAGAAGTGCCCAACAAACGATACCGTTCCCTTATCACTGTCAGGAGCCCGAGGTAAAGCGTCAAGATACACTAACGCATAGGATTAACAGCAACGGGAAAGAGGAGTGCATACTAGGCATGGATTTTCTACAGAACCAAAATTGTGTGGTAAACTACAAGTTGATGACGCTGTCCGGAAATGAACCAATTGTTATTCGTCTAAAAGCCGAACTATCAGTTCCGTGCCCGCTACACTCTGACGTTACGCTTCCCGAATCAACGCAAGTGATCGAGAAGAGCATGAAAGCGTGTTTTGACGATATTGCAGCAGCCGAGTATGTGACAGACACAAGAGTTGAAAACAAACCGTGTTTGGGAAATAATGAACAACAAAAGCGGCTTAGCGAACTTTGGGTTCCCCAGAAGGCATTGCATCAGAAGCAAGAAAGCGACGCACTCGAAAAAGTAATTGAAAAAGGTACAGGACAATCGACTCCTATTTTACAACACCCTGGGCGTTACAGGGCACGGCAGACATATAAATAACGACCGAGTCGTCAGACACGACAGCTACGATTTTACCCAGCCCCCGATTAGATACGCAGCCAAAGAACAAATGATTCGTGTATTGATTTGAGCGCCGTACATGTGTGCTGCTATACTTGACACATACGATGCTCAATGTTTTGTTGTGTGTTATTGCTTAGTATTAGCGGGAACGTTGTATTTTCACTTGTTCTGTCCAATCTTGTATTTGTTACAGATTACATTCTGATGTGTTTCCAATAATATGTTTCACTTCATGAAAAAAGTTGTTTTGTTTTGTTGCACATTTGTTTTGTTTCTCTCACGCTTGTTTTGTTTCAATTCGTTATTTAATATAAAATTAGTACATATTGTTTCTTGTTTATTGCCTTACACTCTTTCTTTGTTTGTTTACTATGCACTTAAGTTGCTTTCACTATTTTTCACTTTATGTTTACACCTGTATCAAACGTTTATGTCAGTTCATTCGGACACAAAATTTCTTGTTATCAGTGTCATGGGTTTATCTTCATGCATTATACTGTTTGTTGCTTAGCGTTGTACCAGGGGGCACAACAACATGTAGCGGGGGAAGTGTGTTACGTTTTTATTTTGTCACCTATTTATGACGTCATAACATATTTCTATGTCGTGTTCGCTGTAACGAATTGTAGAGGGGACGTGACCCCACGCGGCTGATAAGCCGGAAGTTGGAGTTGGAGTTGGTGTTGAGCGGTGGTTGTGTCGAGACTGTATATCTGCGCTGCTTGCCCTTTTATCGTTTTACTCTTTTATTACAAGTTAATTTGGGTACTGACAGCCCGTTATTGCAGCAGAACCGAAAAAAGGCGTAACCCAATTAGAAAACGCAAGCTTTTATAATTGAGTGAGAACAAATATGTTTTACTAGTTTGCAATCGTTTTGACAATGTCGGAAGCGTTTGCGCACGCATTTTTTGCTACACATAAGCCCTCATTTAGGTTTTTGTTGTATTTGGGATCGTTGTAAAACCTTAACATCGAAGTAGTTTATAAGTCACCAGCCGATGTTTTCCGAAAACAAGTTTTGAAATTTATAAAAAATAATTTCACCCTTATATGTCTGCGCAGTAAAATGTCTTGGATTTTGCTGCCAATTTCGAATTCGATTTTAACCACGGTTGATGAAGCTGCGAAGTAAAATGTGTTGTGTTTACTGCCAATTACTCACAAGGAAGTGGTAGTTCGGTCTTCGGCACAATGGGCAGCAGTTAAAACCCAATCTCTAAATATGAGAGAACCTCCACAAAAAGGCTCTGTTCCACTGAGCGATAGAAGTGCCGCTTGCCATGGCCAGGACCCCTGTACTGCCTCGTTGCCACCAACGATTCTGTGATTCTGTCGCGAAAATGCAGATAAAATAAAAATCACACAAAACAAAACTTTATCAAAAACGATTTGTGGTGCAAAGTGCATTAACGCCTAGATAGTAGGAGAAAAAATACTTTGACATTCATGGCCATTACCCCACTTCAACTATGTTGCCACCAACAATTCTGTTGCTGTCGCAAATATGAAGAAAAGAGGGAAGATTGCCCATTCGGTAAAGCAAATATAAATCACAAAAAACAAAAGTGTATCAAAAACGACTTGTAGAGCAAAGAACACAAGTGATAAGAGAAGAGGCCTCTTGACGTACTGGGTGTTTCGGTGAGGTATTTGTAACTAAAATTACTATATATATTTTTTCCAACTTAGTTACTTGCTCTTTAACCGACCTTGTACCTATCTACATTTTCCAAAGTTTTAAAATTTTTTTTTTTGGTTTATAGTTTTACTAATTAAGTTTCAATACCAGTTGCCAGCAGACAAGTGCAGTTACTCGCATTTTCGAACATTTATGTCTTGAAATGTGATAGCTAGTACAAAAGGCGAGACCAAAACGATGATATCAACAGACATTGTTTTTTATAGACAATAATTAATTATACTATAATAAAGAATTGGAAACAACTCACAAAAATTTTACGTATCACACACGTTGATTGAAACAAATGTGAATGCTACCGCCTAGGTGATGTCGTAAATACGTTCCAATTTTAAAAAGAATAAAACATTTGGAATTTTAAAAGAAAATAAATTTACCCATGTAAAGCCTGGAGCGGTCAAAACTTTTCCACATTCATCGTCATTTGCTGGAGTTTGGACTGCAAGACAGAGCAAAAAAATAAAAGTTGTAACACGAATCGTAAACGGAAATAATGTAAAACCTACCACAGGTTATTTCGTCGCTATCGTCCGTACAATGCCGTATGCCATCGCAACGATTGGTGGCAGAGATACATTCTCCACTCCAGCATGCAAATTGAGACGAATCACAACGATCTGCAAGCACACACGCTTATTTAGCAACCACTAGTGTGTACAAGTGCGAAACACTAATTGTCGACAAATTTTTAAGGAAAGTACAACTTGCAAAATTAGAGAAAATTTCCTAGTGTTTGTCAACAATAAGATAACCAATGTGATTTTAGCGGTTTTGTACTACTTCTAAATGTGCGAAACAATCATTACATTTACTATTACTTATATTTTAACACAGCAATAAGACCGAATAACATTTACAAAAATGTTTTGCTGGTAGTCGACAACATTTTGAAACATAGTAAAAAGTAAGTTAGTAAAAGAAAAAAATAATTCTAAAATTCACATTCTGGTTATTTTTCTAACATTCAGCGTTATTAGCAGAAAATAATACCTATGGACTGCCAACGAATAAGAAATCCAGCTCCGCTTAATGTGTTGTCGGAGACAAATTCGATTCTAACCGAAGTTGATAAAGCCGCAAACTTTTTTGGCTCATTTGTTCCGCAAAAATCCACTCCTGTGTACTAAAAAAGAAGAACAACAGTTAAGACGCATGATTGCAAATGAGTAATTTGCCTAGATCAGTGGTTCTCAACCTTTCATGGGCCATGTCCCCCTAAAAGTAAGTTTTGGACCTCGTGGCCCTCTTCAAGTAACCCTACAGGACCTGTGGCCCCCTTAAAAAATGTAAATGGCAATCTCGTGTTGAAATTCGGTACTAATTTGGACTTTAAACAGGTCGAATAGAATAAACAAAACAAAAATCCGTAATCGCAAAAAACTCAAAATAGGCATGGGCCCTGGTTGAGAACCATTGGCCTAGATGATAATGCGTGACGTTAATAAAGTTTTAAATCAGGGCCATTGTCCCCCATAATAATGATGAGTTAACATAATATAGGAAATAGTGTTATATCAACACACAGATTTGCCAGTTTTAGTTGATTTCTAAACTCATTAAAATTCTTCTCAACAGATTCTTACTGATGTGCACCGACTGTAATTTTGTTTGCAAGTAAAGCATTAAATGGTGTCCATTATGTTTGCAGAAAAACTTATGATCATGAAAGTATGTGTAATTACTGGTTTTCCATAAAACTTACTTGCTCAGCTCCATCAAAGACTTTAAGTTTATCGAAAGTACAGGTGGCATGGTTTTCGATATCTAGTACCACAAATTCCACTTCTATAACCTGGCGAAAAAAAGGTTTGATATAACAATTTTTTTGTCGAAACCTTGTGCAACGTCTTTACACAAACCTTGTCGGCAGTGGTTTCAATCGTCCACACACATGAAAGGGATGGGGCATATAGTGATGGGTAACCGGGTGAAGTAACACTGCCGCTTGTCGCTGTCAAAACCACATTGCTGCCACATTCTGTAACACAAGAAAACGTATACACCCGCTCAAAACCAGCTGCATTTAAGCTGATAATTACAAACACCAGTTAAGGTTTTAGCTGCTATTTTAAAACGAAATTCTTTTAAAGACAGTTTGCACAAATGAACATATGTCGTTTATTGTAGGAACATTTAAGACTTACCATCATTTGAAACACTTGGATCTGTGGTTGTACCAGCATCTGCAAAAGGTTTTGTGAAGTTTTGACAAATGCCTGATTAAGTTCTTTTTTTGACACACTTTAAAAACTTTAACTGGATGGCTCACATAAATGTTTAGAAATGCCTGATTGGCGCTTCCTAATATACGCAAGGTGCTTTTAATTCTTTTGCAAAAAGAGAAGGAAATTAACACTCGATTGATTTCTTACATTAAATTATGACTATCATATTTCACGTCCTGGTGTGGGATAAGTGTAAAGTTTGTGTCCGGTAAAAAATGTTTATACAACGAAACTTATTGACTTCGTTGCGTACTTTGTGTGATCCATTCCGCAAACTTGGATACACGTGTGTAGACTCCAGGAAATTCAGGCTGTGCGCAACCAGTACCTCTAGATGTTACTCCGATTAGAAACCATTGGACTTCGTTGATGTAACAAACCAGCGGGCCACCAGAGTCTCCCTGTTATAAATAAGTAACTGTTTACATATTTTATGTGCATTTTTGAGTTGAATTTACCTAAAAAATAAATTTTAAAGTATGTAAGTTTGCCAAAAAAATATTGACATAAAAACCACAACAAGCTGATTGTTTCTTAAGTAGCTTTTCCCCACAAAAGTACAGCTGTATGTGTATTATTGCAAAATCGCTTTTCTATATTTGTGAGGTCTACGCGTTTCTCAGTACACCATCCATTTAAACAATACAATTTAAAACATAAAATCGATTAATAATTTCAGTATATTCAAAAAAAAACTATAGTTGCATTGCCTTACATCTGCTAACCTTTCTGGGAACAAGCGCAAAAAAATAAAACAGAAACTTGTGAGTTACAAATTTTCGCCCTTTTTTTCAACCTTAATTTTAATGTGTTAGTTTATAGGCGCTATTCATGATCACCTGACAAGAATCAACACCCCCGTTGGTAAAATCTCCAGCACACACGTGGGTGTCCAATATGTTGCCGTACGCGTTCGAGCACTGCGTTTGATCAACAATCGGTACCCGAACCTGTTGCAGCGTGGTTGCCAAACCGTAATCAGTTTCTGTAGAATGTATGACAAGTTACCAGTTTGGTTTTTGGTCCAACCATAAGCTTTATCTTTATCTCAAATTTAATTTTAAAACTGTTTGTTCAGTTTAATTTTGAATAATCTCTGGTGTTAAAGGATTACATTCCCGCTAAAAAAATCAAACCTAGATCTCCGAATCCGCTTGTTATGCAGGTTGTTCCTGCTGGTATTTGATAGGTGGCTGAGTCATCAGGTAAGCAGATGGGCCTCACCGAAGTTGAAAATGTAAGCGAGGTGGCAAGTTGCAAAAGTGAAATATCGTTTTGCGCCGTCGCACTGTTTGTATAGAAAGTATGAAAAGGCTATAAATTATTTTAATTTGTTAGAAAGAATCAGTATATTTTACCTTTTCAAGTCAAAAAATTACGGTTAAATACTGAAATCGTATATATTGAGTGCACGTGGTTCTGGATGACTTCTGTGCAAGCACTGCATTAACTAGATTAATATGAGAACTCACGTATTATAGCTTGGATGGTTTATGATTTGTGTTACACCCACACTCTGAAAACCAGATACCTGGTTAGCAGTAATAATGCCGGCCTTGACAGTGATCGATGATGCTCTGCAGAGTATTGGAAAGAAATATGAAATTAATTTACCTACTATGATCAATTTATCTACTAACTTATCTACCAAAACTATTTTTGACCATAGCAAGGAAAGCATGTAAGTTTCCGAGCGCATAAAACAACCAGGCCGTTGCAAAACTTTCTTTTGAAACCATTGTACTACAAACGTAGTATCACTTCTATGTGCAAATAAACATACTTTAAGTAAAAGTGTACAGTTTTAAACCATTTAATCTGAGATTACAATGGGGCTTTGTGTACAAAAAATGATTACTGAAGGTTTTTGCCACAAAATTGACATATTAATAGCCACGTATGAATAGTTTTATAATGGAATAATCTGAATTTAGACGGTTACATATGTAAGCAGATGATTAAAAAAGAGTGTTATATCTATGTGCAAAATCATTGACTGGTACTTACAAAGTATTATCTGTACAGTGAGCTGCTGTTACCACCCAGTTGCTGTTTATAATTGAACCTCCGCAAAGCGACGAACCGATGTCTAACCGAACTTGCCACGGCCAGGATCCGTCACTGGCGTCGTTACCACCAACAATGCGAAGATCCTAAGAAAATTGGTTTGGAAAATAGACAGATTCAATTTAGTTTCAAAATGTAAGTTACTTTTTTACAACATACATCAGGCAAAAAAAGCAAAAAAAGAGTGCAATAAAGTGCAAAAAATAACCAGCAGTTAAACCAATTGAAAGGCAAACATATCCCAAAAATATATGGCTAACAAAACTATACGTATCCGGCAACAACTTGAAATTAAACCAAAAATATTGGAGCCCATGGACGTTAAAATATTGTAAAGTCTATTACCATGCAGTAAAATATACTTGCCCAAAGAAATTCCGGAGCAGTGGCAACTTTACCGCATACTCCGTTAGAAGAAACAGTTTGTGCTAAACAAAAAAGTTTAAACTCTTACCTCATGTGTGTAACATGTTATCGGACAAGTAACTATATGACAATGTAAATCGAGAAATGCAATGCAACAAAAAGACTTGATTTAAATTTTGTGGTAGAATTTAGCTTACAAAAGACATAAATGTCATCAAGCTAATTATAAACGTATCGTCTTACAACATTCAATCTCGTCACTGTCGTCAGAACACTGTCTTGTGTTGTCACATTTTTGACTCAAAGGTATGCAGTCTCCATTCCAACATGTAAACGAATCTGAAGCACAGCCATCTAAACAGCGTACATGTTGAGTATTTCGGTTTGACAAAGGAGTATGCCGCTGTAGTTTTACTTCGATTTGCGACAACGTTAAATTTTTTGGGAAAAATCAGACTTTTCAGACAGGTCTCCACATATTTAATGTGTTTAAATATGTGATGGAAAAACATTTTGTCTGAAAATGGTTTATTTCAAGAAAATAAATTAGTTGGGTCGATAGGTTAACGGGACATTCCCCAAAGTGGAATTTTACTCAAACTTGTGTTGAACTTTAACCCTAATTATTTTGCTTTATGACCGAATTCTCCATGAGCACTACATGAAAAGTTTTGTCTGGACGTTAATTGCCTAAATACCAAATAATTTGAACTTGCCCGATGTTGTCCACGCAACACGAAAGCCAGTAGCCACAACAGTCAAATCTGTAGTGAATTCCAGTCTCACTGTCGGATTGTGGGCTACAAAATCTCTTGGTACCTCTGTCCCACAAAATGCCCTGCTGCTGTACTGTATTGAAACCAAATAAGACAAATTTACCAACACACATATTTAAAAGTGTAAATATTTATAACACTTGACTTAAAAAATTAAACCAATTGCCAGCAAAGTGGAATATACTTGACTTTACTTATTCGTGCTTCTTCAAAATACGAATCCCTGTAATTAACTCATGTTAAGGAAAAATAAAATGTGACATAATTCAACAAACACATTGGAACAAAATCATACCAGCACGTCTCCATCGTAGACTTTCAGGTTATCGTGTGAGCAGCTAACATGTGATTCCAAGTTCATGTTCGTAAAATCGATGTTGATCACCTTTCAAATTTTTTTTCAAGTAACAGTACAAAAATGATGTTTCAAAATTTCATCAAAATTAAGCATGCCCAAACTTTCATCAAAATTAAGCATGCCCCATCAAAAAATAAGCAACTCATGTAACACTTCCGTTAATGTCGAAAAAAAATTTCATCCCCACGCAGCAAATTTTCAGTTTTCAAGCATCAGCACACAAAGGACGATTATGATCCTGTCAAACCTTTACTTCTTGGACACAAATTTGTGCTGATTGTTTAAAACGTGCAACAATAATTATTTTTAAGTTTAGTTATATTTTTATTATTAAGTAAAATTTACTTAATTGTTTTATGATGCTTGAATTTTAACGTAGTATTCAAATAAAATGGTGGTCGGCTCATTATATTAAAACTTAAAAAAAGCTTTTACTTTTCCAGCTGCTGCAGAGATTGTGATGGAACAACTTAAATCGCCACCATAGTTACTGGGGTAGTTTGGTGAAGTTACAGATCCAGATGCGTCGTCAACGGCAGATGATGTACAAATGTCGTAAACCTGACCTAAAAACAAAGTTCAATTTTGGTATTTGCCCAAAGCCTGTCTAGCCATTTTCTCGTATTTTCATATTTGACATGTGCAACAAACACCGTATCAAGGCCGTTTATAAGATAAGTTTTTATAGTAAAAATAAAATAACTTTACCATTAATAGACGAAACTAGCAGTAACAACAGCAGCAACAGGGCTACCCCAAACCTTTTGTCTTTCATTTTAGCAGCCAATGAATTTTAGTGTAAATTCTGCTAGTAAATTCTGAAATGTAAACATGCATAAGTGTATAAAAATGACGAAAGGGCGAAGGTAAATGCAAAAGTGTATGTTACATGTACCAAAGGCAATTATTTCCATGACTAGTGCCTGTTTACACATACTCCTGTAGTACAAAACTACATCCACACCAAGTAAAAATGATAAAACAATTTGTATTAAAATGCAAATAACAACAAACAATCATTTATTACTGCAAAATGATCTACAACATGTTTTTAATTACATTGAGTCGTTATAATTGGATTTATTCCGAGCCTTTTCGTAGTTAAACTTCACCGGAGTATATTATGGTACTTTTAACCCGTGACACAAATTCAGTGAAGGCGGATGTAAGGCCATTTTTAAAACCGAGGTCGCAAAGTGTCTACACCATAAATTGCAGCGAAACCGAAGTTTTGCTGGTAAGTAAATACCCTATGTCAATATCCCATACGAAGTCAAACATCTCAATCTGCAGGATCATTTAATGACCCGACTGCTATAACTTGTAACCCGTTTACAACGACCGGGGCTCACTACCAGATTGTAATATCCATAAACCCGAAAAAAATATTTTAACAACAAAGTTAACCGTATGATATTTTGAAGAATGATTTGAATTGGGACTTACATGAAAATCTTATAGTTAAGTTCTTTGCTTTAACCCGGTGCTGGCAAATTGAATTGTGAGCGTTTTGGGGAAAACAGTGAAGTTTATAGCCCACACTTCCTTAATATTTTAATCTTTTGAACCATTTTAACTTTATCATGGCGATCTCAAAAAAAACTATAGCTGTCCACCAATTATGCTATCCAATATTTTGCACTCCATAATACAGTTATTTGGCTTGGTGACTCTTCAATGTAGTTATGTCGCTTTGTATTCTGTCACAGAGCGACAGTACTTTAAAGCTAATCTCAAACCAAACCATGTCGATGAAATGTTTTTGTATATGTCAGAAAGTGGTCAATTAAATATTTAATGGTCTTATTAGAGTTTACCGATATACATATATTGCATATTATAAGTTACTTAGTTGTCATAAGCCACTGGGCTTTCTGATTTATTGCGTAGAAGTAGATTGGTGGAATGTATCAAGTTACCTCAGTACAATCACTGCTGACATGTGTTTATAGTAACAGCGATACAGCAGTGCATCTCAAACTTAAATGAAAGCGCTTTAGGTCATGTGCGTGTGGGCTATGATTGATTTATTATTTGGAAATATATACATATAGCTCTCAAAGTTAACTACAATATTTTTACCGTTCTTATACCGAGTAGTCAAACAAAGTCAATACAGTTTCGTTTTTTTAAAACATCGTGATCTGAACAAAGGGTCGGCGGAAAAAAACTATTGTTCTATTGTCTTATTGTCTGATTTTCTAAAGGTTGGTGTGCCGGCCTCTGTACAAGTTACCTGTCGTGCGCATGTTCCAAACTCAGCAACGGAAAGTCACACAGACTAATAAATTCTTATTTTAGTAAATTCTGACTTTAAAACGGGTGTTATAACTAAATTTTTATAATTGACTTCTGTCAGTTTATAGAAGTCCAACTATACAAATAATTAAACATAGCTTGATTCGCTTGTTTGCTAGTGATACTCATGCTTTCCTAAACACTTTCAATACATTCCAAATATTAAAAAAGGAATACAAACACTAAAAAGCTTTAGATATCAAAGAAGCCAGACTTAATACAACCTGCTGTTTCGCAAACCTCTTTCATATGGAAACTTTTTTACCAACACCAGTCGACGTTAAATGTTTATCCAATGTTTTTTTGGAGAAAGGGCTGAGCTGACATGTGCGGTCATATCAGGTAACGCGTGCTATAGAACAAATGGAATCCTTTTCATCAACTTCTTTTGTCGGTACGAACGTAGGCTAATAATGCCTGACGTGAGAGCATAGGCCCAAGATTTATCCTAAGAAACACAGAACATGTGTATGGAATCGTTGTCAGGTCTCGAGACATATGTTCGTTTTTTATTCCACCAACCTAAACACACAATTGCCGAATTTAACAACTTTCGTTTCAACAACTTGAGCAGTAAAGCTCCATCCTACTCGATTTAAATTTTGACTGTCGTCGTGTTATATCAGTATTTTTGTGTTGAACCCAGTCACCCTTTGATTTGTAATTACAATTAGGGCGCTTTACAAAAATATCAATAATTACTTGACGACAAACGAAATAATTAATTCAGCCAACTGTTATCATAATATTGACTTTGTCCTACACTAAACCTAATGTTGATAAATTAATACCATTATATTCGCTCACCAATCATGTTGTAATGAGCCAGAACCAAATTTGTTGTGAGCTTTACCTATATGGGTCAGGGGCCCTGGATGACTCGGTAAAGTTTTTTGCGGGATTCGAAGCGAGGACGCTCCCTGAGACGAATCCCGATGAAGGTATTTATGCCTGTCTGTGTATGGGTCAGGAACGCTAGACCATTCGGCCAAGTTTCCGCCAACCACGTTTACATCACTGCGGTTTAGTGCGCCATCTATTGGAATCAAAACCTTAACAGTGTCGCCACTTGGGCAAAAACTTATTTACACAGAAGATGCATCGATCGTTTTATAATCATATTTATAAAATGCATTACCAAAATCGGGTACAGTTTGTGTTGTAAACTTCCATGTACAACATTGTTGTCACTTTGTCAGGGTTATTACGAAGAATTGCATTTTATCTATTTGGTCTGCTACAAACGAAAGTTTATCGCCCCACAAGGACCCAAGCCTGAAACACTGCAAATTTTTTGAAGACTGATTTGGGGAAACGGCATAACATTAGTTGTTATGCTCAAGAACCTAGTGGAGTTAGGAAAGGTGAGACCCAAAAATATTTTACTGTTCAAACAGACATTGAACCACCTGTACCGGCCAAACACTTGATACAAACCATTACAAAACCCTAAAAAAGTCAAAGATACACTTACAATACAAATGTGTGTAGTAAAGTCTGGCCTAAATCAATCCTACGCCATTCAAACGTAAGCCCGAACTCGGAACTACTCGAAAAGGCCGATCCGATTTTAAATCTGTTTGGCCTTTATCACCAACGCGCAATAAATGCAACATTGTATAGTAAGCTTAGTTCAACATTTTTCATGCAGCTAAACATGTGTGTTGGAATAGACATATAAAAGTGTTGTATGGACCAATAACGACTTTGGTCTTTGACAAAACCGACCAACAAGGCCGAAATTACTGGACGATTGCAGGTACAAGTTATTAAATCTATGCCACAAAAACATAGTCGTAATCACTTACTGTACAGAATTTTAGACTTTAATAAATGAGAAGCTTTTGTAGTCTGTTTTACTCAAGTGTTTCCTGTTTGATAAATTTGACACTCCGTAAGTCAAACTGCGTTAAGAATGGGACTGCGTTATTGTCGTAAAAAAATCTTGTCAAAAGCAGTCAAGTCAAGGAAAGGCATTTTAAAAAAATCTACATAAACTATGTTATTTTTTTCCACCACATACAATCCATGTCACCAAAGACAAACTCAACAATATTTACTGAAAACTCCACATGGTGGCGGTATTAGGCAAGAGTTGCTTAAAATCACTAATAAGATCTTGGCCGAATGGTCGCGCCTGACCCACATACCCACATACAGAGAAAATCCTTGATAGTAGCGCCTGACCCACGTACAAAGAAAAACCTTGATAGTATTCTTCACCGAGAGCGCCTGGATTCAAACCCCGTAAATAGAGAATTAGTACATTTCACCAAGTTTCATGTGATTTTTTAAGAACATGACTGTAATATTTTCTTGTATATCTTTTCTTATAATGTGGAGGCCCCGCCCCGCCTTAACATAGTGACGACCGATAGTAAAACGGCGAAAGTAATTTTTGTCGTCTCCTGTCTATAATACAATGTGTTAAAAAAGAGAAAAAAATTACAACTTTAAAAATGAGTATTTAGATTGTGTGCTTTCTCTGTCCCAAGGAGCCAAAATAACATGCTTTTTATTATTGACAATAGAATATTTAACGTATCTTACAAAAAACATGCGACAAAACATAAGGCGTCATATATATATTCATTGACAAATTTATGTTCCTGTGAAACCAGCGAAAGCAATGCTGAAATATGTTTCCTTGATGTTTCGCCAACTGCGACTGCGATAACATTTATTACAATATCGATGTATTGTTCAGTGCGGAAATCATTTTTCGCATGTAAAAAGACCATGATGTAACAGTTTTGGAGGGTACTTGGAAAAAAAATTTAGTCATTTCAACACATTATATCAAAGATTGTTGCCATCAAATATCTTTGTTAAAGATTCTGCAAAAGTCCAAAAATTCTGCAGAAGCAAATTTGAACAAATACTTATTTTTTGAGTGCAAACGGCTAAACTAGGCCTAATGGTAATTAGCTTTGTGCTTTCATTTAATTGAAAATTAAAGCTTTTTTCGTTCTCAGAAACTATGTAAAGAGTAACATTCAGGTAATAGTAATCCAGTATAGTTGATCAAACTGAAGGTCAGATTGAGGTCAAAGTAGCGTTTCTTGGTTGTCAGGTGCAGATGCGGTTGGTAACCCGGATGTTGGTTCTTCGTCTACCTTCTGCGCAGCCAGTAACTAAATCAAACACACACAAACATTTTGGTCGAAAACTAGGAAAAAAACTGACAATGATGGCACTCAGACAACCTCACATGTGAATATAACAAGGGTAGGAAAATGTTAATTTTGTCCCTATAAAAATTTTCCGGTAAAATGCTTTGTGATCTAGGTAGGGCGAAATATTTTATAGTGGCTGGTACAAATATTTCCTAGTTTGCGTTTAGCCTCAAGGAACAACTGTGAAACGATAGCGATATATATTACAAGAAAATCATACTTTACGAAAAACAAACAGATGTGAACAGTACATGTTAAGGCGAATTTTACGATAGCGACACGTTCATATCTTAAATCACGCCTAGAGGGGCAACGAAAATGTCAGAAAAACTCATATCTTTTATTTCAAAATTATTATTATTATTATGATTAATTTCAAATCTTATAGGCCAGGTATATAGTGATAAAGGTAACATGAACTTTTTGCCTGGACTTCTGGTACAAACCTGTTTAATATTTCCACCGTTTCTCCAAGTTTTCACAAGTTTGTAGATTGCGTAACCAGGTATAAACGCAATTGAACTGAGACTTGTGAGATGTCCAATACATTCAGCCCATACAGGGTATGTATAGTCATCATAAGTTGGACGCTTGATGTTTGCCATTAGGTAGATTGCCATCGTCTGTTTGCAAAATACCAAATTATCAACTCTCTTGGATTTGTTTTTGTTTTTTATTGTATTTTTCGACAATCAGGCGACAGTCCGAGAACTGAAAATTGCCCTTTGTCGTTCACGGGTTTTTTTTTCTCTCGTTGGGAACCACTGCTTTGAAAGCTTGTGTAAGCAGTATATATATTCGTCAAACTGATATTAAACATTACTGTTAAGCCAAAGTGATTCAACACAATTTAAAAGTAAGAATCAATATAGTTAGTAGAACTAAAATATGTAATAGGTACAAAAGTGTGAGAATTATAAATGGTCCTTTGTTAAGTCAATGGGTAAAAAGCAGTGGTGGGATTCAGCCGGTTCGCACCGGTTCTATAGAACTGTCTCACGAAATTTTATGAGATCAGCGAACCGGTTGGCATTACTGGTTACTGTCAATGGACTTTTTGTAACAGAACCGGCTGAAAAATATGACTTTTGTGATAGAACCGCCTGACAAAAAAATTGAATCACACCACAGGTAAAAAGAGTCATAAAATTCAAGTCTTCAAGCTGACTGTGTAACAATCTGACGAAACCAGATCGTATCAATTGAGAATTTGTAAGCCAAAACAAAAGAAAAATACAAAACAGGATTCAGAAACTACAACGTGCCGCTTTCTCTTGGAAATTTGGTTAGGGCAGATGCACTTCACAATTTTTAAACAACTAACCCCGCAAGTTAAAGGTGAGATGAACTTCCATGATATTTTTATCCACATCTTCCCTCTTCTCTCGCCAATCATCTTTACCAAATCCTCCCAATATCTGTCGAATCCATAGAACCACGAGGCGGCCACACACTGACACATAACCATTACAAGCCAGCACCAACCCGCAACACCGTAAGAGCTATGCAGTTCAAAGATGTAAACACCTCCCTGAAGGGTAGAAACAAAATTTACATTAACATCATAGGTTGCTGAAAATGGAACCACATCTCTAAGAAACATAGCCTGTTGTTGCAAAACGTTGAAATATATAATTCGAGCAAAATTGTATCATAATTTCCTTATTCAAATAGAATCTTGAAACCACATTTTATGTAAACATTAATACACTGAATGACGTTTCAGTCATATGCTATTTTGTGCATAAATAGAATTGGTGAAGATTGCAATACAGAATTTTATGAAGTATGAGACATAATGCGAATTTTCCGTGATGGCTATTGGTGCCTCGATAGAAAGCAGATAAAATCCATTGTAATGTGAAAAACGCGTTACGAGATCAATGGCGCAGCTAAAGGCATGCTACATTTCTCCCGCGTATTTAGTCTCTTCAATATACCGTAAACCAATTGGCATAAAACTACAAAATGGTTAGTCCAAAATAACTGCTTCGTCGTTCCTTTAACACAAAGTGCTTGAAACCACCCAAAGTGAGATTAATTAATTTATAGATGATTGAAGTGTGACACTGTTGGTTGAAAGTTTAACAAATCGTACACTTGAATAAAACCAACCTGTGTGACCATTGGAAGGCCGAGTAGGATGAAAAAAGTAAAGAGTATCGCCTGTGATATTTCCCTGCCATATCTATATCGTCTCAACATGCGACAATTATCCATGATTGTCGCCATCAATGCTTCCAAGCAAACAAACTAAACACAAAAACAATTCTGTTAAAGCTAAGCTAAAACGAAATGTGGGCCAACATGCAAACAATCTAATCAATTTAAGATGAGTATTTTGCCGTTCAATTAGCAAAAAATAGTTAACAATCTTCTAACTTTCGTACCTAGCCTCAGTACTACATAACTTCTTTCATAACCATGAGTTATGGAGCTTTACAAAAACCTATGACAATCGGATATCACATGCAACCAATCTTGAAAAACGCAAAAAAATCCACCTGTGTGTCGTATCCAAGGAAAAGAACCATAAGAAAGAACAGAACTGACCAGAGTTGTGGAGCTGGTAGAAGTGAAAGGATTTCCGGGTAAACTATGAAGGCCAAGCCCGGGCCGGAAGTGGCGACTTCATCTAACGTTTTATTCTTTAAATGTAATGAGGCACCTTTTAACAAAACTTACACAAAAACAACATTTCATTCAAAGGATTTAAAAACTTAGGGTTAAATCGACGATCTCTGTTTTTACATATATTCTTGAATATGGAACTAGTTATGCCAAACATGAAAGTATATTTTTCATGGTCCCAAGAACTGACTGATCTTGTTTTAACAAAAAGTTTTAACATTTAAAGGTTTTGCTGCTTAAAATTGTTTTCAAAAGGATTAATAATATCAAACCTAAAAAAGAATAAATAAACCTACGATGTGTGACGCCTACTTCAATTTTGTACCTTACACCTTCTAATACCTTCTAACAACGAACCAAGAAAGAACTCACACTTAAAAGCTGTATATCATTTAAAAGTTCAAAAGATTCAAAAAGTTGGTAATAGACTTTACTGCAATTCTCAGTGTAAAAATTATAGTACCTGGTAGTTGGCCATGAATCCTAGTGTGGAAAACACCGCAAATCCTCCTGTAAAACTTGCGACAAGATTTGCTGCCACAATGTGAAAAGCATCTCTGAGTAACAATTCAGAAATCTTATTCAAATAAAACTAGTCTTCATATACCAAGCAACAGATTTTGCCATTTTGTCTTTAAGTTTAAATTACTAGTATTCTTGTGCAAAATCAACATGTTTTGCCGAGAAAATTACAAAAGCTGTTTGATTAATTAACCAAAATTAATTGCAACATATGTTATTGCAAGTTTTTTTAAATAACCTTACTGATGTTACAACGTAGTGCTACAAAAAGTCTCGTTACCTCCATAGGTCGTGGTGATAGTCGTTGAATGTGCTGAGCGTGACAAGAACGCCAGAAGCCACACCGTTTGTGAATAAAACCTGAGACCCAGCACTGACCCAAACCTGCAAAGATTCTATTTGAATAAGGTTTGCCATTTATGTACATTTTGCTGTTGATGCACAATGCAAAATTTTATGTTAATTTTAATTTGTGATTTTCTTCGGTAATTCAACGATTATTTGTTGTTAAGTGGTGGAGATTCAAATGTAAGCCATGTTTAAAAAACTTACCGAAGGGTCCAACAACTTTATTGGATCAGGAATCAAGAAAAACTTGATCCCTTCACCAGCGCCTTCCAGCAACAAACTGCGTATGAGGATGACCAAAATAAAAAGAAAAGGGAGAGTCGCTGTGACGTAGACAATCTGCATTATGACGTAAACGAAAATTTTTTGTCATATGAAGGCAATAATATTCCAAATTTACCTTCGAAGACCAGCCAATGCCCTTGAATGTGCAAAAGTAGAGTCCGATCCATATAATAAGAAGATAAACACTCAGATCGGGAACCAAACTTCCCATTTGCTCGATACCGGCGGATTTCTGAAGAACTTGAAGGCTAGAAAGACGCAAGACCGTGATTGCAAATCAAAACAATTTAAAAAAATCCTTTTCTAATGTTGCGGTATGGCACAGAAGATTGACGTAATAATGTTATATATTTCGCTTTTAAAATTATCAAATGTGTAAATAATATTTATCTCATATTACGTCACGCCTATTCAAGACGCTATACCGAGTTAGCCGGTCACTGAGCATTCCAACGAATGGCAGAAACTCGCCCTATGCCAATTGGACTACATGGGCCAAGGGCTGATCCCAGCATTGAATTTATGTTCATCTGAACTAATATTTATTAATTAACGAAAAATAACTTTCTCCAGGAAGTAAAAAGACCACTAACTTCCAAAATTCTGTGACCGCCGACACTTTCCCGCTTAAATTTCCTCCCGTTCCGTTGCCAAGCAACTGTGTGCCGTTTAATTTCACATCGTCCGGCGTGACACAGTTGGCAGTGTTCCAATCGTTGTGACAAGTGGACCAAGGCAAATTGGTCGAAAAACTCGCCACTGTATACTTGACAGCCCATACTAAAATTATGGGGTAGGAGATCGAAAATTGGAAAATCAGCATGATTTGTGCGAATGCCATGCCTGTGAAAAACAATAAGGTTTAACATTCTGTTTAATGCAATTAACCCTGTAATATAAGATAAAGTTAACAAAGCTACATTGCCTAGAAACAATTTATCCATTTCAGTGAAGGCGAATCATTCTTATCTTCAAAGATATTTTTCGTATTACTCTTAATCAATATTTAAACTATTAAAACTATTAAAACAAAACGATAAACTAACACACTTGCATTTAGTATCTTGACATTGGAAAATTTCAGAGTCACGAAGTGATAAAAAGGACTGTTTTAAAATAGCAGTAAAACAACGTGAATAAAACGAAATTGCCAAATCTTGCATGAAGGAAATGTTTTTTGAAATGCCATGCACATATTCCCTGTGTACAAACTCTTCGGTAGTTTTGTTTTTAAAACAGGCCACTTTTAAATCCATATCCATCATAACTAAACAGCTGGTTACAACTCTAATAAATCATTGATTAAAATGTCGACCTTTCATTATGGGAGAAATGTTCCAGCTCTTAACGAGTCCCTGCCTGAATCTTTGGCCCATAGAGATATCAAGTACGTGGCCTGGAATTGCAATCAGGATAGTGAAGAGAAGGTAGGGAATGAGAAATGCTCCTGCGAAAAAAAATTCCTACGATTTCTACATGGTAGTAGATTATGAGAAAAAATAATCAACATCTAGACCGGCGTTTCTCAACCTGTGGTACGCATATCACTAGTCACTGATGACGATACGCAGGAGCTTTTACGGTAGTACTTGAGTAACTTTCTGCCATAGGTAGTACTTTTACGGTAGTACTTGAGTAACTTTCTGCCCAATCAAACAGGGTTTAGGTGGGAGGCAACAATAGAAAAAAAGTTAGGTGGTACGCGGTTAGTTAAAGGTTGAGAACTACTGCCCATTTGAAATCTAGCACATTTGCCTACCTCCTCCATTTTTGAAACACAAATATGGAAACCTCCATACATTAGCCAGTCCAACGTTCAACCCAATCGCCGAAACTAAAAAGTCCAGAGATTTCCTCCACGTCGGCCGATCTCTTATCCTTTCTTTCTCCGATGCCCTTATGCCAGTTTCCTCTTCTTTTACTTCACTCAGACTCAGAGACAAATCTCTTTCATCCATCGTTGGTCACGTGACTATTTGAATCAACCGAAATTAATCTGCTGAAGATCAGTGGACAATAATTCAAACTCCTGTTGGTTGGGTTTTGAACACGTCTGTCTTTAGCGCACCTCTAAACTAATATATATTTCCTAAATAAACAAAATACTAATTTTTACCAAACTAAGTTAGTTCTGTGCTTTTACATTGATACTGTGACACCGAGCCGACTTCACTGTGGTTCCCAAGCAGTTGCTTGGCCACTGTGAGCCAGTTTCATTTGTGCTGTATGCCCAGTTGTGGCATCGCACAGACTGGGTGATGTATGGGGTTGTACCCTGTTGCTCACCACAAACTGGAGTGCCGTTTCATGGCTACACTAGCCAATGCGGCCGATCTCTCGTCACCAGCTGCACTGATGAGACCTTATAGGTCGAAACAGTGTGCACTGTCTGCAGCTTAAGTTAGTTCTGTTTTGATGGTTTCGCCACTGGTGTTGTGCTGCTTTTGCTTGTTTTTCAAAAAGCAAACAGACCATCTTTATTTACGACTTTGCGCTAATAAGGGTCTGCCGATCTCCAGATCGTGAGCTCTAGCTCAGCGGTGTGGAGAAACTCGCATCACCATTAGATCAGTAGCTAAGTCGAGTTTTTACACAGGGATAAACATACCGCGAAGTAAATCATCCGAGACTTGGCGGTAATCCAGGTATCTGCACTCGACCCTAGGTCTGGGTTTGTGGCACGTATCGAGTTGCTGGTTTCACCGACTACTGCCAACGCCCAACTACAAAATCAACTGTTCCTGGAAGTTATGTAAGTGACATTCGCATACAGCTGAGGAAGTATATGTAACGTGCTCGAATACTGTTTCATCCGCAACCCAAACCAACTCAACTCAGAGCTTTATTTCTGGCCGGTTTTGGGCTTTAGTTCAAATAAAACTGTACACTTTGAACTTTATGAAAATGTCTCCATACCCCCTTTTTTAAATACCAAAGCTCTATAGTAATTATACGTAAACATCACAATTCGACAAAACTTGGCTACACGCCATTAACGGGTGCTATGGGCCGTAAAATTGACAGTATTTTTCCCGATCCGTGGCATAGTGGTGAAAACGTGATTTTAAACCTTAGGGGGGCGTAATTGTTATTGACCCCAGCTTGGCACGATGGTGCCAATTTTCCCTATTGCTATTGCATTTTGTAAGGTCCCAACTTAAACTGCTGCCACCAAAACCATATCGATAACCTAACATATTGCTGCTTTCTTGCACCAGCCATTTAAGATAAAGGCTATTAGGGTCGCTAAACCACATGATAAAGTTGAGAATAACGCAGATACATACACAAGGAAATAAACGCATTTTTGTGAACGTATAAAAATTTACGATATTGAGATTCTGCATTAGATGCAAGCGAATCTGTCCGTTACAATATTTTGAGCTATCACATTTGCCGATGTGCAGTAATCCCGTATCTCGTTCAAAGCTTCAGCATTAACCATGGTTTAAGGCAACCACTGCGGGGTTAAAGTGCAAATTGATAACCAACTATAATTTTTGACCTAACCAACTTGACTAAACATGAAAGGTAAAGTTTTACAGACCGGTTTTGCAGAATAAAAGTTCTTGTCTGTCGTCTACTGCAGTGTTTTTCAACCTTTCTTAAGCCACGGAACACTTAATGCATTAAAATAATTTTGCGGAACACCAAACGAAATTTTGATGCAATGAAACAACTAGGGGGGACACTAAAACGCAAAATCGCGGTAACCGCTAAATTGCACATCACGACCAGTGACTTTCGACCGGTGTTCGACATAAAACGCTAGTCAAAGCATAGAAGCCTAAAACATTAGAATCCTATATTCAAACCAGCAAATTTCTCGCGGAACACCTGAGGATCTTTCACGGAACACTAGTGTTCCGCGGAACACCGGTTGAAAATCACTGGTCTACTGAATAAAACAGTCTCAAACAGATCAGATCTCAAACAAAAGCTTAAAGCTCCATTAAACAAGGTTCCGACAAAGTTTCAAGTCGCAGAGCATCATTGAATTTGTTGTGGACTGCATGTCTCACGTTGCGGAAACATGCTAACATTTTATACGCGGTCAATTTCCCGTATCTAGCGCAACAGCAGTTTTTTTGTAGCTTACTGCGTCGCGGTACATATAGGCGTGACGTAAAAGATTGTGAGGTTTGTAAAGCAAAACGACTTCCACATAAACCTAATCGATCTGTAAACGTTAAAAAGTCCAGGTGTCACAAAACTGAACCTACGAATGTCTTTGCTCAATCAATGAGTAGATTGTAGAGTTAGATTGTACAAAACACATTTGGTTACGGTAATGCGCTTGAATAGCAGGAAAAACTCTGGCCCTTTAGAAAACTAGTGTTTAAACAGGAATGAAGTAAAACATATGAAAAGTATAGAATAATTCATCTTGTTCATACTTATGCCGTACAGCCAATCTCTCGTCACCAGCTGCACTGATGAAACATTATAGGTCGAAATTAACCGTGTGCACTGGCTGCAATTCCGTTTGCAGTTTTTGCGTACCAGCACAAAAGTTAAATACAGCGTGTAAAATAGGGAAAACTACTATCAAAAACCAACTTTTTGTTTGCAGTTGGCACATAGCGAGATGTTTTTATGAATTAAGTAAAAGTGCTGTAGTTTATTTTCCGGCACCTTTCAAAATTAATTCTAACGGAATATACCACATAGCTGTACACATGGACAATTTACTGCACATTTTGCTGCGGCCCATAACGGAAGCTTCAGCAGTTAACATTTTGGGAAGTGCGAAGGCATTGAAAAGGCCTGGTAATAATTTCATTTCAAGTTTCAAATGTGATTACTAGCGCCACCTGGTTGGCAACGAAACACACAGAGAGCGCAAATAAACCAACAATAATTGTGTAAGTTTTCACTGTGATGCTTGAAACAGCAGTAACTGCGGCAGAAAATACACAAAACAACGTCATAAAATTGGTTCTTTTCATTATGTGTAGCCCAGAAGTTTCGTTTATCTCCTTTGTCTGCCCACGAATTGTTTTGCATGCACAAATAAGGTGGGTTCGAACCCCTTCGCATCAAACGTGTTTTGTCAGTACTATTTTGACATTTAAAGCAAATGGCAATTAATTCGTACGAAATGATTGGAATCCCTTCGTAGAGTTTCTAAATGCTACAACAGACTATTTTAGTAGCTCAGTCAAGCAGTATAGGTGAATACACCTCAAAGGAATGTTGGTATCTAGGTAACCGATGTGAAACAGTTCTTTTTCGGTCCACAGGTTTTTTGTATAGGACATAGATTACTTTAAAACCACGGGAAAGGACCAGACTAGTTTTAAAAATAGTTTAACAGTTTGGTTTAAGGTTTGCATTTTGTTGTTCATTTTTTTGTTATGTAGATATAATGAGCAAACCTATTTTAGGTTAGGTCATATTAAATCGGATGATACAAATCAGTGTATCTATTGGATGGTGTATACTGTATAGTAATCGCCATTTGTAACCACTATATCATTCTGTAGGCTATAACGTTAAGTTATATGAAAAGATTAAAATAAAATACAAGAAGCTTAAAGAATCGGGACAGGATCCTAGTTATGAGTGAATATCAATATATACCAACTGACAACAATTTTCCCTTGTATAAAAGAAGATGGGCTTTTCTGTTTTGTCTTGTTCTGCTGCAATTCTTTGCCGGAATTTCTTTTTCGAGTTTTGGTCAGATTAGTGACTTCTATGTTCAATTTTTCAACTCCAGTCACACACAAGTCGACTTGATAACTATCGCCAATGACATGGGCGTTGTGTTTATCCTCTTTCCATTGGCGTGGCTTATATACAAGGGATACATTGGATTAAAAATATTGATTCTGATCACATCTGTTTGTTCAACCGTTGGCCTTTTGCTTGTAACTATTTCACTGACAAGTCGAGCCTTGATAATTGTAACTATTGTTGGTCAAACACTTTGCGGAATTGGGGAAGCTGTTGCGGTCAGTGTTCCATCCACATTTGCCGCCTTGTGGTTTCCTGAAAACCAAGTAGGTACGGCTATTTCTTTAAACGTGATGGGAATGTACATCGGCTACGCTTTTGGATTCACTTTACCTCCGCTATTCCTGGAGACGGAGGGAGAAAATCAAACTCTTATTTTAAATTCCAGTGACCTGAGAAAGGGACAGCGCATGTTGCTCATTATGTACGGATCGTTTTTAGCAGTATCAGCAGTTGTTGCCATATTTTTCTTTATTTTTATGACCGATAAACCTCCAACACCACCAACTTTAGCACAAGCGTGCAAAAGTTCAAATATCAGTAAAACGTTTCATGACTTTTTGAAAGAGTCGAAACTTTTATTTACCAACAGCTCTTACGTGCTGTGCTGCATTGCATTTGGAACTATCTTTCAAGTTGCATTAATTGAAACGCTTCTGTTGTCCGAGATGATAGAAACGTTGCCCATGATTTGGAAAATCATTCCCGATCTTTTAAGTGGCATAATCATGGCAATCTTTAGCATTGGTGGAACCCTTGGCGTAGTAGCTGCTGGAAAAATTGTAAACAGATTCAAAAATTACAAAGCAGTTGCAATTTTCGGGACAAACTGCGTCCTTCTGTCCACTGTTGCAGTCGCCTTTTCAGTGGTTTTCCACAATTTTTATGCTTTATTTGTCAGCAATGCAGTGTTTGGATTTTTTTCGGGTGCCACCAATGTGATACTTCTTGAAATGATAACCCAGCTCACTTATCCGACTGATGAAACGATTGTCAACACCTGGTTAACAGGAATACTTACCATCATTGGGCTTGTATTGGGCATAACTGGCCGACTTGTATTTAAAGTCGGAAAGACCGTTGGAGTATTGGCTTTTCAAAGCGGTTGGGTTCTGGTGGCAATCATAATGCTCTGCTTCATTTCCATGCGAAATCGTCGACTTGAGGTCACGCAAGAACGTTTGAAGGAAAGAGATAATAAAACACGTAACTAAAATTTAAACGATTAAAGAATTGATTTTTTGACTAATATTCGGTAACTTGCCTTGCTTTTGGCCGTGTTTGTGTTTCTAATGCTTGTTATTTTGTTGTTAAAAAAAAACGTTTTTATATGTTTGTAGGGATTGCTTTTTGGTTTTCTATTTATTTGATCTTTTGTGCTTTTATGCAATAAATATGTTTCTTTTTTTACGGAGTTATTTTTACAGCTTTATAAACGAATACACGTTTGAATTTAGAGTAAGTCACGATATACGAGCACGTTTCGCATTTTGAATTATTTATATAACAAGTTTTAGAACAGTTGCGTTACGATACTAGCTGTTACTTTGGATTTTTGCAAATATGTTAGTGAAGCATTTAGTACATCATAAACAAATGGATATTGAGGACATTTTGTCGCAACCTTTAAGATGGCATGAAGTTAGACATTCGACCTCTTGACACAGATGACAATTAACGGTGCACTAACACTAAATGTTAAATGCAGACATAACCTCCAATTAGCATACATTGTTGTCCTTTCCATATTCCTTCAATAAACTGTACGTTTACAATGGGATCAAAATTTGCCGAAATTAGCTTTGTTTTGAAATTCAAATATTTCAACAAAGAGGCCATTCTCTTCAGCAAAACTTGAAATCGTGAAAATCTGACCACAGAATAAAGGAAGTAATCGGTATGAAGTGTTTCCGATGTAAAACGCGTATAAATCAAATGCCTTCTGAGGGGGTTTGCAAGAAACACATGACATGACCCATTTTGTTTACCCGATGCCATTAAATTCTAAATTGCTTGATTAAAATACACCGAACATATAGTTAAATGTTTCAAAAACTTATTTGAATTCTTAACTTTTTTCTGTAAATGTTCGATGAACCACACGAAAAGAGTTCAGTTTAGAACGTGCATTCTTATTACAAGCTATTTAATAGTCACTGTGGGGCCTTGACTAAAGAGAATATGCTGCTATGGGAGTGTTATTACAAACCACTGGAAATTTGTTTGGCAATGGTATGTAACGCCTGCGGAACCACTGTCTGACATATGAGTAGTGATATTTTAATCCATGAATGCATGATATGCACATTCACGACATTCGTGACAATATTTCGTGATGTTGTTACCTGATTTTGTTCGTTTAGCCCAAAGAAATGAGAATTTGTTTTAAACTGTACAGTTGTTGATATTACGAAAGTGTTGGTAATTTTTTTTTTTAATAAAGTAGAATTTCAGGGTTGGATAGGTAGTTACATCAAAAAAATGTGTCAATCTATAGAAGGCAGTAACTTCAGCAAGTTTGTTATACCAATTATGACCGCCAAACTTGGCAATTTGACAACAAGGTGACATTTATCAGTAACAAGTTTTTCTTCGACGAATTGTTTTATATAATTTGCTTGAATTTAGTTTGACTACCGTAAAGGAGAATGAAAGAATTAATTTTAGTGGCAACTCAATTTGTAAATCTCCTATTACATTTATTGCATACAAATGGCTAAGACTATTTCCTATTCCTTAAAGATTTAACAACGCTAATACATTTTCGACTGAACAACCATCCGTGCCAACCAATGAAAGTGTTTTTCATTTACGTCCCCTAAGTTAGTTATTACTTCTTTGTTTGTGTCAAGAAGCATGTCACCTGATGGTGCAGGGTAAAATGTTTTATTAACAGAGTAGGCTACAGTTATAAAGATACACACACGAATTGGAAATGAGCTCTTAAACAAATCAAGACAAAAGTAGTGATAAAATTATTGCATTCGTTGTTAACAAAACATTTAATCTCAAAACCAAAATAAATCGTGAAACACAAAGTTTGTAAAAAGGCATCATTTTACAATCCAAAAAATCTGCTTTACATAAGGGTACATGGTTTCAAAAGTGTAAATATATTGTCAAATTGTATAAGGTACATTCAGATATGTATTTGCATTATAACGCATGTCTAACAGGTCAGATAATCGTGGCGTAACGACATGTGTCTATGCAATTTGGTTGGAAAAAGACGAAGCTTAATGGCCACGATCGGAAAAGAAAACTTGTTAGTCACATGAGTTGCTGCGTCGGTGTTTCCCGGGAACACCTGCGTTTAAATTACAAAGCGTTTCAAAAGATGTACCAGTAAAGGTAGACCATACCAAATTGGATGAATGCTCAAAATTATCTATGCGGGAATACATGCATAAAATTACTAACAAATAAATCCAAATTCTGTTTAAAAGACCAAAAAAGATAGGTTGTGATTTGGAGGGTCCAAATCACTATTATGGAAACTACAAAACGTTATAATCGATTCCAACATTGAAAAACATTGAAATTTCCTTTGTTTGACCTTGATCTTAAAACGTGATGATAGAGGTTTAGGCAATGGCCACACTTTTTTGGTTCGGATTTAATTAAGCTTAGTCGTGTTATAACAAAACATTTGGGCAAATTTGCTATGCTGGACGAATATAGAAAACGGTTACAAAATTTTCATGGTTGTTGTTATAATGTGCAGGTCTGTAGCTAAACTATGCAAGTAAACCAAATACTATAAACTTTGACATTAGGTTTAAGACTTTTTACAGCGATTGCAACAACAAAAATCGGTCCCATTAGGATAAAGCAACACAAATATTTAGTGCAGATATGGTTTTCTAGCTATAACCAAAATCCTGTTTTTTACCGCAACAAGTCCAGAAGAATTGATGACCGGCACCCAGATCTCGTCATAAGGACCTTTATACGATATCTTATATTCTGTAACCCATTGGTCACTTCCCGGCCTTCCCTGTGTAACTACTCCAGTGATAATTGTTGCTTTTTCCAAACTAACTTGTATCCATTCACCAACAACATCTACAAATAGAGTTACATTAAAGTTTCATTAAATTTCAAAACTATGCCAGAATTTTTTCGCGATTTAAAAAATACATACATGTAAATTACAATTTATTTGTTTGTTTCACATTTTTTTAAACAAAAGTTGTTCAATTCCAAAACTCAATTTGCAGCCAGAGTGGTCAATCAGCAGATAAACTTAAATGTAACAACAACCTAAACACAGCACGAAGATATGATGAACGTTGGCAAAGACTACTGATAATCGGTCTGTTTCCTAAAGGAGGATCTCTGTCTACAGTAACTTATATTCGATAACAGTCAGTAATAACTTATATTCGATAACAGTCAGTAATAAATATCAGGTTTTGTTTTTGTGAAAATATATTTACTTTTTCCGCTAGCCCAAACGCCGAAATGGTTTGATGTCGAGGAAGCGTCAAGTCGTCCGTGTTTTGGATGATACGATTCGCGGTTGTCGGAGTCCCAATACGATGAAGATGTGATAGCTCTGTCTGGGATGTAACCATTCTTTAAACCCAGCAAGCAGGAACCTGCAAAACAGATTCCAAATTCACCTATACTTGGTTTTTACGTTTCACTTTAATAAAGCATGAATCGAACCTCCAGATGGGCCCTCACAGCCACCGTTGCTGCCTGCAAAAGGATATTTTGTTTACCAAATATTATTATATGTTTTAATTTTATTTTCATACCTCCAGTAGGACAAATTTGAGTACAACAACCACATCCACATCCACAACCATCTGTAAATTCCAATTACATTTATTTAAGTCACAGCTATCGTAATATTTGATCATAACATTCACTTACGACAGACGATGGCCAATGCGAAAAGCAAGCCAATTACTTTGATCATTGTCCCTGCTTTAAAACAGCTAAATAACAACCAAGGAGAAAAGTTCTAACTTAATGCAATTACATTTTAAAACTTTGTTTAAGTTTCCTGAATCACCCCGGATACTATGGACAACTAAGTGGTATGGTGTCTGCAATTTAACACTCGTCGACGGCTTGTTAACTGTCCCCATCGAGCGGTGGACTAAAATTAAATAACAACGTTTTAGAAACTACTCGTAACAGTGTAGCCGAATGCTACGTCTTACTCTATATATACCCTTGACATTCGTACTTCCTGGTGTTGCAATGGTGTTTTTTTTTTTTTACTTTAACCCTGACACATAGTTCGTTCGTGCAATCACGCGAACAAGGAAGCAAGTAAAAAAATGATTGCGCGAATAATTGATAAAGTACATGAGTCAATATTTGATATTAAACTTAAAGGAAATGAGGCGCCGGTAAGTAAAGTGTACTACACGATTCAACATTCGACGCATACATAAAAGTTCATGTAAAAGATAAAATTTATTCAGTTTAAAATGCAAATAACCACGAAAAAGCCCCTTCAGTTCCAAAACAAAAAACAGTCTGTCTGAAAACGCCACTGTTAAATTTTTATGACATAAAAGTAGCCTACTTGGAAACAAGCGATTTATGTGTTTTGTACCGACAGTTTTGTGAAAATTTGTTACGTTTCCAAAATGAGTCATAAGTTACATCAAGTTGGCACAATGGAATCTTAACTTATGACAATCCGATGACACGATGCACAACATTGCCAATAAGTTCAGGATTGCCAATATGTTTATGCGTTTTTAATTTAGCACTTGACTTTTCATTGTGATTAAAGATCGGCAAAGGGCGTATGCGTAATAAACTGATCAAAATATTATGGTAGCTACATTTCAGCAAACATGTACATTTATGTCAGCATATACTAAATTTATGAGATGTTTAAAGTCATCGTCATTTTTGGAAACAAGTAGATTGGTACGCTTTGTCCAAAGGTTGCCGTACATGAAGTAGTCTGAAAGAAAATTGTTTCCTCCTGTTTCAATCCTGATGAAGATTATTAAACTCACTACTTGCCAAAATAGCGTTGCGCCAAGAATAGTTTGATTCTTATTCAAAGTTCAGCACATGAGGAAATGCTTTTTAATTTGTTCTTAACTTTTCTTCAAACATTCTTTTAAAATTTGGCAACATTTATTTACATTTACTCACGAAACGTAGGTTCCCTGATGATAGGGTAATGCGCATTTAGAATATCAGTAACCTTTTTATGACAGACAATGGAAAACCTTTGGATGTGAAGCTGTCTTATAACTTCCTTGTAATAGTTCTATACTTTTTAAACTTGGATTTGGTTATGCGCTTTATGCGCCTTTGATCTCAATATACAAAAGAGAAAACCTGTTTTCATTCAGCATGCATCAACAGCACTCGGATGATTGCAATGAGGATATATTGTGGCATTTGCAAGCAGAAAAATAAACATTAAAAAGGACAGATAGGTTAAATAAGTTGGGCTACAATCTTTTTAAGTTAGAATTCAAATCCAATTTATAATTAAATTTGCAAGTATCAAGTGACCAAAATCGTTATAAATTTTTTGTAGTCAGATTTATACATAAAAATATGGTAGTGTGTTCAAACAACTTACCAATTGTGTCTGTTATAATAAAAAAAGTCTGAATTGCTTGATCAGGCGCAATTAATTAAAAAGTAATTGTGACAAAGATGGATAAAAAATGAACGCTTGGTAGGTTATCTTAATAGTCATTTAGCATCTAAGGTACTCGTGCCGCAAAGAAATGTGACCAAACCAAGAAGTGGGATTGATGCGAAGCTTTATAGCGTAAATTGGTGTGTTGAACATGTTTGTCACGTGACTGTCTCGATCCGTGTTTCCGCTAAAAGTCTGCAGAAAAATATTTAAAAAGTTTGCCGCAATACAAATGCATGTAATGTCTTGTGGAACAAAGTTCATTGTTTTGCATTATATACTGCTTACCCAAATAAGTGAAAGCTAAAGAAAACACATAGTTGGAGAGTTTAGTGCCCGGTTATTTATTTTGCTTTTTTTTCTAGTGTAACTCTCATACAATTAAAATATTAAAAAATGCTTGGTTTGCGAAAACAATTTAGAAGTTATTGAATATGGTGTAGCCGGGTACATACATTAAAAATATTTGTTATCGTCACACAATTGAATATTGCCTTACAGCTGTAGATCCATCCGATGTTTTTACAAATTTCCACTCCTGATCAAAAGGTCCCAAATACGAGACTGTGAACTGCGTAACCCACTGGTCGTAATTGTCTCTTCCTTGAGTAATTACCCCTGTAATCGTAGAAGCTTGTTGTAAAGTGACTTGAATCCATTGACCAGCAACATCTGACAAATGCAATGGAGCGCGTCAATGCAGAGTTACTTGTTCAATCAGATATAAAATAAACAGTTCTGACAAAACGCACTCGTCAGCAAATCTAAAGTCTAAATGTTGTACAACATTTTTACAAAAACAGGAAATCTTTCAATCTTCATATTTGGCTAGTAGCCCTAATGCAGGGGTTCTTAACCTGGGGTGCACGCACACCCAAGGGGTGCGAGAACTGTTCCTAGGGGGTGCGGGGATGCTGAATCATTAAGGTTGGTTAGGTCTATTCTATTTAAGCAATTACAGAAGGGGGAGCGAAAATTGGTTAGTGATTTGAAAGGGGGTGCGAAAATTGGTTAGTGATTTGAAAGGGGTGCAGCAAGCAAAAAAGGTTAAGAACCACTGCCCTAATGCGAGCGCATTCCAACTAATGAATTTTAGGCGTTTTGTCACCTATTTAAAATAGCCAAAAAGAATAAGATATTATTGAGCCTGAGCTCAAATGTGTTTAAACGATCAAGCTATGTACCAAATTATTTAACCACTATAAAATAAGAAACTAATTAAAGATTCCAATAGTTGTATTTTGGGGTGACCAAAATTTAATTCTAATTTTGCTTTTTTTCTAATAAAGTTTAAAGCAAATAAAACACTGTATCTCACTATTAAAAGGCACACAGTGGCTGCAGTAAAAATGTCTGTCGATGGCTTAAAAATGATTACAAAACAGACTATAGAACTGTTTCAATTTTGTTTTAAATTGTTTATACTTTGACCCGCGGCCCAGCAGCCTCTTGCAACGCCCGGAATAAATTGCTGATCCAGTCTTCCATATTTCGGATCAAACGTGCTTGTCTGCGAAGAAGCATCAAAAGCTGTATCCGGGATAAGACCAGTTTTTATCCCCAACTTGCATAGAGAATCTTAAAAAAATGTTAGTGACAAAATATTCCTGGAGGATAAATAACCAAATATCTAATTTAACGTACCTCTGTTCGCTGCGACATTAATTTTACACCATTCTAAGCCACCTGAAAACACAATTGCAATTAGCGAACCGAGATACAATAGGCTATGGCAGAGATGGAGAACCACTATACTTTAAGATACACGGGGAAATGCGATTTGATTGGTGTTTGGTTTCGTTAAATGTATTTTTTTAGATTGTCCGGAATTTTGCATTTGCCTATATGGTAACCTTGGGTTTCTAGTAAAAGCCCAGTCATATTTTAATCTATTAGGGACAATGAACATTTTTGACGTAACAAATGTACTGTGCTCTTCATTGTGACAGACACTTTTACTGATTAGTATTTGTACCATTTTGGCTGTTTCTGAAAATAGCGTGTTTTGGTAATTAGGTAACAGGAATCGTTTCAGCTCAGACATGTCTGCTGCATGTTTTAAGCTGAAAACTACGCATTTTAAGCCTAGGATTTGCAGAGAAGATGTGGCACCAATTTCTCATTGATGTTGACATGTAATAAAATCTGTGACCCACTTTGTTTTCTTTCCGGATTATGATCTCATGTATGACCCACTTAATGAAAAAGGTTCGCCATCCCTGGGCTATGGCATGAAATTATTACCAAACAATATTGACTACAGGCATAAGCTACCTGCAAACACTTATTTTTAATAAAGTTTCTCGGATGTACGCTAGAATATTTCTTAAAAAACATACGCTTAATTTATGGCTTTAAAGTTTAAAGTTTTTACTTTTTTTCACTTTCTTTTTAGAACAAGTACAAAAACATAAGTTTAAAATGTACCTTAGCATCATGGTGGGTTTAAGTGTACAATAAAGCGTTTTGGGCAACAACCCTAAAACCCTAGCAGCAGACATTCTAAAAGTGTAAAAAAACAATGTATCATATAGTAAACCCTTCACTGCAAAATGATGTTAAATATTGGTTAAATAACTCTTCACTAGAACTTAGTCGGAGACCAAACACGTTCCGACTATATGTAAAAAAATAGATGCCTCATTTATACTTACCTTGACAATGAGTAGATGTTTTGGCTTCACATTCGCATCCACAACCGCCATCTGCAACTACAATTGAGTGTTGACATCAAAATATAAAAATGCATAAAGTACTTGTTTGTATTGGTTTACAACGGGGGTGGGAAAGTAGTCAGCTCGCTTAAACGTTTTCGTATACCTTTTACTTTGGCAAGATTTGGCAATTGGTCGTATTTTTTACTACTTAACTGTTATCGTCAAACTTTATGGGTCTACAGGTTCCATATGATCATATACTTACAGCTAATTAATTCAATGACAAAGACAAGTAGAAAGATTTCTTTCATCTTTTTTATGCTTTTTTCTCTACTCATTAAAATAAAAATTCGTCGTCGTTCAAAAACGTTAAAATAACCAATAAGAGTACATTAATCAAAGCTATGGCTGTCGTACGTAGAATGCCAAAACTTTGCTATATAGCACCAGGCATCAGACTTAGCATTATAAACAAAAGCTCCTGTACTTTGTTAACCGAATTAAACGAGGACAGAAAAGTAGCAACAAAGCATCAGTATGAGTCAAAAATCCGCTAATCATGGTAAACCACATTCTATATACCGGTAATGTGGATCCTCGCCTGCCATTTTTCCTTCTGTGTGTTGCAAGCGAGATTTTACTCTTTTAAATAGAACAAACAATAACGTTGTATAAGTCAAGCCTGTTAATTTGTTTCGATGCGAAATTAATTAACTAAATGGTATGAGTCAACAAATGCCAATCTGGCCTGTGTAATTAACTTGGCACAAACCATCGTTTTCATGTTAATTGATTGTTGGGAGGCAACATAAAAACAACAGAGATTATGAACAAAAACTTTTCAGTAACTGGAGTTTGATAAACATTGTTTTCTTAGCATGTGACAAACATGCTTTGGTATAAGTGTTTAATTCAGGTCAATGTACTCATGCATCGTCCTTGTTGTACAGTAAGTAATAAACATGGCGCGTATTGGAATGAATTTTGGTTGCCCCCTGACATTTGTGCGGAGGAAATAATTGGTTGCTTTTTTGTTTGCTGTAATCTGTTTTATATTTCAGTATGTTTACCTAACGCCCATGTTCTATTACTTCACTTTAAGCTTTTGTTTAGATTACCTGTTTCGTATATTCATGGTTATATTTCGGTGGAATATGACCAGCATTTTTGGATTATAAAACTTTAACCTGTACAGGTCAGGCTGATATTTCGTCAATCAAAACTACAGTTAAACTTGTCATCAAATTACCAAAAAAAACGTGGCGCCGAACGAACATGATAAGGCATAACTTTGTGTTACTAACAATGACTACTCCATAGCCCATGTGGTCAATTTCTTCTTACCACATGCACTGATAAAAGCTAATAATAAGTTTGTCTCCTTCAGTTCGATTTGGTGTAGCTGTAATAAGGCATCAAAAAGTTTAATTTTTTCACTCTTTTATTGCATGTTCGGCACACTTTCGTAAGACAACAGATTAGTTTAAGAACAGCTGCTTGACAAAAAATAGACAAAAGCTGTCGTCATTATATTTATTTTCGATAATTTTTTTTCGCGCCCAACGCATGGAGAAACTATGCATTATATCTGTACCGAATGGAAAAGCATAAAAGGCAATATGTGGTAATCTGGTAAACGAATATAATCCGAGTTCAATTATGATCTAATCAGTTTAAATCGGCCATACGAAAAAAATTTCCATGTGTTTTTACGATATAGTGGCATAAATTTGCCAAAAGTTTTTTTTATTTCATAACAAGTGGGGAGCATTGTTTCAACTAGTTATACTTTTTGCACTGGTTGGCAGTTAATTTGCAAGTAAGTAGCCAAATCGTTTCATACCAAGTGATATCACATTTCAAACTAACACAATAACTTTGCTCTTTTAGAAAGTTGTGGGTGCGGTTGTGAATGTGGATATGGGACTAACAGTTGTCCCAGTAAAGGTACATAATCGATGTTAATCTAAAATGTTATCAATGCACTGCGTAAACATAACTTGATTATAAGGCAACATTTTCTTCGCAGGTGGCGATTTCGGCGGAAACAAACCCAAGGGAAATTTGTGAGCTTTAACAAAACATTTAGCACTGCTTTTTTTTCCAATTTTGGTGGATATTTTTTAGATCGCAATTTGGGCTTGAAGAATGGTGATATTCCGGACGGGACTATCACCGCTTCCTCTTACTACGGGTCCGGCCGTCTCACAACTTTTTCTCCTTATAACTTAAAGACTTAACGCTACACCAAATGGGCCAAGAACGGTTGGAGCTTACCTACTCAAGTAAATCTTCGTTGGTTGTACGATTTTTATTTAGTAATTAAGTTTAACGATTTTTTAAATACGCTGCCTAACGAGAGTAAAAAATTAAACAATAAATGTAATACTTTTACAAAAAATATTCAACGTTTCAAATACAGCAAACTTCAGTGAAACCATCGCGTAATTTGGACAAACTTAAGGTACAAATGATTTTCAATTTGGTAACGTTTTAACTAATCGACAACTGTAAATCAGGATCTTACCTGTCAAAAACTCTGCACACCAATTTGCGGTAAGAATACAATTTGTAACATATAAAAAATGCATTTATTAAGCTACTTTATTGAACTTCTAACTGAATTTTTAATTAACGCTTAATTAAATTATGTATTGAACATATCTTTCTCACACGTTTGCAGCAGATACATTAGGCCCTTTCTGACAAACTTTTAAATGTATTACACTTATTCTTACGTAATGTCATTTAGCAAAGGCCTATGAATGACTTTGTACAGTAAGCAATCGGTCAACACTTTTATGTGGATTTTTCAAGCAAAGTCCTCGTCATAGGAAAGAGGGACTATATGTATCTGCAGTGAGAATAAATGTAATGCATTTAGAATTCCTATAAGTTTGTCAGAAGTTGTGTGTTTCTTCTTTGCTACATTTTTTGCATTTTGATTTTAGGTGATTTTAGGCGAGAAACTTGAATGCGGACACGTGGCCAATAAGTTTTTTAAGCCGATATAGGCCATTAGGGTCAGTCTTTTAAAGATTCTAACCAGAAACAACCAAGTCAATATATTTGTATAAAGCATGACGTTTCGACATCAACTTGTATCATTCTCAAATGAATTTCATTTGCGGGATAGCGAAAGACTCTGTGGTCACCGTGTCACCTACCCCTACTTACACAAAAATCTTCACATACGCACGCACACGTTTGTACACAAAGATTCACAAAAAATATAAACATAAAATCTTGCGTGACCCGAAATTGTATGCAATGAACAAAAAGACATTGGGGTTTTCTTTGGGTTATCTGTGCAAATATGCAAAGCAAAAAATGAAATAAATCACAAATGTAATGCCACGATCAATACGTGGTGACTTGCTATTTACCAATGTAATTCCGACCTGGTGACATTAGACATTAATAATAGTTACAAAATAACTAGCTCATGACAAGCAGATGTCTGGCTATTAATATCAACAACAACTATAAGTGAAATACAAACTATGCTTAAACCCAACACTTTTGATGTAAATGTCTTAATGGAAAATGCATGTCTCTATAAGTATGGACAAACATAGATAAAATAGTTTATTATGGTGTCATTTGGCATGCAAATATAAGTCGAATATAAAAATAAAAGTGACGTGACATTTTTTTTTGTCATTTTCTTGTATGATTGGACCAGCTTACAGCCCTGTGTCCCCCAGTTTGTCCATAGTGCCAACAAATGACGTGGCCCGAATTGAGAGTAAATGATTTCACTAACCAACTGGTGAAATTAGGAGAGAACAAAGCTTAGCGCGGTGAGCACTTATTGCCAGTACGTGCGTCAATTTGAAATACATATTCAAAAACATGTTATGTGTAGCAATGTCGAAACAAAGCAAAATTAGTGGTTTATCACTTGTAGCCGTTTGTTTTTATATTACATTGGGATAGTCTGGTATTTTATTACTCACACAATGTTGACTGAGAATGTTAGTATAATTTTGTTGGACAGTTGGACATTGTAAAGAAGGTCATGATTTCACACCGAAATATTGTGCATGTGAACGAGGTCGGATTAAGTAAACATATTTATGAAAACAACGAGACACTGTCTTGCAAAGCATGCTGTACAATCGTTTTGTCAAATTTGAGTTTATTTCGTTTCGTGAAAAAAATAGAGAAACAAATGCATTGAAACAATCACCAAGGCGGAAATACCCGCGCAACGTTTAAACGTAATGGAACTCAAAAACGTGGCGGCACATTTGGTGGATCATGACTAAACGCGCTACAGCTACACCGTATATTATATACATTACGAGGCGGGAGCTCACAAGAGAGTGAGTTTGGCGTTCTGTATTGAGTATAATACGACTGGGAGAAAAAGATAGTGGGATCAGATAATGGGCCTTGGTGCAAACCACCCGGGCTAGGGAAAGAGGGTATAGGGTTCGACAGGAAAAAAACACTGCTGGATGTTGCACACATGTTTAGTTTTTGTGAAGTGAAAATAAAAATTTGCTAATTGGGTGCTACTGTATTAAACGTTTTTTAACAGTAAGGTTAAAAAACGTGTGTGCTTCTATACCCTGACCTACACCTGTATAACCATAACTTGCGTTTGTTGTTTAATTGCGATTTTTTGCGGATACAGCCATTGAGAATCTACAGAATACCAGACGGTGAGTTTGGCAGTACTGCACTGTTATAATACCAATATTTTTTAAACTGGCTATTTCGCTGTTTTCTTTTTTTAAGGTGCATTTTGTGTGTTTGCTAATACTTGTTGGCAAGCAGTTCTAACTTACACCATTGTAATTTTTTGTACTTACTTTATCACTTAACTAACAGACAACAGTAAATTCAATTAATTTTATTAATCGTACCAAACACCCCAACTACTGCGAGGCGTACGAAGGAAGCTCAATGCCCAAATTCGAATGTCTTGGGAAAATCCTCTTACAACACAGAGTCGACATCGCTCTGCTCCAAAAAACTCACGCTACAGTAACATCACCTGAATCAAAAAACAATTAGGGCAATGGTTAAATGACACAAATCCTCATCTACTATACGACCCCAAACCTAGGGTACCTTTAATTCCTCAAGATGGAACAAAATACGGTGTTTTGTCTACCTTCCCACACAGCCAACATCGGCCCAAACTAATTACAGTTGGATTAAGAATTCCTATCAATAACTTTCTTCCAAAAAACATATGGAACATCAAACAAGCTGATTGGGTAAAGTTTCTAAAGCCGTGGATCAAACATGCATTCATATTCCTCCAACAGCTCAAAAATTACCCAGATTTCACAAACTTATTTTAAAAAGTGCAAGGCGGTACATTCCAAACATGCCCACAGGAGGAGAGCTAGTTGACGACTTCACAACTCCACTTCCAGGTTTCGATATAGCACATAGACGTCACTGGGTAGCAGCAAACCGATCAAAACATCAAAACATGCTCGCACCGCCCTCATGCTTCAATGCTGGGCGGTACAACTAATTCGGAATGCCCACACTGTGGAACAGATAAGCAAGATACAGATCATCTTGTCCTAAATGCCCCTCAACCAAATTACAAGGTGGATATCGGACAGTACATCAATGCGATACAGTATTCATCAACTGGTTTCAAAATATATCCGATTACATCTAAGTTTCTGAGACGTGAAAATCATACGACAACATTTCCCTTAAATATGTTTGACTATATAAGAAAATGTATAAATATATAGGAGTAAAATCGTTTGGCTGCCAATATATGCCGGAAAAGCACCGGTTTTAATGTTACAGACAAAGGCTGCTTAACACTATAAGTTGCATTATAAGAAAGAAGTTCGTAAGTCGGGCCACGAAGCACTGATACTGATAATGCTGCTGGCAAATCAATTCTAAAATTGTTTGTAAAAATAATAGTTGCTACGACCAATCCAAATTCAAAACTTTTCGTTTACGACTTTAAGCCATTGGTTCAATTACAGTCCATTTTTTGTCATTTTGTAAGGAGTTTTTGCAGCAAAAAGCGACTGGTATGCATATAAACTATTTTTTGTTAGGCTTAGAGAGAAGAAGATCTAGTCAATCCACAAACACATTCTTTTACACGATTACAGCCATTAGGTGCATATTTGCGGGAAAGTTGTCGCTACCAACAACTAAAATTGGAAAAGCGACATAAAAACTAACCTCCAATTAAAAGTTGTTTGTAATACTAAAGCAGTTTTTGTGTGTTGATTTGACGTGTTGTTTTAAGCCCCTTTTGGAATGTGATCTTTCATTCAGTATTATCAATGATTGAACGGATGTTATCGTTGTTAGTGCCTTCGGATTAAAAGTTACAGGCCCACATACGTCATGCGGTTTATTGTGATGCTAGCTTAAAGTTTATTTTGACCAAAGCAAAGTAAAATAGAGTATGATTGGTTTCTTTAACTTAAATGTTGGGCTTTATTAACCCTATAGGTATAAGGCTCATTTTTTAACCAGTCATCCTAGAAAAAAAAAACTTCCGAACCTTTTTAGGTATAATAAAAATGTATCAAACCTCTGTACGACCACGAAGCTAAATTTGACCGGAAACTCTTTAACGGTTTTTCGGTTATGGCCAACAGTTTTAAGGGGCCTTGTGAACTACAGGTACCTTATACATAAACCATCAACCTGACGAGTGACATGACTCAAAGAAATTGAAATACTTGCTTGTGTACACAGTTTCTGACAGTAAAGGCGTATATGCCAAGAACCACGAAACAAACCAGGCTGCTTTATTGGCTTACAGCAACAAACAACAAATTAAAAATAGTATTGTAAAGCATCTTGATGAATAATTAACTTGTTTAAAAGGTGAAGTGTGATAATATCAAATCTCTAATCTTACATAAACAAAATAAAAAGTAAAATATTTAGAATGTATTATAATCGTGGAAAAGTTCGATTGCATTTAACAAAGAATCCAGATCGTCGAACAAGTACATGTTACGGATAGCTTCAAGTTGGCCAAGGACAGTCTTACACATATCTCCATAAAACTGCAAGAAGCCATCCCAACCTCTATGAATGTATTCTCGGTAAAGCTGTTTAACCTTTATTAACAAATAAGTTGTTTATAGGGAGTGACAAGTACAATCGTTCTTAACATAAACAACAACTTACCGAGAAATAGTTGTGGCAGGCTAATTGAAATTCGGAGTATTCAGCAATTCCACGAAGTGACCTCACGTCGTTTTCGAGAATCTAAGAACAATGCGCTCCATCGGTACTCGTTTATTTTTCAATCAAGTAATCGCGTGACATTTTGCAGGTTTGGACACATTATAGTCATGCAAAAGCATAAAACTGATCAAAATTATGTAGTAGCTTCTTTGTATTATCTATGTTTGTATCTACATTGCAATACATTTTAAAACCAAGAAGGTAAAAAAGGTTAGCCTAAGAATATTGCAAGCCAGGACTCTTATTCTGTTTATTTGTGCATTTGAGATTATAGGAAAAATAATCATCATAAACTATAACAAGAGTTCTGCACCTTAACATTTAAACTTACTAAGACGTTAATGATACTGTAGACATCATCACGATCAATTTTCAGTCGATACCACGATTGAGGACGACCCGTTGGTTTCTGAAAAATAGACACAAATATATCTGTGAATTGTGGCGCTATTTACAAAGAAATCTGACTTAACTGTTTTTGTTTCAAAATACCTACATTACCAAAAATGGCGTGTTAACGTTAATATAAAAAAGTTCAAAACTTTGTTAAAAGTAACACATTGCGCTTTTTTAGGTTAGTCGGGTTTCTGAACAAAATGACAACTTTAGTAATATACCAAAACCATCAACAGCATGACTTAAACAGACGATCACTGTTTGCCTTTTTAACTATAATGCAGTAAAACCAATGGACGACAAAACCCTTGGCAGAACAGAATCAGTCTGTTCAAATAAAGGAATATAGATTTCGCCTATGTGGCATCATCAGTTCCTGGAAAAGGATTTTGTCGTTTATTGATCTTCCATTGTGCGTTGGGTTTTTTATGTATTCTCTGTTTACCTGATAACTATTGTTTTTCACCCGAATGGATCCAAATGTCGGCAAGCTGTAGGTTGGCATCTCTGAAGTCTGAAAATATCACAAAACCTAAAGTTGTTTATAACATTAAAATTTGCAAATTTTTAAATTAAATCTTGTGTAGATACCTTTTGGGATATTCTGGTCAAGATCAAAGTGGTTAGATAAACAGTGAAACTAAACGAGTTGTTTTATTGGGAGAAACTGGATACAAAACAAATTGATATATTGAAGAATATTCATAGGTTGCAGCAATCTATGACCACGGCATTAATTAAAAATTATAAACTAATTTAATGTCTTTAATGAGACAAAATAACTACGCAACACACAAAAACAAACTTATATTTCGTTCAGTTGGACAACCCCTTTAACAGATTTTTGTAAGCAGCTATCTGTTTTTAATAACTAACTATTAAAACCTTCTCAGGAAGTTTTTTTTTCAAATGTAACTATCAGATCTGTACATAGTTTTAACTCGCAAATTGGAATCGGCCAAACAACCAAAGGAAAAGTAGTGAAGCTGCGCGTCAAGAAAAAAGCTGAACTTAACTTTTGAAATAAACTCTAAAACATCATTCTAATTGGGAATTTTACAATCACAACGTTACAAAATTCACATGTACCTGACTGAGATTCAATTTGTAAATTACCGTAAGTCATGCCAGCATTGTTCATGTTGACATAAAGAGAAAACACGTCGTTTTGGGTGCCAACGAGTTACTGAGTTTGTTGTATTACTTGAAAAGTGGTACCACATGACAATTATTTATTCGCACAAGAATCTAACTTTATTTAACAAGCATTAAACTACTGTTTGATTTTCGTCGGCAGTGGGCTTTTATCTTGATAACAAACCACATAATCGTATTTGTTACAAGACATTGTTTATAACTAAGTCTGGAAAAGAAAACAAACCTTCAAAAAATGTTTCAGTTTTTAGCCCTTACAAGTGACTTAAGCAATTTCATATCAACATGACTTCGAAATAAAATATCGATTTAGTCCATTGCACCACCAATATCGAGGTTAAGCAAACGTCGAATAAAGGTAACCCGACAGAGTAAAGTAAATATTACAAAAAATTAGCGCACGAGTAACGCAAATACACAACAAATATGACCTGGAATTAATTAGTTTGTACAAGTATTTTTAGGTAAATCACTTAAAGCATTAAGACGGCACAATACACAAACGTCTTAAAAACCAAATAGCTTGAAACGGCCAATAAAACCGGATTACTAACTTCCTTATGTTTGCATTTGTAATAAGTATGTGGCGAGTGGCAAACCGTTTTTAAAAATTCCCATGTGCATTACATTCAAATATATTCTCTGAAAGTTTAAGAGGGTTGAAAAGCACAATATCGTAAGCCAGACCGATATATTAGAATTTTTATTGAAGTCTAACCCAAAGCACATTCTCTAGAACAGCGGTTCCCAAACTGGGGTCCGCGGTCCTTTAGGGGTCCGTGAGGCAATTTTGGGGGGACCGCGAAGCGGTTGAAGTTATTCTATAATCTTATTTGGCGTCAGTTTGTGCCACTACTTACGTCAGTTTGTCATTCTATTTGAATAAGGTCTCATGTGGATTGCCTAAGTACTTAAGTTTAGCTCAAATAAATTTTGGTAAAAACTGCTCTGCTACTGTTTCAACATTCAACTAATTCAAGCTAAACACATTTGCCGCCATGACTATCAAGGAACTTCAAGCTCAAATGAAACAAGTAATGGATTCTTTAAGTCAAGTTCAAAAAACCCAAGCTAATTTGATTGAACAATCTAACTCAAATCATTCTGCTAAAACATCTTCCAATGCTGATCCAAAAATACCAGATGAGAAGCTTGCTGCTGTAGGCAAAAAGATTGATGAAATACAATTGATGGTTAAAAAGCTGAATAAGCAACTTAGAAATACTGAGGAAAAATTAGATGATTTGGAACAATATGGTCGCAGAAATTGTTTGCTCCTGCACGGCTGCAAAGATGTGCCCAAAGGAAGTTTCTGGCAACTGGAACCCTACATTCTAAACATCCTAAACACGAAGTTTAAACTTCCTTTTAAAGTGGAGAAATGTGACATTGACATTGCTCACATTCTCCCTTCGAAAAAGGGTACACCACTGATAATAAAATTTGTGAGAAGATCGGTCCGTCAGGAGATCTTTAGCAACAAAAGGCAGCTGGCTGGAACAGGACTGGTGGTGACTGAATCCCTCACTCGAAGAAGATTGGAACTGGTGCGAAAGGCTAGAGAGAAGTGTGGGGACCGGTCAACTTGGACTATTAATGGCAACATCTATGTCTCATACAATAACAAGAAACAGGTGATCAAATGCTTAGATGACATAACACGCCTGTAATTAATTATGGGTAGTTATTCTGTCTGTATATATACTGTTCATTTACTACAGTAGCTAATTAAACCATTTGATTTATTCCATTCAAGTAGCAGTGCTTAAAACTGCATACCTAATATTTTTTGAGCTGAATGTGCATCTAAGCTTTACAGAGACTACTATGGAAAATAATCAATCATCTTGCAAAAGCAATCCAAAACAAGCCAAAATTATAAGTGATAAATTAAAAGATCTGACCAATAATGTTTGTAAAGACAACAGTGATTTATTGTTTAACGGTGACTTTGATGAGGTACTTTTGGATGACAATGTCTACATTGCACCTACTGACATACTGCCACAAATTAATGGTAACCAATCCAAACCTTTTACTGTTATAAGTGTTAACATACGTTCTAAATAATCCAAATAACTTTGCTAAGCTCCAATGTCTACTTACTAGTCTAAGGATAAAACCTGATATTATTGGCATTTCTGAAACATGGTTAAAACCTAATCAACCTGGCTTGCATAATAAATTGCATGGGTACAAATTTTATTCTAACTCCAGAGTAAAACACAAAGGCGGTGGTGTTGGCTTTTATGTAAAAAGTATTTACAGTCCAGTCATTCGGGAGGATTTGAGTGTAATGAATGAAAAAGTTTTTGAATCTTTGTTTATTGACATTCATATAGGCACACAAGTAACAACTTTTGGCACTGTATAGCGTTCACCAGGACAGGATCAAAACAGTATTGAATGCTTTTTTAAATATCTAAATGCAAACATTTCAAAAATTAAAGAATCTAAGGTAGATTCATATATAATGGGTGACTTTAACTTAAACCTTTTGGACATAACAAATCAACAAGTTACAACATTTACGGATCTAATGTTTGATAACCATTTTCTGCCTTTAATTAACAAACCAACCAGGGTTACTGAGGTTTCTGCAACAGTACTGGATCATATCTGGACCAATGTAGTAAACAGGCTCATAAGCACCTACATTCTGCTAGATGATGTCTCTGATCACTTGCCTGTAATGTTCTGTGCAAATTATGGACAGAGCACAACCCAAAATAACTCCAGACCATACCGAAGTTATTCTGAAAAAAACATAAAAAACTTTATCACTTCACTTAACTCTATTGACACTGAGAATATCATAGAAGAAACAAATCCAAATCTTGCTTATTCCAAACTTAGATCAATAATTCAAGATTCCTTCAATAATTGTTTTCCATTAATATCTCGTAAATGGAATGGTGGAAAAAATGAATGGTATGATAGAGAATTACATGAACTAAACAAAATGAAACAAAAGGCCTACAAAAAATTTATCTCCTCCAATAAAGATTTGAAAAAGAAGCGCTACCACCAATTAAGAAATCAATATTTTCATATGGTTAAAAGTAAAAAGAAAGCTTACTACCAAGGTCTCTTCGGTAAATACAGACATAACACCAAATCTACCTGGAAAACGATAAATCAACTGTTAGGCAAAAATAAAAACAAACCTGAAACATCAACTAACCTTAAAGTGAATGGTAAACTGATTTCGGATCCTCTACATATTGCAAATCATCTAAACGAGCATTTTTCAACTGTTGCAGAAGCCTTAGTGGAAAAAATGGAGAAACCACAAAAAACATTTCAAACCTATCTGGGGGCCCCAACCAAATCGTCAATTTTTCTGTTTCCAACCTGTCCTAGTGAAATAGACTCAATCATTAAACAAATGAAGAATAAACTTAGTTGTGGGCTTGATAATATACCTTCGCTTATAATTAAATACTGTACCCCTAATGTTTTATTTTGTCTATCTCATATATTTAACTTGTGTTTAAAAACAGGTAACTATATTGATGAATTTAAAATGTCCAAAATTATTCCAGTTCACAAAAAAGGTGACATGACTTTAGCAAACAACTACCGGCCGATAAGCCTCCTTCCAAATTTTTCCAAGATATTTGAAAGAATAATATATAATAGAGTGTATTCATTTCTAAACATTCAAAACTTTTTCTGCAAGAGTCAATTTGGTTTTAGAAAAGGACATGCAACTCATCATGCTGCATCCCTTTTAATATCACAGATAACTGATGCTTTTAATAACAAACAGAAGGCCTTAGGTATTTTTCTGGACTTATGTAAGGCATTTGATACCATAAATCACAAAATCCTGATTCAGAAGTTAGAACACTATGGTATTAGAGGTGTGGCTAATCACTTATTCAAAAACTATCTTTCTGGTCGTAAACAACTGGTAGATTTTACCAAACAACTTTCATTTAAACGTGCTGTAAATCATGGGGTACCACAAGGGAGTATTCTTGGTCCTTTGCTATTTATAATATACATAAATGATCTTCCAAATTGTCTAAATAGTGGTCAGGCTATTATGTTTGCGGATGACACAACCCTTTTGTTCTCTCACCCATGTACTAAATACCTCTACGATATGGCTAATCTCGAATTACTTGAAGTTAGCCACTGGTTATTAGCAAATAGGCTTTCGCTTAACACCTCAAAAACAAAAAGTATCCTTTTCAAGCCCACACATCAAATTCAAGATTTTATTTTTGAAGTAAAATTAAATAATACCCAAATAGAAAATGTCAGCTCTATTAAATTTCTGGGTCTGACCATAAACCAAAACCTGTCATGGAAAGACCACATGATTTCAATTTTGCAAAAGATTAGAAAAATATTTTACATATGTGTAAAGATAAAACCTTTTTTGTCCCAAGAAGCTTTACGAACAATTTATGAAACGTTAGTAAAAAGCCAGGTATTATACTGTATAACTTGCTGGTGCCATGGTCATAAAACTATATTGGCAAAAATCCAAAAAATTTGTGATAAATTTTTGTGTCTTACTTTTGGAGTTAGCCATATAGGACTACCTCAGGCAATGTTAAAACATCGTATACTATCTGTTGATCAACTTTTAAAACTGGAATGTGTTACTTTTGTTCACAACTGGGAAGCAGGTAAACTTCCTGAAGCTTTCAAAACATTTTTTCTTCCTACTAGTAATTTAACCAGTATAACAACCAGACAAAAACAGTTTGGTTATCTTAAACCTTTTTGTGGCAGTAGTGTTGCCCAGCAATCTATTAAGTTCTCAGGTCCATTACATTGGACAAACCTTAATATCAAGAAAGTACCACGGTCTAAAAGTGCTTTCACATGTTACATAAAGTCACTCTTAATAGAAAATCAGAATACTTGTTTTGATCTTTGTGGAACACCCCAATTAGACCTCAAATGGTTCTAATGCAGTTTGGCACAAACCTTCACCCAGTAATTTAGTGTTTCCAGTTCAATACTGGAAAAACAAACCCACTACATACATATTTACAAACATTGGACAACTATTTTTGGAGTGCGGATGATGCATCATGCGTCATCTCATACAATGATTGTAGGAAATACCTAAACCTTCATATGCTTTATGTGTCTAATCAACATTGGTTTATATCGATAAATAATAATATTAGTAATACATGGTCGCTAACCCCCCCTTGTGCGTTCTTTAGTTTCGTTCCTTTTTCAGTGTTTTTATTTCTAATTGTGCTCTTTTCGGCGCGCCCTTTTCTTTTTGAACCAACAACATGGGAAATTAATTGATTCAGTGTTTGACTTTAAAATTCATATTAAATATTTATTAACTACGCTTATTGGTATTGTCTTGATTTGTGCTGTTTTTGTTTTTTATGACCCAATCAATTTGGGTAGGTTTCTTTTTTGGTTGTCGTTGTTTAAGTACCTTTAATTATTCACCCGGCTGGAATCCACCCATGTTGTCAAACCAAGTCGCGTTGCTGTTAGCGCCCCTCGTTTCTTCAACGAGATTCCAACCTCTCAGGCCCGCTTTTTTACCAGGTACAGCTGCTGCGTTTTTTTACCGTTGCCCTCCACCTGTTAGTATCATTTTAGCGTATTTTCAACCGCTAGGTTTTCGCAGCTGTGTCCTGTGTTTGTCGTGCCATTGTATCGTCATAACTTACTATGCTTGTCGCGTTCAAGTGCACGTGAACAAAATAAAATACGATACGATACGATACGATACGATACTAAATAAGTTCAAATCAAAGTAGAATTGAGAATCGACTGTCTCCATTGCTAAACAATTGCCTTTATTGAATGAATTCTATCAAACAATGTAATTGTTCGCGCACAATCGTAATGTTTTTGTCCTGTTTGTGATGACACATGCTGTCTTAGGATAATTGTTATGCGCAATTTTGCATTACTAGCTGAAATCCTGCAATCAACTTTCGTTTGTGTGAAATACACATTTAGTCCTAAGGACCGCGAGCCCTCGAAATAATGGCGAAGGGACCGTTTTGAAAAAAATATGAAAAAGTTTGGGAACCACTGCTCTAGAAGCATTTTAATATCAAACAATTATGTTAACCAAACAGTGCCAATTATAATTTACATGATCTAAACATGTGAGCCAACTGAACATTTATTCTGCCCAAGGCTTTGTCTAGTATTAGTACGTTTATAATGTCTCTTCCTGATTCTCTTGCTATGATCTGCACTTACCCTATGTTATCTTGTATTAAAAAAGGGATGTGTATAGAACAAATCATCTATTGCGCCATACCATAGAACCTATTCGTTAATCATTTATTTATGCGCAAGAAATATCGGCATCGTTGAGGTTCTTTGTTTGAATTGCACCACCGCTTTGAAACAAAACATGTTATGGTAGGTCTTGGCCAGAAATGGAAGATACCAAGTTGCACAGATTAGTCCTTTTGCAATTTTATCAGTATTATTTTCAACACTATTTGAACCGGTGCGTGATAATGATTCAATGAAAGTTGACAATATTTTTTGCGGTAATGAATTTTTTCTCTACTTTTTTCTCATTTGGAAAGATAGTTAATAATTAAAGTCTGATTGTAATTTTAGCATTACACCCGTTTTTTAACGCCATTCAATTTACTTCCCCAAATATTATAAATTCGTCCGGTGGGCGGCGCCACAGCTGAAATATATGTGAAAATAGCGGTTCAATGAGTTACAGTCCAAAATCTGCCACAGGATTGCTGTGCACAAATGTATTGCTAGACTTAAAAGCAGCTCGGACGGTTGGAATTACTTGATTCCCATAAGAATAGGAATGGAAACCTTTATACCTCAAAAACTGTTTATTTCCATCTAGGCGTCGCATAACCTAATGTGCTATCAAGTCCCTTTCGACGTGGAGTTGCCATCAACCCAGAAAAGTTACTTTCGGGTAAATCCCAATCTAATATTTTGATCATCAAATCTTTTTTTTCTGGCGTTGCTCACTGTAAATTACCTGTTTAGGATTCATTTTCAGGTGTTTATACAAAATGGATTAGAAGAGAACAAATAAATTTGTTTAAGGGCCAAAGTCTCTTTTGTGTTGATTACTATTTTTGCATTTGTAACAAGTATGTGGCGAGTGGAAAACTGTTTTCAAAATTACTCATGTGCATTAAATTTAAAATATATTCTCTGGCAGTTTAAAAGGGTTGAAAAGCACAATATCGTAATCCAGACCAAGATATTAGAGTTTTTATTAAAATCCAACCCAAAGCACATTCTTTAGACGCATTTTAATGTCAAACAATTGGGTTAAACCAACAGTGCCAATTAAATTACATGATCTAAAACATGTGCGCCAACTGAACATTTATTCTGCCTAAGGCTTTGTCTAGTATCTAGCATAGTATATTACTTTTGTAATGTCTCTCCTCAATTCTCCTGCCATGGTGTGCTGCCCTTACCATATGTAAACTTGTATTAAAAAAGTATAGAACATGTCGGTTTTCTATTGCGCCCTACCATAAAAAAGAACTATTTTGTTAATCATTTATTTACGCGCAAGAAGTATCGGCATCATTGAGGTTCTTTGTTTGAATTGTACCACCGCTTTAAACCAAAAAATGTTGTGACTTGTCTTGCCCAGAAATGGAAGATACCAAGTTGCCCAGATAAGTCGTTTTTGTAATTTTATCAGTATTATTTTCAACACTATTTAAACTGGTGCGTGATAATAATTCAATGAAAGTTGACAATATTTTTTGCGGCAATGAAATGTTTTCTCTACTTGACAGCCTGTAGCTCTTTTACATCATCTGTACAGAGAGTTGATGACAAAAATCTGAATGTGCGTATTACTGAAGCTTTTCGTCGATTATAGCACTAAGTTACATCTGATTTTTAGCGCCATTAGATTTACCTCCCCAAATATTCGAAAAATTGTCCGGCGGGTGGCGCCACAGCTGAAATATATGTAAAAATAGCGATTTAATGACTTACATTCCAAATCTGCTACAGGATTGCTGCGCACGAATAAATTGTTAGTCTCAAAAGCAGTTTGGACGATTGGAATTACTTGAAATAGGAATGGATTTCCATCTAGGCCTCGCATAACCTCGTGCGCTATCAAGCCCCTTTCCGACGTGGAGTTGCCATCAACCTTGGAAAGTTACATTTTGGTAAATCCCAATCTAATATTTTGATCATCAAATCTAGTTTATTTTTGGCGTTGCGCACAGTAAATTACATGTTTAGGATTCATTTTTAGGTGTCTCTACAAAACGGATTGAAAAAAAAACACAAATAAATTTGTTTAAAGGCTAAAGTCTCTTTTGTGTTGCTTGTTAAGTCAGCTTTTTGTTTTTATTTTTTTCCAATCAATTTTTTAAAAAACCTCTGTCATATGTTTTTTTAAACGACTGTTAACACAAATGCCGACAGATAGCTGCTTGACAAAAAAAGATGTCGAGTAACTAAGGCAGGGGTGTGCAACCTGCGGCCACTCATTAAAGCTTGTACTGGCAAACGAGTCCAATTGTTACATATTTTTGAGTTGATTAATGCGCCTGATGCTAATTTTCTGCGATCTGGCAAAATGTGGCTAGAATCAAATACGAATTATACTTGTAGTTAAGCATATTTGGTAAGAAACAAAGCAAAATCACTTTGTGTGATGAACATGTGCGGCCCTCGATCCAATTTTGACATTTATAATTGGCCCTACAGTGACAAAGGCTGCCCACCTCTGAACTAAAGCTTTCCATTTTATTTATTTTTTGTTTTCACTCTTGCCACCTACAGGAAATGGGCGTTATTGTTTCTTTTTTCCAGTATTAGCACAAACATGTTTGCCAATACAAAAAAATACATTAGAACAAAAACTTTTGCCGGCCAGTATATGCAAGAGAAGTTTGCACGGTTGTTTTTTAATGTTACAGTAACGGCTGCTTAACAATATAAGTAAAGAAAGAAGTGCGAAAACACCAAACGTAGGATTTTTTGATATACAGTGTTGAAACTAATTATGCTTAAGAAAACCAACTTTTTTTCTTTTTTGGCGAGTAAAAATTGAACTCATAAAGTGATTTCTCGAACCCTTAGCCTTTAGTTTCGAAAAAACTACAACAAATATTTTAAACTACGACTTCTCCAGATAGAAAAATATCTTGATTCTAATTGGGCCTGATTCAGCAACCAAAAATACCTAAAAATACCTTCAGCAACCAAAAATACCTTAAAGTTTACATTGTTTCGTTTAAAACTGCCGAAGTTTTTTTATTCAAGGGAAATATTGTACTTCTACTTGTTCAGCAGCTGTTCGGTGCATTAACAACATTTTACGTTATCTGCAGATGCAAAGTACTGAACAATTCGTTCAAAAAGAATAGATCGTATTTACCACTGTTTATATCTTTAAACACTTTATGCTTTAATGCCGGGAAAAAAAAAACAATGCACATTTCCTTTACAGATTTTGCATCAGTGGAAACTTTATTTTCGAACGGAAATAAAAAAATAAAGGAAACATATCGAGAAAAAAGATTTGCATTTCTTTAATATATACAGAGCTCCATAAATTATGTGATACAAACCTTTAGAAAGGGTTGTGATCGATCTAATCCTAAAAAGGGATATCCGGGATTAAAGACTTACACTAAAATACCAAAATTCTCATAGTAAAATTAGTCGTACTGACTAAATGTCGTACTAAAATTTAATCTATGGCCATTTCTTGTTTATGATAACAAATCAAGCTGGCGAACATTTGGGTTAAAGTAAAGCTACTAAAGTTGTTAAAACTAAGAGAAAAAGAGCGCAAAGTGAAAATATAGATTATTCTAATAGACCAGGGCTAGAATGTTTCTATCACGCCGTCTATTAAAATAAGGACGAATCGTAGAAACAAGAATGGTTTAGTAGAGGAAATCTATAATTTGTAAAGATAACCAACAAAAGATTAAATTTAACAGGTCCGACACCTTTTCGAAAAATACGTACTTGTCAGATGGGAAAGGTTCTTCCTGTCATATGGAAGTATATGATCCTTAGCCCTCAAGTGGAGACCAGTGCTGTTGAAGCAACTTGAAGCAAATCGTCTCATGCAACTCAGCAACGACTTAGTCGGTTTATTTAAAGCAAGCCGACGTTAGTGTGGATATGTTAGTCGCCCTGCTTGACCTCAAACATGCGGCAGATGCACATTTTTTGCTAACGTGCCTTACACGTGCTCGAGAAATTTTGTTCAAAACCTATCTTTGCCGAATAACGGATTTCGTGTGACTTTTATGAAACAATACATTAGTGTTTCTTATCATGTAGCAAAAAAGTCTTCGTCGAAAATCGTTGGTTAAAATTTTTTGTGAACCGATTTTTCTTTTTCTTTTTGCTTTTTTTTTTGCTTTTTTTTTTGCTTTTTTGCTTTATCTGGATGTCAGACAGCAACTCCTCTGTACTGCAAAAAAATGTAAATAATGAATTTGGCAAGGTTGACCAATGGATGCGGGCGAATAAATTGTCATTAAACTACAAAAAAACAAAGTTTATGATATTTACCAAAACCAAACACATTCTTCATTCCGCTTTCAAAATAACATACGGACATGACTCCATTGCAGAGGTGCAAGCAGTGAAATACCTTGGTGTGTTTTTTGACAAGAATTTAAATTTCAAACCCCACATACAATATCTTCGCAAAAAAATTAGTCGCAGTGCTGGCATACTTGCAAAGCTACGACATCTCATGCAATTTCCAACCCTCCGAGCTATATACCATTCATTGGTACACCCATACCTCCTGCATGGATTAATAGCTTGGGGCTTTGCTAATCAAACTACTTTGCAGCCATTAATATCCCTTCAGAATAGGATTTTAAAAATCATTACTCATAGCCCATATCGGACATCACCAGCTCCCCTGTTCAAAAAAAACAAACATTGTAAAGCTGAAAGATATACACTTCACAGAGGTAGTTAAATTTGTGTTTCTTTTTAAAAGCATGGCATTACCTGAAACTTTTCACCAATTTTTAACACCAATCCAGCACATTCACCAACACAACACCAGACTGGCATCAAGAGGTCAATACTTTTTGCACCGCGTTTCGACCAAACGAGCACAAAATACCATATTCTTTGCCAGTTCTAAAATGTGGGACATTCTGCCAGAAAACATTAAACATGTGGGCTTACACACTTTTAAAAAGAAAGTAAAACAGTTTCTTGTTAGCAGATATGCTCCATTTTAAAAAAAAAATGGTTCCATCATTACATGCTGCCCCCGCCCACGTGCTGTTGTAAACATGCCTTACGTTGTTTTTGCATTGATTAACTGTGCCCAATCACACAATCAACCTACGCACTGCTGCTGGCCTTCTTTTCTTGTCGCTAATTTGCCCTCCAGCTAGTTGTTCGATCGTGCGCACACAACGATTCGTTCAAAAATATCCTTGCATTTTCGCTTATTGTATAATTGTGTTGTTACTGCGTTTCTGCTTCTTCTTCTTTTACGTACTGAATTACATTGCAAACATTGTATTGTATTATTACTGTTTGTTTTTTTACCGTCCTACTGCATTACCTTGTAATTTTGCCCCAGCAATCACTTTTCCAGGTGACTGCTAACTGCTAATTGCCGATCTTCGTTTTTTTATCGTTATTCCAAATAGACGATAATGGGTCAATGACTTGGCGGCCAATGATTGGCCTTTTGTTGACCTGTCACGTAGTTACTTGTTGTGCAATTTTCTTTGTTACTGTTACACGAAATCGTGACAAATAAACCATTGAATTGAATTGAATTGAATTTATTTTTTGCTTTTGTTTTTTGCTATTTTTTATTGTTTTTGCTTGGAATAAAATAAATTTATCTCCAATCTTTTACGAAGCTAAAAATTTGCGTCAAATAAATTACTTCGCTAAGTAGCTAGTTGTTGAACTTTACCTAATGCGAACAGTGCTTTTAAACCCCTGTTTAAGTCATTGTCTATTATTGTCCATTATGTATATGTTCCTTATATGTTCTCTATACCTGGCAATTTCGTAGACATTTTGTGTATTGGCCAGTCAATCAAACTTTCAAGCGCAAATGGGCTGTTCGAAAACGATTCGGGTTCGGGTCGGGCTTCAGGCTTATACTTTCTGGTTTGGGCTTAAAAACTTACAACTCTACATCAAATTTCAAAACTGTCTTGTAATTGATTTCTCTTTTCTAGATTTTGTATTTTTGTGCACTTTTTACATTTTATTTTATTTCGAGTACTACATTACATACGCTTTGTTTTTATGTTCACACAGCGCGCGAGATCGATGAATTTTACTTGTAAGATTTGTACAATATTCACGTGTTCGGTCAACTGTCCTAGCTTGGTCTTCGGGGTGATTGTGGTGCAATGTTGTTGCTGTCACAGTCGGTTTGTACCGTTGTGTCATTGCCGAAAGTAACTTGTGTGAAATTTGTGACATTCACCGAAAAGCAATCTGCACTTTTTTTGCGACAATATGCGTTGTATGTAAATAAAGTTTTATGTTAATTATGTAATTGTAAATGACTGTTTGGGATGAAAGCATTAGATACATATATGTATTATATATTCCTATAACAAAATGAGGATAAAATTTCCATCACACCTATTTAAATATGTCAATTGACAGATACTCAAAAAGCAGCGCAAGCAAGACACTTAAGAGTTATCGGAACATCTGAACAAAAAAGTAAAACAAAAACAGACATGTACACAAATGATAGAAACTAAATTGATATAAAAGTTCGATTCACACGGAGTAAACAAATAATGACGTCACGGGTTGCTGGCGTCATGGTCGTCATCTTTGTTCCCGCCAATATCAAAATGTGATATGATCGCTGACATCATACCTTCCATTGACCTTGAACGGTTGTCAAGGGCTACTATTTTTTCTTCTAAGGACTCGGTTTTTCCACCCAGGAATCCCACTTTCTCTTTAAGAAAGTCAACCTGATCTTCAAGTTTGTCGCGCTCGTTCTGGAAAAAATATAGAAAAATGAAAAAAAATGTGGAGTCCACAAAACTCGATAATACATTAAGAAGGAATTCCAAGATATAATAAAGCATTTGTATTTGACTTTGCTTTTCCAAACATTTTTTTCACCTTTTCGGGGTTAAGAGCTTCTTTGATGGTTACGTCATTCAAATTTTTCTCCGAATGCCACCAATGTATAAAAGCCGGCATTTTGCGGTAAAAATTGGGGTAATATAGTCGATATTCCTGTAAAACCAGGCGTCGAATAAACAGGGGCAATGAGTACTGGACATCCAGAGTTAGTTTTACCTACAAAACACATTTTCAAGGTAAATCTTTGTAGTAAATACATGTCACATTCGGGTAGATGCACATACTGATGTCATTCGGGTAGATGCACATACTGATGAAAATTAGAAGAAGAATCATACTTATATTTTTCTCTACCTTGCCTTTGCATCGGTGGAGTTAGCAGCAGTACTGACGAAGTATTACTAGCTTGTGGAAAGTGTAATCTTATGTTAACACATCACTTACCTGCATTGCCAAACCTTCAAGTTCTGCATTTTCTTGTACACCTTGGATGTCATCGACCGCAAGACCGACCTGTAAATATAAAAAGGTCAATGAATCGGTCCCAGAAATTGAATAATCGCATGTAAAGATCGTTCCCCTAGGAATTATATAATCAAAAGCACTAACTTAAAGAGGTGAGTTCTACATTATTGTGTATATGGCCGCCGGCAGAAAATGTTCCAAGGAAAATTTTTTGAAACATACATAGCTTCAAACGTAACGTGAACCGGTGTTCACTTAGTTTCGTTATTACCCGTAAAGTTTGCACCCTTGTTCTTCTAGTAACCTTATTTATCTATTAGTGTATGTGTTTTTATGTTTCATATTGCTTGTTTGTTTTTTTGAACAATTTGCTAAGATATATTTATTTTCACGGTTTTACTTTCACCTATTGTAGTTCCGCTTTAGTGTTACATTTTCACCCATTTTCACTTAATACTTCAAATGCCATTACGTGTCCGTTCCCATAATGGTGTATTTGTTGGAACTTGACCAGGAGTTTTATGCCAAAGCTTTTACCAGTAAGTTCATAAGAATGATGCTCATAATAATGACGAAGACCACGAAAAGGATGTAAGACACAGGTCGGTAGTTCACCTGTGAAATACAAATGTAAAGTTGTAAATGATGAAAGAAATAACCATAAGCTTGGGCCTGGCGTACTGTGATTTAAGCTTGACAAAGGACGACTTTTGCTAACTTACAGATGAAACACTTATTGTGTGACTGTCTGCTCCAGTCTCAATCGCCTCAGCTTCTGCCACAAAAATGTCTTCAAATCCAAGGTCACCGGTCATCATGAGTGAAGTTTTGATCAACGCGTTCCACCATTCTCGAAAAGCATACTATGTCACAACACAAACAAGCGCACAATAAAGAGACAGTAAACACTAAGCAGAGATTTATCTACTCAAGACACGGACCAGAAGAGTATCTCGACAAAATTACGAATGATGTTAAATAAAACGTTGACATTTCACTACTCTGGCATTTCGAAAAACAAACAATTATCATCATGAGTAAAATCGCGCATTTACGTACTGGAGAAAAGGCCAGTCAATTCCATGTTTTTCGGAATGTTGTGCAACAAAATGTCTAGGTTTCATTATACAGTACAACATGTTTTTTTTAGTCAATGTAATTTTGTTTTTAATTAAACTAAACTGGAACGATGTGCAAAATGGCATGCGATTCACCTGGTTTTGCAGCAAACAATGAAAACTGAACGCAAAGCCCAATATGAACAGAAGGAAGACGACAAAAAATTTCGTAAATGTTTGAAGAACTTCGGTAAACATTAGAACATAAATACCAAATGTGGGCAAGTTTCGTATGAACATGATCAAAACCATCCACGATAGTAAAATGCTGACTGCTCCAACCTGCCACTGCCAATCCTATCAGCAACAAAAGTTTAAAGAAAAACGTCTAATTTGCAGGGATAAGTTGCCCACCTCTCGTACACCTAAGTAGTTTGGTCCAGCTGAACTTGTGTCTGAATAAACAGTAAGAATCGCCAAAACGTAAAGTGAAACTTCGAGAAGGTTTGTGAAGTTTTGGAAATAAGTAATCCTTTGTGAGTAAACCTGATATAACTGGAAAACAAGTTTACATTTTGTTGTTGTTTTTTGAAAGAGGCAATCACCAGGGCATACGGATGAACTTGTCACCTCTTTTAATAAACTAATTGCTGAAAGGACAATGACAAAATATTTGGCAACAATTCCAAATGAGTTGTAGTCATAACAAGGTCCAAATGTCGGTTGCGCTTCAGTGATTATTGCGACGCAAGATGATGTCACGTTGCCCGAATCTGTGTGGAAATAATCTGTTTTTGATAATTTGGATCGCGTTTACTCAGAGTGTAAAAAACTATAGTGTTAAAATTCCCAGCAGCCCATCAACTGACCCAAGATATTACTAGTTCAAGTTTTTATAATTATCTGAATAAAGTTATGCGTCAACGCAACTTTGTGTGTGTCGGGACATGAACTTACCAATAGAATATGGAGGAGGCATCGTCAACATGTACATGTTAAAAAATATCATGAACATCAAGTAGAGCGACAAATTGAGACAATACACAAGCCTCACAAACTTTTTCCACTTGTGGTTCAACAAGCTAACAACCAGTGGGTGGCGTAAGAGATTCTTTCGTTTTGTTTCAACCTGTGTAGAGAAATTACCAGGCATGTCTTACTTATTATAAGATCAATAAGGAGCAGTAGGTCATAACTAGTGCATTAAATTCTACTTACCATAATGTTTAAAGGATGGTTTCTCTTGAGAAAGTTTACATCATCAGAATATGGAACTGCTTCTTTGTCGTTCTCATCTTCCTATCAAAAAACCATATTTTTGCCAGTTACTAGTAAATTCACTTTCGTACACACTGAGTATTAAAAAGACACAAATTTGAGCCGCACAGAAGAACTTTTGCCAGAACAACTCCCCAATGGTGGGACTCGGCATCTTCGTTGGTGTAGGGGCTTACAATCACTAAGATCAAGTCTAATCCAGTACCCAAACGGCTATGCGCCATCCTGAGTACCCGTCTCTCACAAACTGCCTTACTAACTATGATGCTTCACAAAACCCGATCACATCTAAGTTCTTGAGACGTAAAAATCATACGACAATATATATATATATATAATTTAAAATGTTGCTGTGAATTTGGTGAAAAAATTAAACTATAACCTTGTCAGCTTCATTTTCCCCGGTCCAACTCGTACTGAAGAATTCATCATCCAAAAATTGATAATCAAATGAAAGCTGCAGATCAACAGATTCAAGGGACAAACCAGAAAAGAATAAACACAAGCAAAAACTTTCGGTGACACACAATTAAAATTTTAAAATGTTGAAAATAAGACTGAAATATTTGGTCTTACCTGGTGATACCTATCATCAACAGGAATATCGTTAATTTTAATGCTTTTTGCAAAAACTTCTTCAGCAATCATCGGCATCTTTCTGATCAACTTTCTCAATGGGGTGTCATTAAACTCATCATCAACTGTTAAAAATACTTCTTTGCAGACAAAGTATGTTTGCCCAGATACATTAATGGAAACACAGATGTTACAAAATATTAGCCAATGGTGTTTTTAAAAGCAAGGGTTTTAGCATGTACAATGGCATTGTTTGCCAACCTGGAACGTTACTGAGAAAAATGGAGAAATTACTTCCCTGTATATACCCACGAAAACGTTGACCTACAATTAGTTTCATCTTTGCTGCTTCTGTTTCTTAAAGCTTTTTGCTTTTCTTTCTCTATTATCAGCCGAGCACAAGATTCATTTCTAAACTCAATCGCAAAATCCAACGCATTCCATCTGTTGCCCATCGAACGAAGAGATAAATCAGCTTTCCATCTGTTTAAAAAAACGTAGGCTTGTGCAATAACTGTTTGTTTTAAAGTCATTGGACAAAGACAAAAAGTTTTTGTCTAATCCAATAGATACGGTCAATTTCTTCTTCAGTCACCAGTTGTGTCTAAAGAAAGTTGTGCAATTACTTGTAGCCCTTCGTTGAGTAATTATGCATTTTTTGTAAAAATAATATATTTTAGTTATTGGATGTGTGAACCACTAATAGCTACATGGTTCTTATTTTTCCCTATGACATGTCGAATTTTCCACCTGTTGATAAGCCTTCAGTTTATTAATGTTTGTTTTTTTCTACATAAAATACCAACCATGCCGTACCCTGCATTTTGAAAACTTATTTTGAGCCTTAAGTTTGTACCACACTCACTGTAGAAGAACTTGAACTATCTCAGGGTGACCAGACTCACAAGCTAAATGAAGTGGGGTTGCATCAAATCGTTCCTTCGCATCGACATTAGCTCCCGAATCCAACATTACCTGCAGAACATGATCAATGCAAATTATTCAACACCAATTAGGTTTCTCAAATTTCTTGTGTCTGATAATATGTTATCAGTATCGGACAAATCTTTGATAAGGTTTTGTGAGTGTTTTAGTAAGGTTTTCGTTGTAAACCTCCTCAGCAACAGCTATACTTGTCTTTACAGTCATTTAATACAAAAACATATATTTGTTCTTAAGTGTGTTTTCAAACCTCTAAAATTGCAAAAAAGAAATTATAACATAAAATTGAACAATATTTATCATTATAGCAGTATATGCGTTTGCTCACAACTGTAATACAGTGCTATGCAAATTGGAACCAGTGGCTTACTTCCAAAAGTTTTTTCAAAAAATTGATGTCTTTATTCTCTCGGAATGACCAACCAATCAGATAGTGGAGAGCAGATCTGTCATATTCATCTCGAACGTTAATATCTGTTACAAACAAATAAATTCTAAAAGAATAATCCACAACAGAAATGTTACAAATCACGCCATCCAAGTTGCAAACCCTAGTAAAATGATCATGGGAATCATTTTCAATTCTGTTACCATTGTTGCATTTTTTAAAATTAGGCTAGTCCAATTAATTTATTTTTTATCATACTTGAATCAATAGTTGGGTAAATTATCTGAAAAACATTAAACATATTGTTTCAGAAAATAGTCTATTTTATCGGTTTTCAATCTCTTAGAGTTTTTTCACCGATTAAGTCGGGATTTAATTTGTAACTGAGGAAATGGCGATAAGTTCTCACCTTCTACTTTCTCCACAATTAATTTGAACATATCAATATCTTTGTGAGCTGCCGCGTAGTACAGAAAACTTAGGCCACCCTTGTCATGATTGCAGAATTGCTCGTTAACAAGTAACATATCAAACTTTTCTAAAGTCGTTTCTGCAGCACCGACAGACTGACAAAAGTGTTTAATACGTTTGATAACCTAAACATGCAAAGAAAATTTAGATAATTACAATCTGTATTACGGGCAAAAGAGACTTACACTACCAGCAAACACCCAGCCTAAAACACAAGAGTCAACTAAGTCTTGAATACTCTGTAATGACATTACTAAAGAACTTGCACTATGTCAAACAACGAAATAATGCTGGGTTTAAATTTGGGGCATATTGCCCTAAATACAAAACCAGCAACAATTTGCATCAACGAAAATTACGAAACAAGCAATTGCGCAGTTATAATTATGTATAATTTTGAAAGTGCATTTTTTCTGCGGCTAAACCCTTGTTACACCCGATCCGTCTAATTTTAAGCGCTTAAAACTGTCGAATTCTGGAGAATCCCGGGCCTTTATGCTGTTGTATTATATTCCGTGTTATGGATTCTGCGCTTTAAGCGACATGGTATGCTATGGATATTACGAACAGCCTAGGGGGTTACCCTATGAGCTGTTTTTGTCGGTTGTGGCTGTTTGTTGACAAATTAAATCAGCTGAACTGAACCTTACCTTGCGGTAGAAAGTTGGAATTTAGAACACTGGCTTCAATTTATGGAGTTTTTTTTATGGAGTTTCCTAAAAATTGGTGGTAAGTTTAACTTATTTAAGTATTTTGTGAAAAATAGCAAACCATTTTAATATAGGAGAGACATATCACATATTTGTCTGACCTGAGGACATTAATTGGGTTCACACACAGGCAGTAGATTTTGACTGAAGCAGCATAGTTTTAGGAGTTTGTCAGCCTTGAAAGTGACAAGCATCGGTGCCCCTGCAGGGTTCTCGTGTGTATTTGATTTGGACAAAAACATCAAGGTGTTGGGATTTTTTACTCACATAGGCAAAACGTCCCTTGAATATAATCAATGCAGCTACACAGATGGTATATTTTTTAATAAAGAAAGGTCCTAATTGTTTCAGAAAAAATCCAACCCGGACAAATCTGGAAATGTTTGGGCTGGTGGTGAAAATTTGAATGTTGAAACCTGTACAGGACAAATGACAGAGAGTCAGATTTGCTGAACCACAGATGATTGTGTGAGTAAACAGTTGATGTAAAGAACTTAAGGCAGATTAATATAGCATTCATGACTTTGATATTTGGTATAGAAGTGTTTTACACACCTTAGAAACTATTACCTAAAAGACTGAGGTAGCATGCTAGTTTTAATGACTGATTTCATTTGGTTTCCTTCAGCACTTATATTAATGACTGGTAAAAGCACTAAAATTGTTTGAAAATATATACTGTATGTTTTGTTTAGTTAGTGGTGAGTTGAAACTTATTATTATATTGTGCAATCGCAGTTGAAGCTATGGGTGAATCCTCCAAAGCACCATACAGACTCATCTTATGGTTTGCCACTTGGGTGTCATTTGACAACAATTGCAGTGTTGGATTTCCCGACTAAAAACAATTTAAAGCATGCTTTTCGTGTTTAAAATAGGGGAATGACACAAAGGCTATAGACCAGTGGTTCCCAAACTGGGGTCCGCAGTCCTTTAGGGGTCCGTGAGGCAATTTTTGTGGGGCCGCAAAGCGGTTGAAGTAATTCTATAATCTCATTTGGCGTCAGTTTGTGCCACTAAATAAGTTTAAATCAAGATAGAATTGAGAATCGATTCTCTCCATTGCTAAACAATAGCCTTTATTGAATGACAACTATAAAAAATGCCATTGTGCGCGCACAATTGTAATGTTTTTGTCCTGTTTGTGATGTCACATGCCTTCTTTGGATGATTGTTATGTGCAATTTTTCTCAACTAGCTAAAATCCTGCAATCAACTTTTGTTTTTATGAAATACACATTTTGGCTTAAGGACCGCGAGTCCACGAAATAATGGCAAAGGGATCGTTTTAAAAAAATTATGAAAAAGTTGGGACCCACTGCTATAGACTAAAGAGTAGACCAGGTGGATATGTATACAAGGAGTACAAAATAGCCTGCATTGTTTAATATAAATAACTGTGTTTGTTTAAGTTAATATTGCACCATTGCTACTGAGATAAGCTCTACTTTTAAAGTTAGATCAGATATCTTCAATTGTTAACAACATTTTTGGTGCAAAATTCTGCAGATAGTTGAGTTTGCAGCTCCACTATTTTTATATGATGATCATTACATAGCAGTACTGTCATGTAATCAGTTGATGGTAGCATAAAAAGCCGTTTTAGCAACTAACAATTTGGTTATCAAGTAAAGATTGTGAAAAAAAACAGTTGCATTTTCTTAACCCCAAAATTTCAAAACTAGATTGTATGGTGTTTACCGTATTTGCTTGATTGTAAGCCGCGGCTTATATTGTTTTTTAGCTGCCGTTAGTGCGGCTTATAATCGAGGGCGGCTTACAATCGGGGGCGGCTTATATTTTAATTTTTTACCGAAATTATTTCTACACTCCAACATTTCAAATAATTTGAGGTTCAAAACATGTATGTGTGTACAGATTATACGTTCTGTCGGGTACAGTCATCAACGTAACTAACAGATATGGGCAAATAGTCATACCATATACCAACAGAAAGATGTATTAATAAACAATAGTGTAAAAAAATTCAGGGTGCGGCTTACATTCGAGGGCGGCTTACATTATTTTTTAACACCTCAACATGCGGCTTACAATCGAGGGCGGCTTATAAACGAGGGCGGCTTACAATCGAGCAAATACGGTAATTATTTCATTAAATTTGTGTTTTATTACAGGGCAAGGCAAGAAGATTTTACCCTTAAAATCTGGAAAAGTTAGATGCAAGGAAAGGATATGTGTACTATTTGAAACTTTAACCTTTACATGGCTATAGATTGCATGCAATCTACTTTCTGTATTTCACATACAACACATTACCCAAGATATGACCAAAGGTTCAACATAATAAGCAAATCTATCTATTCCAATTGTTGTGTGATATTTAGATTGATATGTGTGTCCCAGTCTAGTTGTTAATTTGTGTTGCTTTTTGTTCTTATTTTAATGCAAATTGTATTGTTGTTGTTGTTTTTGTTACACTGCATTTTTAGTGTACATTTTTTATCCACATTTGATACTGAGTAAAAATCCATAAGCACTTCCAAATGTTGAATCAGAATTATTTCACTGGGTGTGAGGTATTTTACTGCATTATTACTGAGATACAGTTGTGGCGCTTTTCATTCTGAGTTTATTCAAAAGGTACAAAGTTAAGCTGCACGGAATTGGATCAATGGCTTGAATAAAGAATGTATAATCCGTGTTTCATTTCTATTGACTTTTTGAGGAAAGTTTACTCCAGAAAAACAACAGGCGCAATGGGTTACCCTGGTAGAAATAGTAAATTTATAGTCAAGAGATAGGGGACAATTCAGGGAACGTAAACTTGCTTAAAAAGAAAGCATATCAACGTCCTGTTGTTTCAGCTTTTGTTAAAAAACTTAATCACGTCACGATCCTTGACCCGTTAGTTTGAAACTTTGTGTTGTAAACAAGCTTTATTGCGTCACTGTCTATTGTTTCATATCAATTAGAAAACAATGACTATTCTTTAGTGCTAAACGATACAGGGATTTACCTATTTCAGGTTTTTTTCACATACCTTGGAAGAAATTGAGCATATGAAAGTTGCGTGTCCAATCCAATACAACTAATTCAACATTAAGTTTCGCTTATCCTATAAAAAGCAAAAAATACAGTTTATAGTTTGTTTTTGTCTTGGGTAGCTTACGACGATGTAGCAGTTTCTTGAGTATCACATGACTACCGGTCGCTAAAAGATTAAACTAACCTTTGGTCTTCAAATCTCACTTAACAAATGCCGACATGTTCAAAGAAACATAAAATAGTTTATAGGCTGTCTAAAACTTTTTGTATGATACTGGCGTTCGTGCTCCAAGTCGTAAAATATAATGGCCTGGGAAAACTAGCAATATCAGTCACAAGGGAAAGGCTCGTTTGCAAACCGTTTGGCCTATGAAAACCGACTGATTTTATCTCAAGCCGTTTGTGTTTAATGGCTGACAGTCTTAATCACTGTGCGACATTATTGTATCGGGTGGCGGTCATGCCCTTCGCGGCAAGATGATGTGCGCGTCTTATTTTCGTTTTGCTCATGGCAACAAGCTGAAACTTTGCAAGCTGCTACAGTTTACAATTCCACGTTGGCCTGTGAAAATCGTTTGCGTTTGCCTTAAACCGTTTGTCATCTGGAGCCTGTAGTGTATAGGCTACATTGGTCGACCGCGCAGAAAATATTTTTAAAGCGGTCGTGCCCTGCGTTCGCTTATGATGCACGCCTCTCATTTCCGATTTTATTATCAGATTTAAACGATATTTTGTAAACCTTTACTGGATGTATTTTAGAGTTGACCTGTGAAAACCGTTTGTGTTTATCTTAAACCGTTTAAAATCTGGAGCTAGAATAGTCTACATTGGTCGACCGCGCAAAAAAAATCATTAAGCGTTTATGCCCTGCGTTCGCTTATGATGCACGCCCCTCATTTTCAAGGTTATGATTAGATTTAAAAGATATTTTGTATGCCTTTGCTGGGTTTATTTTAGAGTGGACCTGTGAAAACCGTTTGCGTTTACCTTAAATTGTTTGTCATCTGAAGTCTGCATAGCCTACATTGATCGACCGCGCAAAAAAATCATTTTTAAAGCGATCATGCCCTGCGTTCGCTTATGATACACGCCTCTCATTTTCAATGTTATGATTAGATTCAAACGATATTTTGTATGCCTTTACTGGATGTATTTTAGAGTTGACCTGTGAAAACCGTTTGTGTTTATCTTAAACCGTTTAAAATCTGGAGCTAGTATAGTCTACATTGGTCGACCGCGCAAAAAAAATCATTATTAAAGCGGTTATGCCCTGCGTTCGCTTATGATGCACGCCTCTCATTTTCAATGTTATGACCAGATTCGAACGATATTCTGTATGCCTTTGCTGGGTTTATTTTAGAGTTGACCTGTGAAAACCGTTTGCGTTTACCTTAAACCGTTTGTCATCTGGAATCTGTATAGGCTACATTGGTCGACCGCGCAAACAAGTCATTTTTAAAGCGGTCATGCCCTGCGTTCGCTTATGATACACGTCTCTCATTTTCGAGGTTTTGCTTAGATCTAAACGATATTTTGTATGCCTTTACTGGATGTATTTTGAAGTTGACCTGTGAATACCGTTTGTGTTTATCTTAAACCGTTTAAAATCTGGAGCTAGTATAGTCTACATTGGTCGACCGCGCAAAAAATCATTATTAAAGCGGATATGCCCTGCGTTGGCTTATGATGCACGCCTGTCTGTTCACTTAAAGATCCTTGTTCAGTATGCACTATTGGTAGGCTAAATGCAGGTTTTTACCTGACCAATCAACTAAATGCTGTGAATCTAATTAATTATTCTCTTTACATTTATTTCTGGTTTCATATAACTATAGGGCTCAACTTGAAAATGTTGTAGTGTGGGAATTGGGTTTATGAGGTGCTACATTTTTTCCATTAAAAAAGTGCTGTCCTCACTGTGCATTTGGTGTTTCATCATTTTCATTAGTACAATCTTTAACGTGTCTTAGACCACTAATGGCTTGAGGTATATGCAAACCGTTTTCAAACGTCAACCCCAAAATACATTCAGTAAACGCTTGCAAAATATTGTTAAAATCTGATCATACCATCGAAAATGAGAACCGTACATCATATATCACATGGCATGGCATAACCGCTTTAAAAATGTTTTTTTTTTGCGCGCTCGACCCAGATAGACTATACAGGCGCCAGATGACAAACGGATTAAGGTAAACGCAAACGATTTTCACAGTGCAACGTGGAATTGTAAACTGTAGCAGCTTGCAAAGTTTCAGCATGTTGCCATGAGCAAAACGAAAATAAGACGCGCACATCATCTTGCCGCGAAGGGCATGACCGCCACACCATACAACAATGTCGCACAGTGATTAAGACTGTCAGCCATTAAACACAAACGGCTTGAGACAAAATCATCAGGTTTCCATAGGCCAAACGGTTTGCAAACGAGCCTTTTGAATAGTCCCTTGTGACTGATATTGCTAGTTTTCCCAGGCTATTATATTTTACGACCTGGAGCACGAACGCCAGTATCACACAAAAAGTTTTAGACAACCTTTAAACTATTTTATGTTTCTTTGAACATGTCGGCATTTGTTAAGTGAGATTTGAAGACCAAAGGTTTGTTTAATCTTTCAGCGATCTTATGCATACCGGTAGTCATGTGATACTCAAGAAACTGCTACATCGTCGTAAGCTACCGAAGACAAAAACAAACTATAAATTGTATGTTTTTGCTTTTTATAAGATAAGCGCAACTTAATGTTGAGTTAGTTGTATTGGACACACAACTTTCGTATTCTCAATTTCTTCCAAGGTATGTGAAAAAAAACCTGAAATAGGTAAATCACTGTATCGTTTAGCACTAAAGAATAGTCATTGTTTTCTAATTGATATGAAACAATAGATAGTGACGCAATAAAGCTTGTTTACAACACAAAGTTTTAAACTAAAGGGTCAAGGATCGTGACGTGATTAAGTTTTTTAACAAAAGCTGAAACAACAGGACGTTGATATGTTTTCTTTTTAAACAAGTTTACGCTCCCTGAATTGTCCCCTATCTCTTGACTATAAATTTACTATTTCTACCAGGGTAACCCATTGCGCCTGTTGTTTTTCTGGAGTAAACTTTCCTCAAAAAGTCAATAGAAATGAAACACGAATTATACATTCTTTATTCAAGCCATTGATCCAATTCCGCGCAGCTTAACTTTGTACCTTTTGAATAAACTCAGAATGAAAAGCGCCACAACTGTATCTAAGTAATAATGCAATAAAATACCTCATACCCAGTGAAATAATTCTGGTTCAACATTTGGAAGTGCTTATGGATTTTTACTCAGTATCAAATGTGGACAAAAAATGTACACTAAAAACGAAAAACAGTGTAACAAAAACAAAAAAAAAACAGTGTACACTAAAAACAGTGTAACAAAAACAACAATACATTTGCATTAAAATAAGAACAAAAAGCAACACAAATTAACAACTAGAGTGGGACATATAACTTATATCAAACTAAATATCACACAACAATTGGAATAGATAGATTTGCTTATTATGTTGAACCTTTGGTCATATCTTGGGTAATGTGCTGTATGTGAAATACAGAAAGTAGATTGCATGCAATCTATAGCCGTGTAAAGGTTAAAGTTTCAAATAGTACACATATCCTTCCCTTGCATCTAACTTTTCCAGATTTTAAGGGTAAAATCTTCTTGCCTTGCCCTGTAATAAAACACAAATTTAATGAAATAATTAAACACCATACAATCTAGTTTTGAAACTTTGGGGTTAATTAAATGCAATTGTTTTTTTTTTACAATCTTAACTTGATAACCAAATTGTTAGTTGCTAAAAAGGCTTTTTATGTTACCATCAACTGATTACATGACAGTACTGCTATGTAATGGTATTCATATAAAAATAGTGGAGCTGCAAACTAAACTATCTGCACAATTTTGCACCAAAAATGTTGTTAACATTTGAAGATATCTGATCTAACTTTGAAAGTAGATCTTATATCAGTATCAATGGTGCAATATTAACTTAAACAAACACAGTTATTTATATTAAACAATGCAGGCTATTTTGTACTCATTGTACACATATCTACCTGGTCTACTCTTCAGTCCATAGCCTTTGTGTCATTTGCTTCTTTCAAACCCAAAAAGCATGCTTTAAATTGTTTTTAGTTGGGAAATCCAACACTGCAATTGTTGTCAAATGACACCCAAGTGGCAAACCATAAGATGAGTTTGTATGGTGTTTTGGAGGATTCACCCATAGCTTCAACTGCAATTGCACAATATAATAATAAGTTTCAACTCACTACTAACTAAACAAAACATACAGTATATATTTTCAAACAATTTTAGTGCTTTTACCAGTCATTAATATAAGTGCTGAAGGAAACCAAATGAAATCAGTCATTAAAACTAGCCATGCTACCTCAGTCTTTTAGGTAATAGTTTCTAAGGTGTGTAAAACACTTCTATACCAAATATCAAAGTCATGAATGCTATATTAATCTGCCTTAAGTTCTTTACAGCAACTGTTTACTCACACAATCATCTGTGGTTCACCAAAACTGACTCTCTGTCATTTGTCCTGTACAGGTTTCAACATTCAAATTTTCACCACCAGCCCAAACATTTCCAGATTTGTCCGGGTTGGATTTTTTCTGAAACAATTAGGACCTTTCTTTAATAAAAAATATACCACCTGTGTAGCTGCATTGATTATAATTAATGGAAGTTTTGCCTATGTGAGGTAAAACTTCGAACACCTTAATGTTTTTGTCCAAATCAAATACACACGAGAACCCTGCAGGGGCACAGATGCTTGTCACTTTCAAGGCTGACAAACTCCTAAAACTATGCTGCCTCAGTCAAAATCTACTGTCTGTGTGTGAACCCAGTTAATGTCCTGAGGTCAGACAAATATGTGATGGGCCTATGTCTCTCCTATATTAAAATGGTTTGCTATTTTTTTACAAAATACTTAAATAAGTTAAACTTACCACCAATTTTTAGGAAAAAACTCCATAAATTGAAGCCAGTGTTCTAAATTCCAACTTTCTACAGCAATGTAAGTTTCAGTTCAGCTGATTTAATTTGTCAACAAACAGCCACAACCGACGAAAACAACACATAGGGTAACCCCCTAAGCTGTTCGTAATATCCATAGCATACCATGTCGCTTAAAGCGCAGAATCCATAACACGGAATATAATACGACAGCATAAAGACCCGGGATTCTCCAGAATTCGACAGTTTTAAGCGCCTGAAAGTAGACGGATCGGGTGCTTGTTACGACTTACCTGATATTTTTTGACCCTTTGGCGTTTGAACTAATACCAACACATATACAATTTTTATGTGTACACGTACACAATCAGCTCAATACATGTATCGTCAAGTTTACTACAGTATAACAATACTTACACGAATTGATGCATCAAGCATTAGTTCCATGCATTCAACATAACCATCACGTGATGCATAGTAAAGAGGTGTACAACCTTCTGCATCCTTGATATTAACGAGAGCCCCTTTGTCCAATAACCACTTCAAAATGTTGATGTTTGGGGCACCTAGCCTCGGAAGCCAATGATCATATACCACAAGGTTCAAGGCAGTTTGACCTTTATTGTTCTGAATGTTGACATCTGTAAACAATAACACTTCAGTATCGAAGCGTTATATTTTTGTTTTCTTTTTTAATCATCGACACAGAAAGTGTGTTTTTCTTTTTTCTTGGTTCGAACTTACAACCCCATAAATTGCAACATCTTCTCACCGGCTCCTTGCTCTAAAAGAAATTCGCACATCTCAAGTTCTTTAAATCGAGCCGCCGACAGCAAGGGTGTATATCCATCATCATTTTGCTTGTTTAGAAGTTCTTTAACGAGCGAGACATCAAGTAGGCTGATAACTGATCGCATCATTTCTACGTCTCCACTCCATGCTATCTATGAAAAAAAGAGGTCAATCCAATAAAGCACCAACAGTGCAAAATATTCCACCGATAAAGGTTTATGTCATAGGGGGCAACACAGGACTTGTCATCTGCTATACAAGGGGTTCTTAACCAGGGGTACATGTACCCCTTGGTGGTACGAAACACCAAAGCAGGGGCTACGACATGCAGTGTGAAATTAAACGCTTTTTAGGCATATTTGTGAAGAATGCGTAACAAGTTACTTTGTTATATATCTAGAAGGGTTAGTTTTGTACTACTTACAATAATGTTTTCATTCATGCATTCAACACCCAAGTTAGAAATACACTGAGTTTAATTCCTATTGCTACAACTTTATTTACTTCCGTGGGCCATTGCAGACAAGGGTACGAGAAAATTTTATGAAAGCTCAAAGGGTACGAGCGCAAAAAAGGTTAAGAAACACTGTGCTATACTGTTGTAACGACAGACAAATGTGGATTTATCACAAAGGTGTTATACATATAGACTCCTCAATCTCAAAGCTTTTTCTATTAGTGATGCACCGAAGACCGAAGCCCAGAGTTAATAGTCGATTCGGGCTTCATTCGGTTCTGGTTTTACATCCTGTGACCGTATTATTTTAGGCGCAATTACCCAGCCAAACTGCTAGTCGCTGGTCTAACCTAATGCCAAACAGCCGTAAAACTTAATTAAGCCATTGTCGCTTATTGTCCATGTGGTATGTATTCCTTTTATAGTCTGTAAAGCAGTCATTTTGTTGGCTTCCATGTATGTCAATAATACTTTCGGACCTAAACTTGTTTATCAAAAACGATTCGGGTATGCACCGGACTACAAGGTTGTACTATCGGTTCGGCATGGGTTCCAGCAAGAATTTCGGGCCGGCTGAACTCTGCCAAACCCGTCTTTAATAAGGATCGGACCAAACCGAACATTTGGCCAGAAGGCCGAATCGCGCCAAACCCAAACCATATCCCCTTTAATGGATACCTAGCTTTTCGGGTCAGGTTCAAACTTCAGTCGTGAACAGCTTTGCATCATTTTGACCCATTGTTCGACCTAATTCGTTTTCTTTAATAAAAAGTGAGTTCACATCGAGTTTCCTATTTGTACGTTTGAGTGCGTTCCCAAATTGTCCTCTTCCAACTTTGTTTAAAACTACGTGAAAAGTTTTTTGAATGAAGTATCACCGTAAAACTCACTTCATTGAGGTCAGCAATATCAGCATCCGTAGCACTGGACGTTGCGTCAATAGATCTAAAACAGATATCAATAAGCAAAGCACATGTTAGAAAAATATACAAGTAAAAACAACGCACAAATTTCTAGAATTTAACTTTAGTCAAAACCAGGTGAAAGTAGGAAAAAAACACATGCTTTATTGCTAAGCTTCACAGGTTTACCCACCTACTGGGCGAAAGTGAAATTTCGTCAAGCGATATTTTTTCAGCTTTACCTTGAACCTAAAAATATATTCGTATTACAACAAACACGGTTACTTTCAAGTTCAATTTTACAAGTTAGAACACACAAGTTTCTGAAAGGTTCTGAGAGAAAATATGCCATAAGCACATTGTGATGAGGCCGTGTGTTTGGAAGTATGTTGTTAACACAGATGAGCACAAGCAAGTTCGTTAGTTACTTCAATCGAATTTTCGTTTACTGAAAATCCTAGTGTTCTATAATTTCTGGTTTGTTATATTGCCTCGTATGGTGCATTATAACTGTGCTTTTAACATCCAAATAGCTTGGGCTTAACAGAAAGAAACTCACATGGCTGCAACTATGTGGTTCTTCATTAGTTTCCATTTCAACAACCATACTTTCAACATCTTCTTGTTTTGCACTACAGTTATTCATGGTTTTCCAAACACTTACGTCTATGACGGCTAAACACAAATGAACACAATCAGAGGTCCGGGATTAAACACAAACATGTTTACAGTGTATGTCTTGTGTATCGTATCCCTCTTCAAAACATCAGCAACTGTAATGTTTTTCCTAATCGCACCTGCGTGCATGAATGACTCACCCAGGAAGCGTACTGATGAACACAATATACATCTTAGCAGTGCATCAAGCGACCGTATGTTTGTGTTGTATACTCTTACATGCAGTTTGCTCTGTTAGCAACGAAACTATTTAATACCTAGCACTGCAAAAACGACGATTGGGCACAAACGTGATGCATTATAGGGTAATATACAAACCCTAGATCGGCGGTAACCGCATTGTGATCGAACTTTACTGCTATCAAACTCTTTATAATTGCGAAAACACACAACTGTAAGAGGTGCACAACTTTATGTAAGAGGTGCACAACTTGATGGCGAACAAAAATTTGTGCAGCGGCATACCTACTGGCGATGAAATGATAGTCACTTTGCTGTTTTTAGAAATTGGTATTAAGTGACTTATTTGGTCAAATATGCTGCATGCCTTTACGATGAGTTGCCAAGTAGACGTAAGGTATCTTTGCAAGTCTTTTATTTTAGCCCGTATAAGTGAAATAACACTTTGGTTTGTGGCCGACCATAGCCATAACGTTGTGCTCAGAATGTGGAAGAGATTTCTGTATTTCCTGGTACACAAGTAAGTGTAATGTCATAGCAGACTACAAGAATCAGCCTGTGTAACTGGGTGGTGACCGACGGATCTGTCTACACTTATCAGAAAACTGACGATGCCCAAATAGGCGAAATTAATATTTCTGTTTTTCAAAAATAAAACATTACACTGACGCTGATCGTCTGCTGCTCTTTTTGAGTACATTTTGTATATATCCTGGTACACAAGTGACCGATTAAAACTTTCCCCTGAAGGCAAACAACGTCCTGCATACTTAGCGTGGTTATATCTGTTTTGTGGTGTCAGTAACCAAACCCAAACAGCAAAAATACAACCAAATTGCTATGAATAATGATAAATGTTATACAAACATTGCAGCCCCGCTCAAATAATCCTAGATATATGTTTTTTTTAAGTACACCAGAGACGCAAATTATAAAACACACACCTACAAGTTATGTTACTAACTTAACAGTGTATTCGTACACTGTAACTTCAAATTTCTAATTGCTCGTGTATATTTGCATGTCTTCTACGCTATTGAAAGCAGAGACGAAGACCAAACTATATGCTGGGTTACAGATGTGTGCATCATTTACGCCTAACACATTTTGAGCAAATCGAAAGGTCGAATCGCATTGATTGGGTGTCATGCCAGCCTGTGGGCCATTAATGGTCAAAACTGGTTTGGTAAACTTATTGGTCACATGTGTCTCAATGTCGGTGTTTGCCTTGAATACCTGGGTTTTTAACAATCACATTTCGAGAGATCTAAAGCAGTGGTTCTCAAACTTTTATATTGTCGGGGCCAAATGGTAATATTTTAAGTGTGTAGGGAGCCGCAAAAAAACGAAAGCTTGAGAAAATCACTAAAGATTACTACCTTGAAAGCTAAAATAGCAATGTTTGGTGATTTTCTGAAGTTTGATGCGAGCCGCAAAATAAGTAGTTGGGAGCCGCATGCGGCCCCGAAAACCGAGTTTGAGAACCACTGATCTAAAGTCTATACTTCATGGCCCTAATTTTAAATACCCGATTTGTCTTCAAATCAAATATGACAAAGCAGTAGTTTCTATCATCAGCATTGTATCAATTGTACGTATATGTAACATTCTGCAATTTACTTCATTTTTCATGCACTTTTGTACATTCTCTCTTTACTACAACATTTAATTCTAGCTTCGTTTCCTTCCCCACATACATTGATTTTTCGTTTCTCATTATCTTCCTACAGATTTTTTCCAGTGTGCTTTTCTTGTTATCATTTTTATTGTTTGTTTGTTTGTTTTGTCGATCATAAAAAGAGAAAAATACTGCCGCAGGATTTTACTTGTTCAGATCTGCCAACTGGGACGAGAACAGTCACCCCCTTCCACTTCCGCACCGAACAACATTTGAGATCTCCGTCATCGATATTACAAAAGCTATGACCGCAGAGGAGATGAGCGACAGCCACTTTTGGACCAACGTTCATCGCTATTAATGAATATCCTCGGGACACCCCGGCCTGTTGGCGGGATTACAGGAAACGTTCTGAGGAACCGCGCTGGTGTTTCCGTTTAGGCGGGTTTCATTTGGCAAGCAGAAACTGCGGTTTCAAACACCGTTCTATGCAATCGGCTGTGACCCGCCAGGTTCTTGAGCCGGTTGCGATCCTGCGAAAGCACACAACCAGAACACTTCAAGCATCATTCAAATAACGGGACACTTGACTCGATAACCAATGTTTTTTTCGGTGTCCTTGCTGCTTTTATTAAACTGTTCATCAATTACAATTGGATAAAGTGACAATGCAAATTAAATTTTGACCTGGCTTGACTATTTCGTTTGATGTTGACATATCGTGCGTAGCTGATATTGTAAAATAGTCCTGTTTATCTAGAGGCATTCCTAGCTTGGTCATCTGAATGATTGTGATGAAGTAATATTGCTGTGTCATAGTAAAGTTGTACATTTGTGCCATTGTCGAACTGCATTATAATGTCATAAAATTTTGTAACATTCAAAGTCACACACTGTTTATAATTTTGTGTTTACGACGCTTTGCATTGCGTATTAATAAAGCTTTATGATAGTTTTCTAATTACAAAAACAACTTTTGCGATTAAAGGGTCGGATACGATTACACAGGGAAAACATCCTTATACTATTCGACAGATACTGAACAGCGTAAAGTAAACCGATGTACATAAACTTACGAGTTGTTTAAACATCCGAACAAAAAAAAAAAAAACAGACTTGTACACATATTATAGGTCAACCGTTTTTAAATCGAAACTAAGAGATTTGTTTTGCCTCAGTTTTAAAAACTAACCACTTTCGTAACAATATTGGGGAAATATACAGTAAATAATAAATCAAATTGAACTAATATTACAGTTCAAGTCAAAGCATGGAGTAATCAAATCACGTCACGACTTGCTGACGTCATTGTTGTCATTTTTGTTGCCACCGATATCAAAATGTGATATGATTGTTGACATCATACTTTCCGTTGACCTTGACCGGTTGTCAAGGGATACCTTTAAGGACTCGACTTTTTCATCCAGAAATCCCACTTTCTCTTTAAGGGAGAGAACCTGCTCTTCAAGCTTGTCGCGCTCGTTCTGGAAAATTTAAACAAGACGAAAAACTGAACAAAAATAATGAGGAGTCACCAAAACTCGTCAATACATTAAAAATGAGTTCCAATATATAATAAAGTATTTGTATTTAGCTTCACTTTTCAAAAAGGGGTTTGTAACCTTTTCAGGGTTAAGAGCTTCTTTGATGGTTAAGTGATTCAAATTTTTCTCCGAATGCCACCAATGTATAAAAGCCGGCTTTTTGCGGTAATAATTGGGAAAATATTGTCGATTCTGCTGTAAAACCCGGCGTCGAATAAACAAGGGCAATGAGTACTGGACATCCAGAGTTAGTTTTACCTGCAAAACACATTGTCAAGGCAAATCACAGTTATGAATACATGATACATTCGGGTAGATACACATACTGATGTAAAAATTAGAAGAAGAATCATCCTTATCATTTTTCTTACGTTACGCAGCAGTTCCGATGAAGTATTAATAGCCTGTGGAAAGTGCAACCTTATGTTAATACATCACTTACCTGCATTGCCAAACCTTCAAGTTCTGCATTTTCTTGTACACCTTGGATGTCGTCGACTGCAAGACCGACCTGTAAAGACAAAAAGTTTATTGTATCGGTCCCAGGAATTAACAAATTGCACGCAAAGATCGTTTCCTCCAAATTGAATAATCAAAAGCACTGACTGAAAGAGGTGAATTGTTGCGTATATGGCCGCCGGCAGAAAATGTTGCAAGGGGAAAGTTCTGAAAACATGGATAGCTTCAAATGTAACGTGAACCGGTGTTCACTTAGTTTCGTTATTACCCGTTAAGTTCGCACTTTTATTCCACGCTTATTTAGTATCTAATTGTTGCACCTGTTTTTCATAGTAACCTTATTTATCTATTAATACATGTGTTTGTATGTTTCATAACGTTAGTTCGTTTTCTTGAATAATTTGCTTGGATATATTTATTTTCACGTTTTTCTTTCACTTCTTGTAGCTCCGCTTTGGTTTTCTCGTGTTATATTTTCACACATTTTCACGAACCACTTCTCTCTTGGCCCCGGCAAAGTGTGCGGGATTTTTGGTGCCATTGCGCTGCCGTTGTGTTGTAATGTATTGTATTGTATCCTGACGTCACGTGATTTAACAGCAGATGTTTGTTTATTAATAATATATTTTGTTTGACCAGTAGTGAAGTCACCAGTAGTGTAACTTGGTTTTAGCGATAAGCCGTTAGTGCAGGGACTTGGACCGTTTTACGAGTTAGGCACGTAGCCTCGATTATCAAAATACAATCGGGATAGTTGGGAAGGTTTCGCGTTAAAGATCTCGCTCCCAAAAAACTTTCTCTAAAATTCGGGGTTACCAAAATAATTCCGTAACGCCAATACTTATATTGATGGAACACCACATCAAGTTACTGCGTACACAAATTGTATCTAGTACAACTGCGTTGTATTAAATCTGAAACAATATTTAATGTAAAAACGTCGCCCTATTCAATAAAAAGATACAACTTGTTTTTTTGACTGGCTCGAACCCAGGGCACTCCTGGGGATAATTTCCGATCAAAGTTTTTTTTTATGTCAAACTTTGCCGAATGGTCTGTCGAGCCTGACCCATATACGGACATAAGAAAAGATACAATTTGTATGTTCGATAAGCAACTAAACGGCAAGTGCCCTTACGCGTCTGTTCCTATAATAGTGTATTTATTAGTAACTGTACAGGAGTTTTATGCCAAAGCATTTACCAGTAAGTTCATCAGAATGATGCTCATAATAATGACGAAGATCACAAAAAGGATGTAAGACACAGGTCGGTAGTTTACCTGTGGAATGCAAAATTAAAGTTGTAAATGATGAAAGAAATAACCATAAGTCTGAAACATGGGCGACCTTTGCTAACTTACTCTGGAAACACTTATTGTGTGACTGTCTGCTCCAGTCTCAATCGCCTCAGCTTCCGCCACAAAAATATCTTCAAATCCAAGGTCCCCGGTCATCATGAGTGAAGTCTTGATCAACGCGTTCCACCATTCCCGAAACGCATACTATGTCACAAACACAAAAAAGCACACAATAAGGATGCAATAAACCCTGAACAGAGATTTATGTACACAAGATAAGGATTTGAAGAGTATCTTAACATTATTACGAAAGAAATTGAATAGAATGTTGATATTTCACTACTCCGGCATTTCGAAAAACAAACAATTGTCATCATGAGTAAAATAGCGCATTTACATATTGGGGAATAGGCCGGTCAATTCCATGTTTTCGGAATGTTGTGCAATAAAATATCTACGTTTCATTCTACAACATGTTTTTTAGTCATTGTAATTTTGTTTTTAATTAAACTGAACTGAAACAATGTGCAAAAATGGCATGCAACTCACTTGGTTTTGCAGCAAACAATGAAAACTAAACGCAAAGCCCAGTATGAAGAGAAGGAAGACGACAAAAAATTTCGTAAATGTTTGAAGAACTTCGGTAAACATTAGAACATAAATACCAAATGTTGGCAAGTTTCGTATAAACATGATCAAAACCATCCACGATAGTAAAATGCTGACTGCTCCAACCTGCCACTGCCAATTCTGTAAGCAACAAAGGACTCAAAAAACGTCTAGTTTGCAGATATAAGTTACCCACCTCTCTGACACCTAAGTAGTTTGGCCCAGCTGAACTTGTGTCTGAATAAACAGTGAGAATCGCAAGAACGTAAAGCGAAACTTCGAGAAGGTTTGTGAAGTGTTGAAAATAAGTAATCCCTTGTGAGTAAACCTGGTATAACTGGAAAAGTTTTTTGTTTATAGATATATAATCAATGGGTTATTATAGGTTCAAGATTCTAAACAAGTGAATAGGGCACATTCACACTATAAATCCTAATTGAAGAAAACCTCTGCTCCGTTTTTTAGCGCAAAATATGATTTCTGTTTAACACGATTGTGAATTTGAACAGTGGATAGTTGATTTTATTGTTGTGACATGTATATGTAAGGTTGTCCATAGATTATTTTTTCACCTCTTTTAATAAACTAATTGCTGCGAGGACAATGACAAAATATTTGGCAACAATTCCAAATGAGTTGTAGTCATAACAACGTCCAAATGTCGGTTGCGCTTCAGTGATTATTGCCACGCATGATGATGTCACGTTGCCCGAATCTGTGTGGAAATTAGCTGTTGTTAGTAATTTGGATCTGGTTTATTGTCAGAGTGCAAAAAAACTATAGTTAGTTAAAGTTCCCAACAGCCTAGCAACTGCTCCAAGATATTACTAGTTCAACTTTGTGTGTATCGAGACATGAACTTACCAATAGAATATGGGGGAGGCATCGTCAACATGTACATGTTAAAAAATACCATGAACATCAAGTAGAGCGACAAATTGATACAATACACAAGCCTCACAAACTTTTTCCACTTGTAATTTAACATACTAAGAACCAGTGGGTGGCGCAAGAGATTCTTTCGCTTTGCTTCAACCTGTGTAGAGAAATTACCATGTGTGTCTTACATAACTATAATAAAGAAAATCTTTAGGCCATAAATAGTGCATCAAATTATACTTACCATAATATTTAATGGATGGTTTCTCTTGAGAAAGTTTAAATCATCAGAGTATGGAACTGCAGCTTTGTCTTTTACATTTTCCTGTTAAAACATTATTTTTGGGGATGTGCTTCCTATACTTGTTACTACTAAATTCACTTTTGTACACACTGAGTATTAAAAAGATACAAAATTAATGCACCACAGAAGAAGTTAGTTAACCAGAATAGTTAAGGGTCAACTAGTGAAAATTAAAATAGTAAAAAAATATGGGTTTAAATAAAATGTTGCTGTGAATTTGGTTGGTAAAAATAAAACGAGAACCTTGTCAGCTTTATTGTTCCCGGGCCAACTCGTACTGAAAAATTCATCATCCAAAAATTCGTAATCAAACCTAAGCTGTAGATCAAGACATTAAGGGACAAACCAGAAAGGAATAAACACAAGCAGTAACTTTCGGTGACATACAATTAAAATTTACCTGATGTAATCTATCGTCAACAGGAATATCGTTAATTTTAATGCTTTTTGCAAAAACTCCTTCAGCAATTACCGGCATCTTTCTGATCAACCTTCTCATTGGAGTGTCATTAAATTCACCATCAACTGTCACCAAATACTTGAAATAATTGCAGAGAAAGGAGCACATTAATAAGAACACAGCTGTTACAAAATATGAATTAAGTGTTCCGACATGTACAATGGTACAGTTTGCATACCTGGGAAGTTAGTAAAAACGATTGAGAAAATTTAATAGTTTCATAAACTAACATAATGAAAAATTATACATTTTTCTTTTCTTCTGTCTGTTAATTCATGTAATAAATCGTTGACCTACAATTAATTTCATCTTTGCTGCTACTGTTTCTTAAAGCTTTTTGCCTTTCTTTCTCTATTATCAGACAAGCACACGATTCATTCCTAAACTCAATCGCAATATCCAACGCATTCCATCTGTTGCCCATCGAACAAAGAGTTACATCAGCTTTCCATCTGTTAAAAACAAACATGGACTTGCGCAATACAATGACTGTTTGCTTTAAAGTCATTGAGCAGAACAAAAAGTTTTGGTTAAACTCGTTTATACAGTCAATTTCTTCTTGTGTCACCGGTTTGTGGCTAAAAAAGTTATTTTAGTCATTTGATGTGTGAACCACCTATATCTGATGTGTGAACCACCACCTTTCCTCCTAGGACATGTCAAATTTACCGTCTGTTGGGAAGCCATCAGTTCATTAATGTTTGTTAACAATTTTTCCCACATGAAATACCAATGATCCTGTACCATATATTTTAAAAACTTATTTTAAGACTTGAATTTGTACTACACTCACTGTAGAAGAACTTGAACTATCTCAGGGTGACCAGACTCACAAGCTAAATGCAGTGGAGTTGCGCCATATAGTTCTTTCGCATCGACATTAGCTCCCGAATCTAACATAACCTGCAGAACATGGTCAATGCAAATAATACATCACACATATGTGTCCCAAGGTTCTTGTGTCTGAAAATTTGTTATCAGTATCGGACAAATCTTTGAAAAAGTTTTTGTGAGTGTTTTGGTAAGGTTTACAGTTGTAAACTTTTCCTCAGAAACAGCAACACTTGTCTCTACTTTCATTTGATACAAACCACATATTTCTAAACATATTTGTCCGATAATGCATTTACTATTCGTAAGTGTGTTTTTAAACCACCAAAAGATGCAAAAAAGCAATTATAACAAAATGTAACATACAAGTATAACAAAAAATTGAACAATATTTTCATTGCAGCCGTTTATGCGTTTGCTTACTACGGTGCTATGCCAATTGGAACCAGTTACTCACTTCCAAAAATTTTTTTACAAAACTGATGTCTTTGTTCTCTCGGAATGTCCAACCAATTAGATAGTGGAGAGCAGATCTGTTTTTTTCATCACGAACGTTAATATCTGTTACAAACAAACAAATTCTAACTACATTATGTACAACAGAAATGTTACAAATCACGACATACAAATTGCAAATCCTTAATATTAAAAAAATATTCCTGGGATTCATTTCCAATTATGTTATCATTAATGCATTTTTTAATATTAATCCTAGTCGTGTGGCCGTTTTAGATACTGAAGATGCTTGCGCATGAGCGAAAAACATTTGTTCTTTATACCAAAGCTAACTGATTTTAGTCTTGAAACAAACGTTTTTAAAATTGCAAATCCAAATTGCGGTATAATCTATCCAAATATTACCCCAAGTAGAATGAGATTTACAACGCAACTGAAAACGGATTAAGATTAATTTAAATTAACATTAAATTTTTTTATCAGACAAGTATTAATATTTGAGTAAATAATCTGAAAAACAAATCGGTTTTTAATCTACTTGCTTCCAGATTACTTATCATCAATATTTTTGCACCGATTAAGTCGGGATTAAAATTGAAACCTATGAAATGGCGACAAGTTCTCACCTTCTACTTTCTCTACAATTAGTTTGAAAATCTCAATATCTTTGTGTGCTGCCGCGTAGTACAGGAAGGTTAGGCCACTCTTGTCATGCTTGCGGAATTGTTCGTTAACAAGCAACATATCAAACTTGTCGAAAGTTGTTTCTGCAGCACCGGCGGGCTGATAAAGTATTATAATGCGTTCGATCAGCGGAATATGCAAAGAAAATGTATATTTACAATCTATATCCTGTAAAAAAGTGTTGCGGGCTAAAGGGACTTACACTATACCAGTCAGCACTCAACTTTAAACACAAAATTAACCACAGGTCTTGAATACTCGTTAATGAACATTTGCAAAGAATTCGCTTTGTTGAACATAGAAATATCGCTATGTTCAAAAATATTGCCATAAATATTAAACCAGTAACAATTTACATCAACAAAAATTACGAAACAAGCACTTGCGCATGCTTTGAAGATCATTGAAAGGCTTTTTTTGCGGTCAAACCCTTACTACGACCAACCTGGTATTTCTAGGCCTTGGTATTTGAACTAAAACCAATATTTCTACAGTTTCGTACACATACAAATTCAGTTCAAAAAATCTATCGTCAAGTGTGCTACAATATAACAATACTTACACGAATTGATGCATCAAGCAATAGTTCCATGCATTGAACATAACCATCACGTGATGCATAGTAAAGTGGTGTACAACCTACTGCATCTTTGATATTAACAAGAGCACCGTTGTCCAACAACCATTTCAAAGTTTTGATGTCTGGTACATCTACCCTCGGAAATAATCCATCATTCACCACAAGGTTAAGGGCCGTTTGGCCTTCCTCATTCTGAATGTTGACATCTGTAAACGATAATTTTACAATAATAAAGTGTTTTATTTTGTTTTTCATTCTTACTCCCCGTCACAGAAACTGTTTTTTTGTCTTGATTTGAACTTAAACCCCCCATAAAATGCAATATCTTCTCACCCGCTCCTTGATCTACGAGAAATTTGCACATCTCAAGTTCTTCATATCGACCCGCCGACAGCAAGGGTGTATCCCCATCATCATTTTGCTTGTTCATAAGTTCTTCAACGAGCGAGACATCAAGTCGGCTAATTGCTGATCGCATCAATTCTACGTTTCCACTCCATGCTATCTGTACAAAGAATAAGTCAATCCAATAATGCAGCAAAAGTGCAAAATAATCCACCAATATAAAGGTTTATGCCATAAGGGGCAAACCAGCTGGTTCTAGGACTTGTCATTTGTTATACTGTTGTAACGACAGACAAATGTGGAATCACAAAGATATTATACATATAAAATTCCTCCATCTCAAAGCTATTTCTAATTGTGATGCACCGAATTCCAGAGTTATAAGTCGATTCGGGCTAATTCGGGCCTTATTTTACATCATATGACCGTATTATTTTAAACGTAATTACCCTGACAAAAAGCTTGACGCTGGTCTTGCCTAATGTCAAACAGCCGTAAAACTTGGTTAAGCGATTGTCGGTTATTGTCCATGTTGTATGTCTTCTTTTTATATTCTGTACAGCAGTCATTTTGAAGGCTTTCGTGTATGCCAATCATACTTTCGCGCCTAAACGGGTTTACCAAAACGATTCGGGTATGGGTCAGACTTCAGGGTTGTACTATCGGTTTGGGTTGGGTTCCAGCTAGAATTTCTGGCCTGCTGAATTCTGCCAAATTCGCCTTCAAAGGGATCGGACCAAAAACAAACATTCGGTCAGAGAGCAGAATCGGGCCAAACATAAAACCCCCTTTAATGGATATAGCTTTTCGGGTCGGGTTCTAACTTTACTCGTGCATAGCTTAACATCATTTGTCGGACAATTTAACCAATTGTTCGGCCTAATTCGTTTTCTTAATTAAAAAGTGAGTTCCGATTTGTACGTTTGCGTGCGTGCCCAAATTTTATTCTTACAACTCTGTTTTAAACAACGTGAAAGTTCTTTGAAAAGTGCACAATGTAAAACTTACTTCATTAAGGTCAGCAATATCGTCATCCTTAACACTGGATGTTGTGTCAATAGATCTAAAAGAGATATGAATAAGCAAACCACATGTGAGAAAAAAATACATGTAAAAACGACGCACGAATTTCTAGAATTTAACTTTAGTCAACACCAGGTGGAAATAGGAAAACAACACATCTATATGTTTACCATATCTAAGTTTGTTTTGCTTTATTGCTAAGCTTCACAGATTTACTCACCTACCGGGCGAAGGTGAAATCTCGTCAAGCGATATCTCTTCAGCTTTACCTTGAGCCTAAAAATATATTTGTATTACGACAAACACAGTTACTTTCAAGCAGGGAGTCGAACCGGAACTGAACCCGAACCCGCGAACCGGTTTGAACGGTTAATTTCTTTAAATCCGAACCGAACCCGAACCGCCTATTACGATTTCCTAAAAACCCGAAACGGAGTTGAACCCCATATTTTGTTTGGCGTTGGACCCGAACCGGAACCGAACCAGTAAAAAATGCAGTCTGTTTTATATTTGGTGATTTTTTCTTCAAAACAGCGTACTAAAGAATACACAAAATAACACTTACAGGGCGTGTCAAAAATAACAGTGCACGGACAAAAATTGGATTTTGCTAAGGCCAAGCAGATGATGGGTAGGATTAAATTGAAACGAATAAAAATTTAAACCGGTTTAAAAACCGCAAACCGGTTCGGACCGAATAATTTGCCCGAACTGGAACAAAATCCGAAGCCAAAAACTTACATTTTTAAAAACCTAAACCGAACCCGAACCCTTAAAAACAAAAACAAGTGAACCCGAACCGAACCTGTACCCATATGCCATCGGTTCGACTCCCTGCTTTCAAGTTCATTTTCACAAGTTAGAACACACAAGTTTCTGAAGGATTCTGAGAGAAAATATGCCATAAGGATTACTACAATGTGATGACTCTGATGAGGCATTGTAGTTGGAAGTATTTTGTTAACACAGATGAGCACGAGCAAATTCGTTAGTTACTTCAATCGAATTTTCGTTTGCGGAAATACCCTCGTGTTGTATAATTTCTGTCATATCATATGCCTCATATGGTACATTATAACTATTCATTTAACATCCAAATGGCTTGGGCTTAACAGAAAGTAACTCACATGGCTGAAACTATGTGGCTCTTCATTAGTTTCCATTTGAACAACCATACTTTCAACATCTTCTTGTCTTGTCTTGCCGTTATTCATGGTTTTCCAAACACTTAGTTCTACGGCGGCTAAACACAAATGAACACAATCAGAGGGCTGGGATTAAACACAAACATGTTTACAGTGTATGTCGTGTGCTTCGTATCCCTAATCAAAACAACAACAACGGTAATGCTTTTCCTAATCGCACCTGCGCCTGCGTGCATGAATGACTCACCGAGGAAGCGTACTGATAAACATAATGCTCGTACATCTTAGCAGAGCATCACGCGACCGTCTGTTCATGTTTTTTGTGTGCGGTTTGCTCTTTAGCAACGATACTATTTAATACCTAGCACTGCGTAAACGACAATTGGGTACAAACGCAATGCATTATAGGGCAATACACAAACCATAAATGGGCGGAAATCACACTCTCTTAACGTTACTGCTAACAAACTCTTTATAATTGCAAAAACACACAACTGTAAGCAGTGCTGGATTAAGCGTCTGCTGGCCTGTAGGCACATTCTATATGTGGCCCGAAAATCAGGATTACCAACTAAAAAAATAGAATTATCAGTGTTGCCAAATCATTGTCACAAATAACGTTGGTTTAAAGTGCAGTGGCCTGGATTTTTGCCTGGCCTTTAGGCACGTGCCTACTTTGCCTAATGGATAATTCGGCACTGACTGTAAGAGGTGCACAACTTGCAGTCATATGGTGATGGCGAACACTAATTGGTGCAGCAGAATACCTTAGAAACTGGTATAAAGTGACTTATTTGGTCAAACAAGCTTAATTAACATTACTTGCTAAGTAGACGTAGGGTATCTTTGCAAGTCTTGTATTTTAGGCCGTATAATTAAATAAGACTTTGGTTTGTGGCCGACCATAGCCAAAACGTTGTGCTCATAATGTGGGAGATGTTGCTGTATTTCCTGGTGCACACGTGACTGATTTAAACTTTCCCATGAAGGCAAACAGCGTCCTGCACACGTGGCGTGGTATGTCTGTTTTGTGGTGTTAGTAACCAAACTCAACAACAAAATACCACCAGATTGCAATGAATTATGTTTAAAAACCATTCTTGTTAAAGTGTAGCGTTGGTTTGCAATCTTAACCTGTGCTGTAAACACAACCTAATCCAAACATTGCAGCCCCGTTCAAATAAACACCAACATTATCCTGAATATATGTGGATTTTTTTCAGTGCACCAGAGACCCAAATTATAAACAAGTTGTGTTACTAACTTAACAGTGTATTAATACACTGTAACTTTAAATTTCTAATTGCTCGTGTATGTTTGCATGTCTTTTAGGCTATATAAACCAGAAACGAAGACCAAACTATATGAACTGCTGGATAACAGAGGTATGCATCATTTAAGTCCAACACATATTTAGCAAGTCAAAAGAATTCGATTGGGTGTTATGCCAGCCTGTGAGCCAAATACAAATCTTGCTGGCCAAAACCGATTCGGAAAACCTATTTGTCACGTGTGTCTCAATGTTTGCCTTGAACACCTGGACTTTTAACAATCACATTTGCAGAGATCTAAAATCTAGACTTCATGGCCCTAATTTCAAATACGTGATTTGTCTTTGAATTAAGTGATAAATCAGAAGTTTCTATCACCAGCATTATATTAATTGTATGAGCAGATAACATTGTACAATTTACTTTATTTTTTATGCACTTTTTGTACATTCATTTTACGGGTTCGTTTTAATATTGACGTATCGTGCGTAGCTGATATTGTACAACAGTCCTGTTAGAGGCATTCCTAGCTTGGTCATCGGGATGATCGTGATGAAGTAATATACTTGTGTCATAGTGAAGTTGTACAGTTGTGCCATTGTCGAATTAGATTATAATGTAATAAAGTTTGTAAGATTCATAGTCACACACTGCTCACAATTTTGTTTTCACGATAATTTGCATCGTATATTAATAAAGCTTTATGATAATTTTTAAATTACAAAATCATCTTTTCTGATAAAAGTTACGGATACGATTATAGGGAAAACATCGTTATACTTTTTGACAGATACTGAACATTTAGCTTAAAGTAAACCAATATACATACGAGTTATCTAAACATCCGAATAAAAAACTGAAAAAGACTTGTACACAAATGATAGGCAAACCATTTTCAAATCAAAACGGATTTGTTTTGCCTTAGTTACACAAAAACTAACCACTTGCGTAACAATATTTGGAAAATATACAGTAAATCATAAATCAAATTGAACTAATATTATAATTCAAATTAGGCATGGAGTAAACAAACACGTCACGAGTTGCTGACGTCATTGTTGTCATTTTTGTTCCCACCGACATCCAAATGTGACATGATCGCTGAAATCATACTTTCCGTTGACCTTGAACGGTTGTCAAGTGATACCATTAAGGACTCGACTTTTTCATCCAGAGATCCCACTTTCTCTTTAAGGGAGACAACCTGATCTTCAATCTTGTCGCGCTCGTTCTGGAAAATGCAAACAATACGAAAAACTGAACAAAATAAATACATTAAAAATGAGTCCAAACATACAATAAAGCATTTTTATTTCGTTTCACTTTTCAAAAAAGTGGTTTGTAACCTTTTCAGGGTTAAGAGCTTCTTTGATGGTTAAGTGATTCAAATTTTTCTCCGAATGCCACCAATGTATAAAAGTCGGCTTTTTGCGGTAATAATTGGGAAAATATTGTCGATTCTGCTGTAAAACCCGGCGTCGAATAAACAGAGGCAATGAGTACTGGACATCCAGAGTTAGTTTTGCCTGCAAAACACATTGTCAAGGCACACAACAGTTATGAATACATGTCGCATTCGGGTAGATGCACATACTGATGTAACAATTAGAAGAAGAATTATCCGTGTCATCCTTTTACCTTACCTTTGCAACGATACAGTTTGCAGAAGTATTACTAGCTTGTGGAAAGTGTAACCTTATGTCAACACATCACTTACCTGCATTGCCAAACCTTCAAGTTCTGCATTTTCTTGTACACCTTGAATGTCATCGACTGCAAGACCGACCTGTAATGACAAAAGCTCAATGTATCGGTCCCAGAAATTGAGTAATCGCACGTAACGATCGTTCCCCTAGGAATTAAATAATCAAAAGCAACTTGAAGAGGTGAGTTCTATATTATTGCGTATATAGGCCGCGGGCAGAAAATGTGGCAAGGGGGAAATTTTGAAACATACATAGCTTCAAATGTAACGTGAACCGGTGTTTAATTAGTTTCGTTATTGACCTTTAAGTTCGCACTTTTATTCTCACGCTTATTTGATATCTAATTGTTGCAACTGTTTTTCCAGTAACCTTATTTTCTATTAATATATGTGTATTTATGTTTCATAATGTTAGTTTGTTTTCTTGAATAATTTGCTTGGATATATTTATTTTCACGTTTTTCTTTCACTTCTTGTAGCTCCGCTTTGGTTTTCTCGTGTTATATTTTCACACATTTTCACGAACCACTTCTCTCTTGGCCCCGGCAAAGTGTGGGGGGTTTTTGGTGCCATTGTGCTGCCGTTGTGTTGTAATGTATTGTATTGTATCCTGACGTCACGTGATTTAACAGCATATGTTTATTTATTAATAATATATTTTATTTGACCAGTAGTGAAGTCACCAGTAGTGTAACTTGGTTTTAGCGATAAGCCGTTAGTGCAGGGACTTGGACCGTTTTACGAGTTAGGCAGGTAGCCTCAATTATCAAAATACAATCGGGACAGTTGAGAAGGTTTCGCGTTAAAGATCTTGCTCCCAAATAACTTTCTCTAAAATTCGGGGTTACCAAAATAATTCCGTAACGCCAATACTTATATTGATGGAATACCACATCAAGTTACTGCGTACACAAATTGTATCTAGTACAACTGCGTTGTATTAAATCTGAAACAATATTTAATGTAAAAACGTCGCCCTATTCAATAAAAAGATACAACTTGTTTTTTTTGACTGGCTCGAACCCAGGGCACTCCCGGGGATAATTTCCGATCAAATTTTTTTGTTTATGTCAAACTTTGCCGAATGGTCTGACCCATATACGGACATAAGAAAAGATACAATTTGTATGTTCGATAAGCAACTAAACGGCAAGTGCCCTTACGCGTCTGTTCCTATAATAGTGTATTTGTTAGTAACTGTACAGGAGTTTTATGCCAAAGCATTTACCAGTAAGTTCATCAGAATGATGCTCATAATAATGACGAAGATCACAAAAAGGATGTAAGACACAGGTCGGTAGTTTACCTGTGGAATGCAAAATTAAAGTTGTAAATGATGAAAGAAATAACCATAAGTCTGAAACATGGGCGACCTTTGTTAACTTACTCTGGAAACACTTATTGTGTGACTGTCTGCTCCAGTCTCAATCGCCTCAGCTTCCGCCACAAAAATATCTTCAAATCCAAGGTCCCCGGTCATCATGAGTGAAGTCTTGATCAACGCGTTCCACCATTCCCGAAACGCATACTATGTCACAAACACAAAAAAGCACACAATAAGGATGCAATAAACCCTGAACAGAGATTTATGTACACAAGATAAGGATTTGAAGAGTATCTTAACATTATTACGAAAGAAATTGAATAGAATGTTGATATTTCACTACTCCGGCATTTCGAAAAACAAACAATTGTCATCATGAGTAAAATAGCGCATTTACATATTGGGGAATAGGCCGGTCAATTCCATGTTTTCGGAATGTTGTGCAATAAAATATCTACGTTTCATTCTACAACATGTTTTTTAGTCATTGTAATTTTGTTTTTAATTAAACTGAACTGAAACAATGTGCAAAAATGGCATGCAACTCACTTGGTTTTGCAGCAAACAATGAAAACTAAACGCAAAGCCCAGTATGAAGAGAAGGAAGACGACAAAAAATTTCGTAAATGTTTGAAGAACTTCGGTAAACATTAGAACATAAATACCAAATGTTGGCAAGTTTCGTATAAACATGATCAAAACCATCCACGATAGTAAAATGCTGACTGCTCCAACCTGCCACTGCCAATCCTGTAAGCAACAAAGGACTCAAAAAACGTCTAGTTTGCAGATATAAGTTACCCACCTCTCTGACACCTAAGTAGTTTGGCCCAGCTGAACTTGTGTCTGAATAAACAGTGAGAATCGCAAGAACGTAAAGCGAAACTTCGAGAAGGTTTGTGAAGTGTTGAAAATAAATAATCCTTTGTGAGTAAACCTGGTATAACTGGAAAAGTTTTTTGTTTATAGATATATAATCAATGGGTTATTATAGGTTCAAGATTCTAAACAAGTGAATAGGGCACATTCACACTATAAATCCTAATTGAAGAAAACCTCTGGTCCGTTTTTTAGCGCAAAATATGATTTCTGTTTAACACGATTGTGAATTTGAACAGTGGATAGTTGATTTTATTGTTGTGACATGTATATGTAAGGTTGTCCATAGATTATTTTTTCACCTCTTTTAATAAACTAATTGCTGCGAGGACAATGACAAAATATTTGGCAACAATTCCAAATGAGTTGTAGTCATAACAACGTCCAAATGTCGGTTGCGCTTCAGTGATTATTGCCACGCATGATGATGTCACGTTGCCCGAATCTGTGTGGAAATTAGCTGTTGTTAGTAATTTGGATCTGGTTTATTGTCAGAGTGCAAAAAAACTATAGTTAGTTAAAGTTCCCGACAGCCCAGCAACTGCTCCAAGATATTACTAGTTCAACTTTGTGTGTATCGAGACATGAACTTACCAATAGAATATGGGGGAGGCATCGTCAACATGTACATGTTAAAAAATACCATGAACATCAAGTAGAGCGACAAATTGATACACTACACAAGCCTCACAAACTTTTTCCACTTGTAATTTAACATACTAAGAACCAGTGGGTGGCGCAAGAGATTCTTTCGCTTTGCTTCAACCTGTGTAGAGAAATTACCATGTGTGTCTTACATAACTATAATAAAGAAAATCTTTAGGCCATAAATAGTGCATCAAATTATACTTACCATAATATTTAATGGATGGTTTCTCTTGAGAAAGTTTAAATCATCAGAGTATGGAACTGCAGCTTTGTCTTTTACATTTTCCTGTTAAAACATTATTTTTGGGGATGTGCTTCCTATACTTGTTACTACTAAATTTACTTTTGTACACACTGAGTATTAAAAAGATACAAAATTAATGCACCACAGAAGAAGTTAGTTAACCAGAATAGTTGAGGGTCAACTAGTGAAAATTAAAATAGTAAATATAAAAAAAAAAAATATGGGTTTAAATAAAATGTTGCTGTGAATTTGGTTGGTAAAAATAAAACGAGAACCTTGTCAGCTTTATTGTTCCCGGGCCAACTCGTACTGAAAAATTCATCATCCAAATATTCGTAATCAAACCTAAGCTGTAGATCAAGACATTTAAGGGACAAACCAGAAAGGAATAAACACAAGCAGTAACTTTAGGTGACATACAATTAAAATTTACCTGATGTAATCTATCGTCAACAGGAATATCGTTAATTTTAATGCTTTTTGCAAAAACTCCTTCAGCAATTACCGGCATCTTTCTGATCAACCTTCTCATTGGAGTGTCATTAAATTCACCATCAACTGTCAACAAATACTTGAAATAATTGCAGAGAAAGGAGCACATTAATAAGAACACAGCTGTTACAAAATATGAATTAAGTGTTCCGACATGTACAATGGTACAGTTTGCATACCTGGGAAGTTAGTAAAAACGATTGAGAAAATTTAATAGTTTCATAAACTAACATAATGAAAAATTATACATTTTTCTTTTCTTCTGTCTGTTAATTCATGTAATAAATCGTTGGCCTACAATTAATTTCATCTTTGCTGCTACTGTTTCTTAAAGCTTTTTGCCTTTCTTTCTCTATTATCAGACAAGCACACGATTCATTCCTAAACTCAATCGCAATATCCAACGCATTCCATCTGTTGCCCATCGAACAAAGAGTTACATCAGCTTTCCATCTGTTAAAAACAAACATGGACTTGCGCAATACAATGACTGTTTGCTTTAAAGTCATTGAGCAGAACAAAAAGTTTTGGTTAAACTCGTTTATACAGTCAATTTCTTCTTGTGTCACCGGTTTGTGGCTAAAAAAGTTATTTGTACTACACTCACTGTAGAAGAACTTGAACTATCTCAGGGTGACCAGACTCACAAGCTAAATGGAGTGGAGTTGCGCCATATAGTTCTTTCGCATCGACATTAGCTCCCGAATCTAACATAACCTGCAGAACATGGTCAATGCAAATAATACATCACACATATGTGTCCCAAGGTTCTTGTGTCTGAAAATTTGTTATCAGTATCGGACAAATCTTTGAAAAAGTTTTTGTGAGTGTTTTGGTAAGGTTTACAGTTGTAAACTTTTCCTCAGAAACAGCAACACTTGTCTCTACTTTCATTTGATACAAACCACATATTTCTAAACATATTTGTCCGATAATGCATTTACTATTCGTAAGTGTGTTTTTAAACCACCAAAAGATGCAAAAAAGCAATTATAACAAAATGTAACATACAAGTATAACAAAAAATTGAACAATATTTTCATTGCAGCCGTTTATGCGTTTGCGTACTACGGTGCTATGCCAATTGGAACCAGTTACTCACTTCCAAAATTTTTTTTACAAAACTGATGTCTTTGTTCTCTCGGAATGTCCAACCAATTAGATAGTGGAGAGCAGATCTGTTTTTTTCATCACGAACGTTAATATCTGTTACAAACAAACAAATTCTAACTACATTATGTACAACAGAAATGTTACAAATCACGACATACAAATTGCAAATCCTTAATATTAAAAAAATATTCCTGGGATTCATTTCCAATTATGTTATCATTAATGCATTTTTTAATATTAATCCTAGTCGTGTGGCCGTTTTAGATACTGAAGATGCTTGCGCATGAGCGAAAAACATTTGTTCTTTATACCAAAGCTAACTGATTTTAGTCTTGAAACAAACGTTTTTAAACTTGCAAATCCAAATTGCGGTATAATCTATCCAAATATTACCCCAAGTAGAATGAGATTTACAACGCAACTGAAAACGGATTAAGATTAATTTAAATTAACATTAAATTTTTTTATCAGACAAGTATTAATATTTGAGTAAATAATCTGAAAAACAAATCGGTTTTTAATCTACTTGCTTCCAGATTACTTATCATCAATATTTTTGCACCGATTAAGTCGGGATTAAAATTGAAACCTATGAAATGGCGACAAGTTCTCACCTTCTACTTTCTCTACAATTAGTTTGAAAATCTCAATATCTTTGTGTGCTGCCGCGTAGTACAGGAAGGTTAGGCCACTCTTGTCATGCTTGCGGAATTGTTCGTTAACAAGCAACATATCAAACTTGTCGAAAGTTGTTTCTGCAGCACCGGCGGGCTGATAAAGTATTATAATGCGTTCGATCAGCGGAATATGCAAAGAAAATGTATATTTACAATCTATATCCTGTAAAAAAGTGTTGCGGGCTAAAGGGACTTACACTATACCAGTCAGCACTCAACTTTAAACACAAAATTAACCACAGGTCTTGAATACTCGTTAATGAACATTTGCAAAGAATTCGCTTTGTTGAACATAGAAATATCGCTATGTTCAAAAATATTGCCATAAATATTAAACCAGTAACAATTTACATCAACAAAAATTACGAAACAAGCACTTGCGCATGCTTTGAAGATCATTGAAAGGCTTTTTTTGCGGTCAAACCCTTACTACGACCAACCTGGTATTTCTAGGCCTTGGTATTTGAACTAAAACCAATATTTCTACAGTTTCGTACACATACAAATTCAGTTCAAAAAATCTATCGTCAAGTTTGCTACAATATAACAATACTTACACGAATTGATGCATCAAGCAATAGTTCCATGCATTGAACATAACCATCACGTGATGCATAGTAAAGTGGTGTACAACCTACTGCATCTTTGATATTAACAAGAGCACCGTTGTCCAACAACCATTTCAAAGTTTTGATGTCTGGTACATCTACCCTCGGAAATAATCCATCATTCACCACAAGGTTAAGGGCCGTTTGGCCTTCCTCATTCTGAATGTTGACATCTGTAAACGATAATTTTACAATAATAAAGTGTTTTATTTTGTTTTTCATTCTTACTCCCCGTCACAGAAACTGTTTTTTTGTCTTGATTTGAACTTAAACCCCCCATAAAATGCAATATCTTCTCACCCGCTCCTTGATCTACGAGAAATTTGCACATCTCAAGTTCTTCATATCGACCCGCCGACAGCAAGGGTGTATCCCCATCATCATTTTGCTTGTTCATAAGTTCTTCAACGAGCGAGACATCAAGTCGGCTAATTGCTGATCGCATCAATTCTACGTTTCCACTCCATGCTATCTGTACAAAGAATAAGTCAATCCAATAATGCAGCAAAAGTGCAAAATAATCCACCAATATAAAGGTTTATGCCATAAGGGGCAAACCAGCTGGTTCTAGGACTTGTCATTTGTTATACTGTTGTAACGACAGACAAATGTGGAATCACAAAGATATTATACATATAAAATTCCTCCATCTCAAAGCTATTTCTAATTGTGATGCACCGAATTCCAGAGTTATAAGTCGATTCGGGCTAATTCGGGCCTTATTTTACATCATATGACCGTATTATTTTAAACGTAATTACCCTGACAAAAAGCTTGACGCTGGTCTTGCCTAATGTCAAACAGCCGTAAAACTTGGTTAAGCGATTGTCGGTTATTGTCCATGTTGTATGTCTTCTTTTTATATTCTGTACAGCAGTCATTTTGAAGGCTTTCGTGTATGCCAATCATACTTTCGCGCCTAAACGGGTTTACCAAAACGATTCGGGTATGGGTCAGACTTCAGGGTTGTACTATCGGTTTGGGTTGGGTTCCAGCTAGAATTTCTGGCCTGCTGAATTCTGCCAAATTCGCCTTCAAAGGGATCGGACCAAAAACAAACATTCGGTCAGAGAGCAGAATCGGGCCAAACATAAAACCCCCTTTAATGGATATAGCTTTTCGGGTCGGGTTCTAACTTTACTCGTGCATAGCTTAACATCATTTGTCGGACAATTTAACCAATTGTTCGGCCTAATTCGTTTTCTTAATTAAAAAGTGAGTTCCGATTTGTACGTTTGCGTGCGTGCCCAAATTTTATTCTTACAACTCTGTTTTAAACAACGTGAAAGTTCTTTGAAAAGTGCACAATGTAAAACTTACTTCATTAAGGTCAGCAATATCGTCATCCTTAACACTGGATGTTGTGTCAATAGATCTAAAAGAGATATGAATAAGCAAACCACATGTGAGAAAAAAATACATGTAAAAACGACGCACGAATTTCTAGAATTTAACTTTAGTCAACACCAGGTGGAAATAGGAAAACAACACATCTATATGTTTACCATATCTAAGTTTGTTTTGCTTTATTGCTAAGCTTCACAGATTTACTCACCTACCGGGCGAAGGTGAAATCTCGTCAAGCGATATCTCTTCGGCTTTACCTTGAGCCTAAAAATATATTTGTATTACGACAAACACAGTTACTTTCAAGCAGGGAGTCGAACCGGAACTGAACCCGAACCCGCAAACCGGTTTGAGCGGTTAATTTCTTTAAATCCGAACCGAACCCGAACCGCCTATTACGATTTCCTAAAAACCCGAAACGGAGTTGAACCCCATATTTTGTTTGGCGTTGGACCCGAACCGGAACCGAACCAGTAAAAAATGCAGTCTGTTTTATATTTGGTGATTTTTTTCTTCAAAACAGCGTACTAAAGAATACACGAAATAACACTTACAGGGCGTGTCAAAAATAACAGTGCACGGGCAAAAATTGGATTTTGCTAAGGCCAAGCAGATGATGGGTAAATTAAAACGAATAAAAATTTAAACCGGTTTAAAAACCGCAAACCGGTTCGGACCGAATAATTTGCCCGAACTGGAACAAAACTCGAAGCCGAAAACTTACATTTTTAAATACCTAAACCGAACCCGAACCCTTAAAAACAAAAACAAGTGAACCCGAACCGAACCTGTACCCATATGCCATCGGTTCGACTCCCTGCTTTCAAGTTCATTTTCACAAGTTAGAACACACAAGTTTCTGAAGGATTCTGAGAGAAAATATGCCATAAGGATTACTACAATGTGATGACTCTGATGAGGCATTGTAGTTGGAAGTATTTTGTTAACACAGATGAGCACGAGCAAATTCGTTAGTTACTTCAATCGAATTTTCGTTTGCGGAAATACCCTCGTGTTGTATAATTTCTGTCATATCATATGCCTCATATGGTACATTATAACTATTCATTTAACATCCAAATGGCTTGGGCTTAACAGAAAGTAACTCACATGGCTGAAACTATGTGGCTCTTCATTAGTTTCCATTTGAACAACCATACTTTCAACATCTTCTTGTCTTGTACTGCAGTTATTCATGGTTTTCCAAACACTTAGTTCTATGGCGGCTAAACACAAATGAACACAATCAGAGCGCTGGGATTAAACACAAAAGTGTTTACAGTGTATGTCTTGTGCTTCGTATCCCTAATCAAAACAACAACAACGGTAATGCTTTTCCTAATCGCACCTGCGTGCATGAATGACTCACCGAGGAAGCGTACTGATAAACACAATGCTCGTACATCTTAGCAGAGCATCACGCGACCGTCTGTTCATGTTTTTTGTGTGCGGTTCGCTCTTTAGCAACGATACTATTTAATACCTAGCACTGCGTAAACGACAATTGGGTACAAACGCAATGCATTACAGGGTAATACACAAACCATAAATGAGAGGAAACCACATTCTCTTCGAACTTTTCTGCTATCAAACACTTTATAATTACGAAAACACACAACTGTAAAAGGTGCTCAACTTGCAGTCATATGGTGATGGCGCATACTAATTAGTGCAGCAGCATATCTACTTACTGAAGATGAAATGATAGCCTCTTTGCTATTTTTAGAGACTGGTATGAAGTGACTTATTTGGTCAAACAGGCTACATGACTTTAACATTACTTGCCAAGTAGACGTAGGGTATCTTTGCAAGTCTTCGCAAGGGGATCTATCCAGATACGTTAAAAATTGCTGAACTAATCCACAAATCAGGACCAGTCAATAAATGCACAAACTACAGGCCCATATCACTCTTATCCACATACAGCAAAATATTTGAACATATAATACACAGCCGACTTTATCTATACCTCGAAAAATATAAATTATTTTATGAACAACAGTTTGCATTTAGAAGAGATCACTCCCCTATCCTAGCTCTCCATGCTATACATGATGAACTTCTGTATAATGCTGATAAGGGACTCGCATCATGCTGAATCTCACTAGATATAACTAAGGCATTCGACACCACAAACCACAAAATTTTACTGTCCAAAATGCAACGTTTTTTTGCAATACTTAGTATAGCTTTAAACTTATTTGAGTCACTTTTAACCAACCGGTACCAATTCACATGGATCAATGGGGTTAGGTCAATTGTTAAATCCGTCACATGCGGAATTCCACAAGTCTCAATGTTTGGTCCTCTACTGTTTTAAATGTATATAAATGACCTCCCACTTGCGAGCAACCTGCAAACAACATTGTTTGCAGATGACACTAATCTCATTATGACTGACAGGAGTTTAAGCAATCTGCAAACCAAAGTAAACAAACTGACCCCATATATTAGCAAAACATCCTACATGCTTGTGACAAAATGTTCTTCTCGCTTCATCTCGGCAACAACAATATATCTCGTCAACCAAAAATGAAACATTTAGGTGTTATAATGGATGACAAAAATTACTTTGCGGTTCCATTGTTTAACACCAAACTGCCAATTCTCGTGAATTGTCTTGCATTTTTTGTCTTCTTCAGCTTATTTCCATTATTTTTCTCTTTTGTGCAACAAAAATCCTGTAACACTATTTCTTTAATTACGTTTTTATTTGGGAGAGGGGGGGGGGGCATCTTAACTCGAAAACCGAAAGTTTAATCGATGTCTTGTACCATCACTTTTCTGTTCAATTTAATATTTGCGTTCGCGGGTAAAAATAAACGATTGATTAACCGCTGAATGGAAAGTGTTTTAGTAGGTGGACATTGTCATAACCTTTCTCATTTTTTCTCTTTCCGATTTCTTTTTTCATCAATGTTTTTCTTCAATATTTTTGTTTCGCGTATTTGCAACCGCTACTACTTTTCGAGCCTGTGTGGCGTGTGTTTTCGTGCTGCATCACTTTGTGTTGATATAATAATAACGTCAAAATGAATCGATCACTTGCTAGTTCACATTTGCATTTTTGTTTTTCTATGATAACAATTGACACGTAGGAACGTGGCTTTTGTATATATTTGCAGTTTTTACGTTTTATTAAGGCTAAAACCTAAGACCAACACCCTCAGTATTTTTAAGCACTAGCCGCCACTGATGGGACGTCAAGGAAAAATGCAGAGTTGCTACCTTAATCATATATTTATAAATAAAGTCCTAATGCTTTGTAAAAAGTAAGAGCGTCAATGTTGAATTTCTTGCACAAAAGTCATGTCCGAATTGTATCTGGTGCCTTGAAGGCAACTAAATGTTAACATTTTCAGCACTTTATTTATATCATTTGTGCTTTAGAAAGAACGGTAAAAATGCGCATGTCCATCTGGAGTTTAGCAAGAACGGTAAAAATGCACATGTCCATCTGGAGTTTAGCAAGCATTGTTGTGGCTGCAAGAACTTTTTAACGGAAATATTGTATTTCTACTTTGTCAGGGCAAAGATTTTTAAGTATGGAGAGTTGTTACTGTTTATGGTTTTGAGCATTGTCGTGGGAGCAAGAACTATAGTTTAAAACGGAGATGGTATTTTTTTCTACTTTTTCGCTCCGTCAGGCAGCAGAAAATGTGCACATCTTTCTTGCTAACATTTGTTCAAAGCTGTCCAACAATACAATCGGAAGAGGATGTGGTTACGCGTTTCGTGGTCGTTATTGTTTCTGTACAAATCAATTTTGGCTTCTCCTCCATATGGATATGTGGATTTTTATTGTTCTCGTTTAAGCGCAAATGATATAAATACAGTGTTGAAAAATGGTTAAATTTAGTTGTGTCTGAAGTGACAATTTGGACAAGAGTTTGCGCAAAATTTAAACGTCGGCGCTCTCTATTAAAAAAATCAGGACTTCACGATGACGATGATTAAGGTAGCAATTCTGCTTTTTGCCTTGACGGCCCTTTGTCGTAAGTGTTTGTTTGTTGACGTGTGCTAACATATTTAAAGGTAATAAAAATACTTGATTTTTAGATGGTTGCGGATGTGGATGTGGATGTTGCTGCGGGTGTGGAACTCAAACATGTTCCAGCAACGCTAAATGTATGAAGTCGTTGTAGATATTTACTACGTAATTTACATTTAGTTGATATTGGTCTAACCATAAACCGACAACAGACTTAAAAAACGGAGCAACTTAGTCGTAAAACATGTAATTTGTTTTTAGGTAGTGATGTAAGTGGAAGTAAACCAGCAGGTTGGTTTTGTTTCTATTTTGAAATTTGAATCCTTTCTGTATAATTTTCGAATAATACGCTTTACAGGCTCTTGCTTGTTGGGGTTAAAGAGTGGTACCATACCGGACAAAGCTATTACTGCTTCGTCTTTCTACCAATCTTTAGACGTTCATGCTCCTCGGACTGCACGACTCGATAGTCTCGGAGGGTGGGCTGGCGGAAAAAGTAAACTCATAATTACAAAACATCGTCGTATTTAACTTTAACTCATGCTAAACTTTGGAACGAAAGATTTTTAATTGTTGTTCAAATCTTTTTCTGATTGTTTCAAAAAGAAAGACTCAACAAATTTCACCCCAATTATACTAAAAGTTGTAAAATAGCATTTGTGTATTATACCTTACCTTTGGTTTAAGAGATTCTTTTTGTTGGCAGATGAAGTGGGTCAATGGATCCAAGTAAGTTTGGAAAAGGCAACATCTATCTTCGGAGTGGTAACACAAGGACGAAATAACAAGAGTGCAGCACAATGGGTGACCCAATATAAAGTATCCTACCAAGGTCCCTATGATAGTGCCTGGATACCTGTGGAAGATGCTGCCGGAAATGTTGCGGTAAGGGTAAAATTATGTCACTCTAACCTACAGTTTTTTGCTGCCTAACTGTGCCTATTTATGCAATTTACACAACAAAGATGTCTACCACTTACATTTAAAAAAAAATTGCTTGAATTTCCAAGTCTTAAATCAATTGTTTACTACCGGTTAGATCTCTTCAAACGCGTTTGTACTTTAACCGCAGGTATTCAAGGGAAACACTGACATTGATACACACGTGACCAACAAGTTTTCGAAACCAGTTGTGGCCACCAAGATTCGTATTCTGCCCCAAGCCTGGCATAATTACATGTCGATGCGTTTCGACCTTCTGACTTGCTAAATGTGTGTTTGACGTACATAATGCATTTATGTGTTACACAAAATCATGTAGTTTCATCTTAATTATGGCTACAAATAGGTAAAAATCAGTTATTAGGACCCTAATATCTTTCATTTAAAGTGACACTGTACATATATACTGTTAAGTTCGTTGTAGGTGTGTGCTTTATTGCTTGCTCCTCTGGTGTTGTGAAATAAAACATTTGGACAGAAAAACATTTGTGTGTTTTTGACTCGACCTGGGAACTTTTCTTTAAGTATCGTTTTAATATAAGTTGTACACAACAATGGCTAAACATTGACTGGCAACAATTGTGTGTTTGGCGTAATAGACAATGTAGGCTACTAACAAAAACAGTTTAGAGTTTTAAAAAACATTCGACATTCGATGAATTTTTACGAAAATTTTACAGGTTCATCCTTAGATTTCAAACAACCCTCGGCCAAAAGTCTTTACATTGCCGTGGTCCAAAAATTTGGAACGATATTTCTACTAAAATTAGAAACCTTGGTTTACACTCCTTCAAAGCCACATTATTGCAAAACTATAAATGTTGACGGTTAAACCACTATTGTTTTCAAATGCGTGTATCCTCGCATCCCTTGTTGGTAGTTGTATGCACGACAATTCGTGTTTACTAAGTTTATGATTTTGATAGTGTGATGCATAGTTTGGATTTTTTGTCTCGTGTTTATTATTTATACATATTTCTTTCATTTTACATTTGCTTCTTGTTGTTGTCATTGTTTAATCAATACTACGTCTTTGATGTTGTGTTACTTCGCGGTTCCATTGTTCACCAAACTTCCAATTCTACTGTATATTGTACTGTATTATTGTCTTCTTCAGCTTATTTCCATTTTTTTCTTTTGTGCAACACAAATCCTGTAACTCTATTTCTTTAATTACGTTTTTTTTTTGGGGGGGGGGGGGGGCATCTTGACTCGAAAACCGGAAGGTTAATCGATGCCTCCTTACCATTACTTTTCTGTTCAATTTAATATTTGCGTTCGCGGGTAAAAATAAACGGTTGATTAATCGCTGAATGGAAAGTGTTTTAGTAGGTGGACATTGTCATAACCTTTCTCATTTTTTCTCTTTCCGATCTTCTTTTTTAATCAATGTTTTTCTTCATTATTTTTGTTTCGCGTATTTGCAACCGCTACTACTTTTCGAGCCTGTGTGGCGTGTGTTTTCTTGCTACATCACTTCGTGTTGATATAATAATAACGTCACAATGGATCGATCACTTACTAGTTCACATTTGCATTTTTGTTTTTCTATAATAACAATGACACCTAGGAACGTGACTTTTTTATATATTTGCAGTTTTTCTGGTTTATTAGAGCTAAAAACTAGGACCAGTACCCTCAGTATTTTTAAGCACTAGCCACCACTGATGGGACGTCAAGGAAAAATGCAGAGTGGCTGCCTTAATAATATATTTATAAATAAAGTCCTAATGCTTTGTAAAAAGTAAGAGCGCCAATGTTAAATTTCTTGCACAAAAGTCATGTTTGAATTGTAACTAGTGCTTTGAAGGCAACTAAATGTTAACATTTTCAGCACTTTATTTATATCACTTGTGCTTTAGCAAGACCGGTAAAAATGCACATGTTCATCTGGAGTAATGAAAAAATTGATTTGTACAGAAACAATAACGACCACCAAACGCGTAACCACATCCTCTTCTCTGATTGTATTGTTGGACAGCTTGGAACAAATGTTAGCAAGAAAGATGTGCACATTTCCTACTTAGGTTGGCGCGAAAAGATTTTAATCACAACAATTTGATCTCTGTTTGTATTACCAAGCGTTCTTTGCTGTTTCCCCTAAAAAAATTATAGAAAACAATGAATGTTTTTTGCATATGATGGGAGCAAAAACTTTTAGAGTTTTGAGGGGAAATAATGGCTCTTTTGAGTTACCTTTTTAGTCATACCGCAGTTTGTATGCATTTAGTTTACTTCTACCATGGTGTCGAATCCATTCAATTAAAGAGGAGTTTGGAAGAAGAATAACTACCACAATAACATTTCTACTATATTATTTTACACATAGACCTATCAACTCGACCATTAACATCCAGCGTGACCTAAGGTTGTCCTTAGGTCTTGGACGCAGATGTGTGATTGTATCAAGTGGGTGAACAATAAGCTGGCAAACCTACCCGTACTGATGCATTAGTCCTATTTAGTTCAAATTTGTATACCCTACCCATGTTTTCGAAAAAGTACATTTTTCACTGAATAATCTTAACTTTAACAAGGACTCAAAAATATTTATTTTTGTTCCACGTCGTTACATTGTGTTCATAGTTGGTAGTCAACGTTGTTATTGTACAGTTTGCTATAGCTATTTTTTTTTAATTTGCATCAGTGCCCGGTTTAACTTCTACGTGTTGAGCTGATAGTTACCACTGCAGTTTGAATCATTAGCAAAAAGAGTATGCAATTTCAATGCATTTTGTTGGGCATCCATAGCGTTTTTTTGTTATGCCAAGAAGTAAGGAGATAAATCGACAATTAAAACCTTTGATAAAGTTGTGTGCACACTGTAGCAATGTATAAACAAGCCATATTTCGCACATATGGCAGTCGATAAACAGTTTGATTCAAAACAATTTTGTTACAAACTATGTTTTTAAGCATTGTCGTGGAACAAGAACTCAACGGTGTCTGGAGTAATTTCGAACAGGAGTAATGCATTACATATACAGAAATGTTATCATAAAAGCCTCATTGCTGCCGACAATTTGAACCTATTAAGCGAACCCATGACTCACCAACGACCAAAAATATTTTGTTCTATAGTCCAGCGCTTCCCAACCGGTGGGCCGCGACGTTCTTTCTGGTGGGCCGCGAAGCTTTTTCAACTATTACAAAACCAATATTAAACTTAAAAAAAGTTACACAGTTCGTGAGAACGTACTTTCAAGTTTACCTATATTACTCTAAAATAGAATATTGCTTAGGCTACTATGAAAGCCGTATAAGATTTCATGTTAAACAAAGCTTTATAACACAAACAAACTACAATTGTCACGTCAAAACAATATTTAAACTGCAATTGTAGCATCACAACACTACTTGTATTAGTAACTGTAACGAAATCGAAGACACAAAACAGTCTTAACACTGAATCATTAAATGCTGCATTGCGTGTAAGCTTGTTTTCCAATAAACTCCGACTTAATTGATCTCATCATATCGAATCAGATTAACAGAAGTATTGCTTGTGCGGTTATTATTTTTTTGCGTTTTTTTCCTTGTGGTTTTGTCGCAATATGAAACAGTGGTCCGCCAAAAATTTTTTCTTTGAAAAGTGGGCCGGGAGGTGGAAAAGGTTGGGAATCACTGCTGAAAAGGTTGGGAAGCACAGTCTATATTTTTCAAATAAAGTAAGCTATTATTATAAATCATGCATGTATTCTAATAGCATTCTGATCACAGTGTATTGCCAAAGTTTATCTTTAAATGTTATCTATTTCAAACCCCAATGTAGATTAGCCCACCAAATTAAAAGAAAAATCTCTTTCTCGCACACCCTACATCTTGCTCGTTTAAATGTTGTCGATGAGCGACAAATTATTTTACAGGTTTATACACAAACTAGTGATAAGCAGAATTATCATTTACATTAAACTCTCCTGCAACTAACAACTATACAACAGGCTCAGAAACGTTACGAAACATCTATACACAACTAAGTAGTGCACAACCTGTATCCGTACACTAAACCAGTTGTACAAGTAATAAAGCACGCACCTACAAATTGTTTTACAAACTTAACAGTATATATGAACACTGTCAATTTAAATAAAAGAATATGAGGGTCCTAATTACTGATGTTTATCTATATATAGCGGTAATTAAAATAAAACTACATGATTTTGTCAAAAAGATGTATGCATTATAATTATAGCAATATTTTCGTCCACAAAACTAACATGTGCTGTTATAATCTAACGATAAAACACAACCTAATGCAAACAGTGCAGCCTCAGTCAAAACACACCAATGCTTTTCTGTTTACATGTTTTATTTCAGTGCGCGAGAGACGGAAGTAATGAAGCACAGACACCTACAAATTGTGTTACTAACTTAAGAGTGTAATTTCTTGAATATTTACATGTTTTTTAGGCTATTTACAGCAGAAACAAAGACCAAATCATATGCACTGCGGTTAACAGATGTATGCATCATTTACGTCCAACACATATTTAGCAGGTCAAGAGGTCGAAACGCATCGACATCCAATTATGCATGGCTTGGGGCAGAATACGAATCTTCATGGCCACAACTGGTTTCGAAAATTTGTTGGTCACATGTGTATCGATATCGGTGTTTCCCTTGAATACCTGCGGTGAAAGTACAATCGCGTTTAAAGAGATCTACACGCTCGTGAGCAATTGATTTGAAAACAGGTTAAAATGTAAGTGGTAGATAATTAAGCCGTGGAATCTGCATAAATGGGCATAGTTGGACAGCAACGCTTTTCAAAAATATCATTTAGTCCCACTATGCATATAACGGAGCGTGTCATGAGGGCCAGAAATGTGCAGGCCATCTTATATTGCTACATAATTTTACTCTTACCCGAACATTTCCATCATCATATTTGACAGGAATCCAGTCACTATCATAGGGACCTTGGTAGGATACTTTATAGTAGGTCACCCATTGGGCTGCACTTTTGTCATGCCGTCCTTGTGTGACCACTCCGAAGATAGATGTTGCCTTTTCCAAACTAACTTCAATCCATTGACCCGCTTCAGCTGCAAACAAACAAATCTCTTAAACTTAAGGAACTTTTATTATACTTGGGATGGAATTCATTTAGTCTTTATGAAACAATAACAAAATGGTTTGAAAAAATATATATTTTGTTTCAAAGTTTTTAAGTTGAAGATAAATACTACAATGTTTTCTAATTAAGCGTTTACCAAATTCGCTAGCCCACCCTCCTAGACTATCGAGTCTTGCGTTTTGAGGAGCAAAAGAGGCTAAGGATTTGTAGTACGACGAAGCAGTGATAGCTTTATCCGGTATGTCACCACTCTTCAACCCCAACAAGCAAGAGCCTGCAAATCATATGTGTTTTGGACAAAGAATAATATTTGAAATTGAGGCAAAACGTATTCAAAATAGGCAAAAAACAAACCTGCTGGTTTACTTTCACTCACGGCACTACCTACAAACAAATTACACGTTTCAGGAATAAGTTTCTTCGTGATTTTCAACAAAGAATGTTTCGATTTATCAAAAAGCTTAATCTACACACTATTTATAGCAGAAACGACTTCATACCTTTAGCGTTGCTTGAGCATGTTTGAGTTCCACACCCGCCGCAACAACCACATCCACAACCACAACCATCTAAAATCAAGTACATTTATAAGCTTTGAAAGTGTTACCACATGTCAATAAACAACCACTTACAAGAAAGAGCCGTCAAGGCCAAAAGCAGAATTGCAACCTTAATCATCGTCATCGTTTTGAACTACCAACACTAAATCAATATATTTATCAACAAGTCCTGATTCTTTGTTGAAAAGTTAGAGCGTCGATGTTTAAATTTTGCACAAAAGACTTGTCCGAATGGTATCTTGCTCTATAAATCCAACCAAATTATAACAGTTTTAGCACTCATTTTATATCATTTGCGATTGAGCAAGAAGTGTAAAAATGCACACATCCATCTGGAGGAAAAGAAAACATTGATTTGTACATAATAATAACGACCACCGAACGCGTAACCACATCCTCTTCTCTGATTGTATTGTTGGGCAGCTGGAAACAAATGTTAGCATTTCCTGCTTCCCTGATGAAAACTTATAAGCAACAATGAATGTATTCTACATATGGTGGGAGCAAAATTTTTAAAGTTTTGAGGGGAAATAATGGCTGTTTTGAGTTGTCTGTTTAATACTTTAATTAAACCTCAGTTTGTATGCATTTAAGCTTACCTCTGCCATGGTGTCGAATCCATTGGTTTGTAGAAGAGCTTGCATAATAAAAAACTACCATAATAACATTTCTACTATATTATTTTAGCGATAGACTTGCCAACTCGGCCATTAACATCCAGCTTGACCTAGGGACTTCGTTAGGTGTTGAACTTTTATATGCGTTGTATCAAGTGGGTGAACAATAAATTGGAAAACTTACCCGAACTGATGTATTAGTTCTGTTTAGTTCATATTTGTGTAGCCTATTCATATTTTATTGAAAATGTACATTTTTCACAGAATAATCTTAACTTTTACAAGCAAAACGTTGTTACTGTACAGTTTGCCTAAGCTATCTTTAAATTTACATCAGTGGACGGTTTAATTTTTAGTTGTTGAGCTGTTAGTTACCCCTGCAGTCTAAATCATTAGCTAAAAGTGCATGCGATTGTATTGTGTTTTGCATACATAGCTTTAATCTTGACATAAATCGACGTTTGCTATGCCAAGGTTGCACAGTGTTCAATCGACAACTAAAACCGTTTGTCTACATGTACACCCTTTAATAATGTTCTGGGCAAACTGTAGCAAACTGAAAACAAGCCATGTTTTCTGCATATGGCAGGCGTGAATCGCTTTAATTCATAACAGCTTGTTACTGTTTATGGTTTTGAGCATTATCGTGGGAGGAGGAACTACTGTTTAAAACGGAAATGATTTTTTTTTACTTGTTTTTTTTACTTTTTTTACTAGTTCTACTTTTTTCTTCAGGCAGCTGTTCTTTACGTTCGGGCCGGGTTTGGGCTCCAGCTTCGAGCCCGTTTACAACTCTGGTTCGATGCTTTAACAAAATCTCACGTTTTCTGCATATGGAGAGCACCGAACAATTCGTTCAAAAACAATAGATTATATTTACCACTGTTTATATTTTTTAGCACTCCATACATTAACGCAACAATGCACATTTCCTACATATGTTTTACAAGAGTGGAAACTTAGTTTCGAACGGAAATAATAAATTGTTTTGTATGCAGCTAAACGTATGTTAACTTCAGATAAGGGTGCAAGCAATGCTGTTTTTAAGGAAAAACATATCGAGAAAAACAATTGCATTCCATTAGTACACACAGAGCTCAATAAATTCTGTGATCCAAAACAAAAACTTGAGCAAAGATGATGTTTTAAAATGTGATTTTGATTGTAGTCTCTCCATATTTACAAATCTTCGCCCTGACAAAGTAGAAAAATAATATTTCCGTTAAAAACCAAAATTCTTGTTCCCACAACAATGCTATAAAACCATAAACAGCAACAAATTGTTTTGAATCAAACCGTTTCTCGCCCACCTAATGCAGAAAACATAGCTTATTTTCACTTTGCTACAGTTTGCACACAACATTATCAAAGTGTGTAAACAAACGGTTTTAGTTGTCCGTTAATCACTTTGCTTCCTCGCATAGCAAATGTTAATTGATGTCAAGATTAACCTTGTAGATGCCCAACAAAACTGTGAAATCGCATACTCTGTTTGCTAATGATTCAGACTGCAGTGGCAACCAACAGCTCAACACACATCAATTAAACCGTGCACTGATGCAAATTTAAAGATGCCTAAGGCAAACTGTACAATAACAATGTTGGCTACAAATTGTAAGCACAATACAACGACGTTGAAAAAATAACAAAAATTTATGAGTCAGATTATTCTGTACAAAATGTACTTTTTAAATGAAATATTTCATGGTCGAGTTGATAAATCTATGTGTAAAATAATATAGTAGAAATGTTATTATGACAGTTATTTATTATCCAAACTCGTGCATAAGTCAATGGATTCGACACCTAGGCAGAAGTAAACTTAAATGCATGTCGAGGTCCAAAAGTATGGGAAGAAGTACCACACGTCACAAAGTCGCTCGCACGCTCCTCCTATAGGAAAAAATACCGTTCGCATCTACTGATGCAATACCACCAATCTCGAACTATAACACCTCGAAGTCCAGGCTCCCAGCCCCCCTACACAATTAATTTATAGCCTTGTTTCCTTTTCTTCTCCACATACTCCGATTTTATGTTTTTATTTCCTTTCCCACAGTTTTATTCCAGTGTTGTTTTATTGTTATCGTTTTTTAATGTTTGTTTATTTTGTCTATGACCAACATTACGTAGTCACACATAAAAGAGCAAAGTACTGCCGTAGGATTTGACTTTTTCAGATCTGCCACCTGGGACGAGAACAGTCATCACCTTCTACTTCCACACCGTTGAACATCGGAGATCCCCGCCATCGATCCTACAAAACCTTGAAAGCAGAGGAGATAAGCGACGGCCACTTAGAACCAACTTCCATCGCAACGAACTGTCCTCGGGACACCCGGGTCTGCCTACGGGATCACAGGAAACGTTCCGAGGAACCGAGCTGGTGTTTCCGTTTAGGCGGGTTTCATTTGGCCAGCAGAACCCGCGGGTTCAACCACCGTCTTATGCAACCGGACGTACCCCGCCAGGTTCGTGCGGTCGGTTGCGATCCTACGGCAGAACACACCCACAATACTTCAAGCATCATTCAAATAACGGGACACTTGACTCGATAATGAATGTTTTTTTCGGTGTCCTTGCTGTTTTTATTAAAGTGTTCATCATGCAAACTGAGGTTTAACTAAACAGACAACTCAAAAAAGTCTTTATTTATTCCCTCAAAACTTTGAAAGTTTTTGCTCCCACCATATGCAGAAAACGTTACTTTCTATTAGGGGGACCAGCAAAGTATGCATGGCAATACAAACAGCGATAAAAGTGTTGTGATTCAAATCTTTTCGCGCCAACCTAAGTAGAAAATGTGCACATCTTTCTTGCTAACATTTGTTCCGAGCTGCCCAACAATACAATCAGAGAAGAGGATGTGGTTACGCGTTGGTGGTCGTTATTGTTTCGGTACAAATCAATCGTTTCTTCTCCTCCCGATGGATATGTGCATTTTTACCGTTCTTGCTTAAGCGCAAATGATATAGAATGAGTGCTGAAACTGTTATAATTTAGTTGGATTTATAGAGCAAGATACTATTCGGGCAAGTCTTTTGTGCAAAATTTACTTTTCAACAAAGAATCAGAACGTTGTGGATAAATACATTGATTTAGTGTTGGTAGCTCAAAACGATAACGATGATTAAGGTTGTAATTCTGCTTTTTGCCTTGACGGCCCTTTGTCGTAAGTGGTTGTTTATTGACATGTGGTAACACTTTCAAAGGTAAAAATGTTCTTGATTTTTAGAGGGTTGTGTTTGTGGATGTGGATGTTGCGGCGGGTGTGGAACTCAAACATGCTCCAGCGACGATAAAGGTCGTTATAGATATTTCCTACGTAATTTACTGTTAAGTTGGTATGGTCTAACCATAAACCGTCCACGTGTGCAGATTAAGCTTTTTGATAAATCGCAACATTCTTTGTTGAAAATCACGAGGAAAACTTATTCCTGAAACGTGTAATTTGTTTGTAGGTAGTGCCGCCAGTGGAAGTAAACCAGCAGGTTTGTTTTTTTTGCCGATTTTGAATACGTTTTGCCTCAATTTCAAATATTATTCTTTGTCCAAAAAACATTTGATTTGCAGGATCTTGCTTGTTGGGGTTGAAGAGTGGTGACATACCGGATAAAGCTATCACTGCTTCGTCGTACTACAAATCTTTAGCCTCTTTTGCTCCTCGAAACGCACGACTCGATAGTCTAGGAGGGTGGGCAAGCGGATTTGGTAAACTCTTAATTAGAAAACACCGTAGTATTTATCTTCAACTCAAAACTTTGAAACAAAATATTTTTTTTCAAACCATTTGGAAAAGGCAACATCTATCTTCGGAGTGGTAACACAAGGACGGCATGACAAAACTGCAGCCCAATGGGTGACCTACTATAATGTATCCTACCAAGGTCCCTATGATAGTGACTGGATTCCTGTCAAAGATTCTGATGGAGATGTAGCGGTAAGGGTAAAATTATGTAGCAATATAAGATGACCATTTCTGGCCCTCATGACGCGCTCCATTATTTGCATAGTGGGACTAAATGATATTTTTGAAAAGCGTTGCTGTCCAACTATGCCCATTTGTGCAGATTCCACGGCTTAGATATCTACCACTTACATTTCAACCTGTTTTCAAATCAATTGCTCACGAGCGTGTAGATCTCTTTAAACACGACTGTACTTTCACCGCAGGTATTCAAAGGAAACACCGACATCGATACACATGTGACCAACAAGTTTTCCAAACCAGTCGAGGCCACAAAGATTCGTATTCTGCCCCAAGCCTGGCATAATTGGATGTCGATGCGTTTCGACCTGTTGACCTGCTAAATATGTGTTCGACGTAAATGATGCATACATCTGTCACCCAGCAGTGCATATAGTTTGGTTTTGTTTCTGCTATAAATAGCCTAAAAAACATGCAAATATTCTTGAGAAATTAGGAATTTGAAGTGACAGTGTAGTAATACACTGTTAAGTTAGTAACACAACTTGTAGGTGTGTGTGCTTCATTACTTGCGTCTCTCGTGCACTGAAATAAAACATGTAAGCAGGAAAGCGTTGGTGTGTTTCAAATGGGGCTGCAATGTTTGCAGTAGGTTGTGTTTTATCGTTAGCTTATGACAGCACATGTTAGTATTGTTCACAAAATATGGCTATAATAACTATACAGCATTCCGGTAAAGCCAATATAACAAGTATTCTGCACCGTCTTATAACCGCTTGGATTGAACCAGCGCCGCAGTTTAACAAGAATTTTTATGATCATTATTCATTGCAATCGGGTCGTATTTGTGTTGTTACATTACAGACACCATAAAGCAGATTTGACACGTGATGTGTGCAAGAACGTTATCTGCTTTCGTGAAAAAAATCCATCGGACACTTGCGTCCCAGTCAATAATGCAATTATATACATATTTTACGCACAACGACGCTTATCTCACTTCTACGGCTATACAAGACCTTACGTCTTCTTGGCATGCAATGCCAAAATTATGTAAATTTTCTGACCAAATAAGTCGCTTTAAATCCGTTTCTAACTCCAGCAAAGTGGTCATATAAATTTATTACCAATGTGCATGTTTTAGTACAAGGCATGTTGTTGTATAAATTTGTATTCGTCGCCAAACACCACTGTATAAACTGAGATTATGCACCTTATAGCTATGTTTTTTGCAACTGTAAACAGTTTGGTTGCAGTAAATTTGAAAAGAATGTGGCTTTTTTTAGTTGCCCCAGACCGATTTTTGAAATGCTTTGTGGACAAATGTGCTCTCGTTAATACCAAGGATGCAGAAGGTTATACACCTCTTTACCATGCATCTCGTGATTGTTTTGTTGAATGTATGGAATTATTGCTTGATGCATCAATTCATGTAAGTATTGTTCTATTGTAGCAAACATGACGAGACATTTTTTGAGCTGAATGTGTATGTCTACGCAAACAAACTGTGGAAGTGTTGGTATTGGTTTAAACGCCATGGTCCAAAAATATTACGTTGGTCGTAATAAGGGTTTAGCCGCAGAAAATATATATCTTTCAGGAATGTTCTAGGCGTGCGCAAGTGCTTGTTACATAATTGTCGTTGATGTGAATGTCCTTTATTGGTTTTTATTTTCGGGGCAATTATTTTTGGAACCTAGCATTATTTCCCTGTTTGACACAGTGCAAGTTCTTTACTAATGTCATTACAGAGTATCCAAGACCTAGTTCATTACTGTGTTTTAGGTTGAGTTCTTGCTGGCAGTGTACGTTCCTATTACCCTTTGCATAAAGATTGTAAATATCTAAATTTTCTTTGCATGTTCCGCTTATCAAACGTAATAAACATTTTTTGTGTCTGCCGGTGCTGCTGAAACGACTTTCGACAAGTTTGATATGTTACTTGTTAACGAACAATTCTGCAAGCATGACAAAAGTGGCCTAGAAGGTGAGAACTTGTCGCCATTTCATAGGTTGCAAATTAAATCTCGAATTAATCGGTTGAAAAACATCTATGATAAGTATTCTGGAAAGCAAGTAGACTAAAAACCGATGAAAAGTATTTTACCAAAACAATGTTTTTCAGATCATGATTAACACAAATATTGATACATATCTGTCCAAACTACATTATTCGTAATTAAAATTAAACATATATCCGTCTTCAATTTGCATGGTAAATTTAATCTCATTCCACCCGGTGACATTTTTGAACAGATAGTACAGCAGCTGGAGGTACAACATGAAAAAGGTTTGTTTAACAGTTAATCAATTAGCTTTATCAATTTACGTGATGCTCTGCTAAGATGTATATTGTGTTTATCAGTAAGCTTCCTGGGTGAGTCATCCATGCACGCAGGTGCGATTAGGAAAAGCATTACAGTTGTTGTTGTTTTCAAAAGGGATGCGATACACAAAACATACATTATAAACATGTTTGTGTTTAATCCCGGACCTCTGATTGTGTTCATTTGTGTTTAGCCGCAACAGAACAAAGTGTTTGGAAAACCATGAATAACTGTAGTGCAAGACAAGAAGATGTTGAAAGTATAGTAGTTCAAATGGAAACTAATGAAGAGCCACATAGTTCGAACCATGTGAGTAAGCCCAGGCTATTCGGATGTTAAATGCACAGTTATAATGTACTATATGAGTTAATATGACAGAGCCAGAAATTATACAACATTATTTTCAGCAAAAGAAAATTCGATTGAAATAACTAACAATTAAAGTTTGCTCGTGCTCATCTGTGTTAAACAATATACTTTCAACTACGTTGCCTCATCACAAAGTGATAATCCTTATGGTATATTTTCTCACAGAACCGTTCAAAAACGCATGTGTTCTAACTTGTGAAAATAAACTTGAAAATAACCGTGTTTGTTGTAATACAAATATATTTTTAGATTCAAGGTAAAGCTGAAGAAATATCGCTTTACGAAATTTCACCTTCGCCCAGTAGGTCAGTAAACCTGTGAAGCTTAGCAATAGAGCAAAACAAACTTATATGTGGTATACTCATAGATGTGTTTTTTTTTCCTATTTTCACCTGGTGTTGAATAATTTCTTGAAATCTTTTCTTGTTAGTTTGAAACAATTCTAATCGACCGTCGTTTTTTGCATGTATACTTTTCTCCCGCGTGGTTTGCTTGTTGATATGTGTTTCAGATCTATTGGCACAACGTCCAGTGTTAAGGATGCTGATATTGCTGACCTCAATGAAGTAAGTTTTATATTGTGGTACTTCATTCAAGGAACTTTCACGTTGTTTAAAACAGGGTTGTGAGAGAAAAAATTGGGCACGCACTCAAACGTACAAATCGAAAACTCGACCTGAACTCACTTTTTAATAAGGAAAAACGAATTAGGCCGAACTATTGGTTCAATGGTCTGACAAATGATGTGAAGCTTTGAAAGTGTTACCACATGTCAATAAGCAACCACTTACGAGAAAAGGCTGTCAAGGCAAAAAGCAGAATTGCAACCTTAATCATCGTCATCGTTTTGAACTACCAACACTAAATCAATGTATTTATCAACAAGTCCTGATTCTTTGTTGAAAAGTTGGAGCGCCGATGTTTAAATTTTGCACAAAAGACGTCCGAATGGTATCTTGCTCTATAAATCCAACTAAATTATAACAGTTTTAGCACTCAGTTTATATCATTTGCGATTGAGCAAGAAGTGTAAAAATGCACATATTCATCTGGAGGAAAAGAAAACATTTATTTGTACATAATAATAACGACCACCGAACGCGTAACCACATCCTCTTCTCTGATTGTATTGTTGGGCAGCTGGAAACAAGTGTTAGCAGAAAAATGTGCACATTTCCTGCTTCCCTGATAAAAACTTATAAACAACAATGAATGTTTTCTGCATATGGTGGGAGCAAAAACTTTAAAGTTTTGAGGGGAAACAATGGCTGTTTTGAGTTGTCTGTTTAATTAAACCTCAGTTTGTATGCATTTAAGCTTAATTCTGCCATGGTGTCGAATCCATTGATTTATAGAAGAGTTTGGATAAAAAACTACCATAATAACATTTTTACTATATTATTTTAGATATAGACTTGCCAACTCGACCATTAACATCCAGCTTTACCTAGGGACGTCGTTAGGTGTTGAACTTTTATATGCGTTGCAGCAAGTGAGTGAATAAACTGGAAAACTTACCCGAACTGATGCATTAGTCCTATTTAGTTCAAATTTGTGTAGCCTATTCATATTTTATTAAAAATGCATATTTTTACAGATTAATCTTAACTATTACAAACACAACGTTGTTATTGTACAGTTTGCCTAAGCTATCTTTAAATTTGCATCAGTACCCGGGTTAATTTCTATATGTTGAGCTGTTAGTTACCCATGCAGTCAAAATCATTAGCTAAAAGTGCATGCGATTGTATTGTGTTTTGCATACATAGCTTTAATCTTGACATAAATCAACATTTTGCTATGCCAAGGTTGCACAGTGTTCAATCGACAACTAAAACCGTTTGTTTACATCCGGGGTCGGCAACCTTTTAGGCGACGCGTGCCAATTTACTTGTTATTTCCTTGTGGTAATGGCTTCGCGTGCCAACGTTTTTCTAAATATTAGTGGTTCGTGACAGCAGATAACAATAATAAAAGGAAAGCAGAGTGTTTTGTACATGTAAGGCTGAATTTTACAACAATGGCATGATAAAAACTATAAACAAGTAGTGTAACAGGTTAAAATGGCAAAACAGGCAAATCGGTTGGCGTGCCATGAAAAACCACCTCGCGTGGGTTGCCGACCCCTGGTCTACAGATTTTTAAACCTGACCTAATGTCAAATAGTCCCAAAACACTTTGTTCAAGGCCAATTGTCAATTATGTTTGTTATCTTGGTCTTTCTGAGGCTTTAATGTATAGGCCAGTCAATTAAACTTTTGGAGCTAAACGGGCTTTCAAAAACGATTTGGTTTCGGGCCGGGTTTCGGGCTTGTACTTTTAGGTTAGGGTCGGGTTTGCGCTCCAACTTCAAGCCCGTTTACAACTCTGGTTCGATGCTTTAACAACATTTCACGTTTTCTGCATATGGAGAGCACCGAACAATTTGTTCAAAAAGAATAGATCGTGTTTACCACTGTTCATATTTTTAGGCACTCCATACATTAACGCAACAATGAACATTTCCTGCATATGTTTTGCAAGAATGGAAACTTAGCTTCGAACGGAAATAATGAATTGTTTTGTATGCAGTTAAACGTATGTTAACTTCAGACAAGGTTGCAAGCAATGCTGTTTTAAGTTAAAGAAAAACATACCGAGAAAAACAATTGCATTACATTAGTACATACAGAGCTCTATAAATTCTGTGATCCAAAACAAAAACTTGACCAAAAAGTGTGATAATGTTTTAAAATGTGATTTTGATTGTAGTCTCTCCATATTTTTTTCAAAAAAAAGCGTTTATAACAGAAACCGGTTGTGCACAAAAAAACGAAGTATCTGTTTTTGTTCAACGTCAACAAAAAGTTATTGCGTAGTTTGCTTATGTTAAATTTATACAGCTAAATTCTGTGCACGGTGGATCTGTTGAGTACTATCGCAGTCCAAATCATTAGCAACATATACCTGACAGTGTTTCTCTTTACCGGAGCGGAACGGAACGTTATACTGAAAGGAAATGAATGATTCAAAAAATGATGAATATATCGCTCCGAAACGAATGATAAAATGGAGAATGTGAAAAAAACGATTAACGGTAAATCGTTTCGTTCTGTTCCGGGATGAAACACTGGTATGTGATTTATTTTGCTGGTAATAGCGTTAATCTTGACACCGATCGCAATTTACAATATACCGAAGTAGCAAGGTGATCAACTAAAACTGTTTGTTTACATGTACACCTTTTGATAATGTTGTGTGCAAACGGTAGCAAAGTGAAAACAAGCCATATTTCGTGCATATGGCAGGCGAGAAACGCTTTAACTCATAACAGCTTGTTACTGTTTATGGTTTTGAGCATTGTCTTGGGAGCAAGAACTACAGTTTAAAACGGAAATACTGTTTTTTTTTCTACTTGTTCGCTCTGTCAGGCAGCTGTTCGATGCACAGTTGTAAGTCGGACCAGGTTTAGGCTTAGGTTTCTTTATAAAAACGGGCTTGATTCGGGCCTGACTTAACGCAATTTTTGAATAAATTTAATTAGCTAAGTATAGCCAGTTGTTGGACCTTACCTAATGTCAAACAACCCTAAAACGCTTTGTTCAAGACCAAAAATATCCTGTGTTTGTTGTCTTGGTCTTTCCTGAGGCTTCAATGTATAGGCCTGTCAATCAACTTTTGGGGCTAAACGGGCTTCTTAACACGTTGACTGCCAAGGGATATTCCTATGTTGTGCTCAAATTTGCCAAATATGTTTTAGTGACTTTCTGAAATCAGGAAGTCGAAATAGTTTTGTTCGCTGGTGCCATGCTTACAAGGTAACTCGTAGGTAACATGCTAAAATATACACCTTAAAGGGTGTCTCGATGTTGCCACAATGCATCCACGACGTTAGTGCGAGACGCCAGCTCGTTTTAACCGCGTTACAATCGAATAAGTCTACCACGAGTATACTCGTATCAAGCAAGCCTGGCTAGATCGGCAACTACGAGATAACTTGTAGTTGGCAGTCCACGTGTTAAAAACGATTCGGGTTTGGGTCCGGTTTCGGGTTTGTACTTTTGGGTTCGTACCAGGTTTGGGCTCCAACTTCAAGCCCGTTTACAACTCTGGTTCGATGCTTTAACAACATTTCACGTTTTCTACATATGGAGAGCACCGAACAATTTGTTCAAAAAGAATAGATCGTGTTTACCACTGTTCATATTTTTAAGCACTCCATACAATAACCCAACAATGAACATTTCCTGCATATGTTTTGCAAGAATAGAAACTTAGCTTCGAACGGAAATAATGAATTATTTTGTATGCAGCTAAACGTATGTTAACTTCAGATAAGGGTGCAAGCAATGCTGTTTTAAGTTAAAGAAAAACATATCGAGAAAAACAATTGCATTTCATTACTACATACAGAGCTCAATAAATTCTGTGATCCAAAACAAAAACTTAATCAATAAGTGTGAGGATGTTTTAAAATGTGATTTTGGTCGTAGTCTCTCCATATTTACAAATCTTCGCCCTGACAAGGTAGAAAAATAATATTTCCGTTAAAAACCAAAGTTCTTGCAGCCACAAAAACGCTTAAAACCATAAACAGCAACAAATTGTTTTGAATCAAACCGTTTCTCGCCCGTCATATGCAGAAAACATAGCTTATTTTCAGTTTGCTACAGTTTGCACACAACATTATCAAAGGATGTAGACAAACGGTTTTAGTTGTCCGTTAATCACTTTGCTTCCTTGGCATAGCAAAATGTTGATTTATGTCAAGATTAACACTATGGATGCCAAACAAAACAGTGAAATCGCATACTCTGTTTGCTAATGATTCAGACTGCAGTGGCAACCAACAGCTCAACACACAGAAATTAAACTGTGCACTGATGCAAATTTAGAGATACCTAATGCAAACTTAACAATAACAACGTTGTCTACAAATTGTAAGCACAAGACAACTACGTTGAAAAAATCACAAAACTGTATGAGTCCTTGTAAAAGTTAAGATTATTACATGAAAAATGTACTTTTTCAATGAAATATTTCATGGTCGAGTTGATAAATCTATGTGTAAAATAATATAGTAGAAATGTTATTATGATAGTTATTTATTATCCAAACTCGTGTACAAGTCAATGGATTCGACACCTAGGCAGAAGTAAACTTAAATGCATACAAACTGCGGTTTAACTAAACAGACAACTCAAAAAAGTCATTATTTATTCCCTCAAAACTTTGAAAGTTTTTGCTCCCACCATATGCAGAAAACGTTACTTTCTATTAGGGGGACCAGCAAAGTATGCATGGCAATACAAACAGCGATAAAAGTGTTGTGATTCAAATCTTTTCGCGCCAACCTAAGTAGGAAATGTGCACATCTTTCTTGCTAACATTTGTTCCGAGCTGCCCAACAATACAATCAGAGATGGGGATGTGGTTACGCGTTGGTGGTCGTTATTGTTTCGGTACAAATCAATTTTTTTCTTCTCCTCCAGATGGATATGTGCATTTTTACCGTTTTTGCTCAAGCGCAAATGATATAAAATGGGTGGTGAAAATGTTAAAAATTTAGTTGTCTTCAAAGTGCCAGTTACAATTCGGACAAGACTTTTATTTTAGTGTTGATAGTTCAAAACGATGACGATGATTACGGTAGCAATTCTGCTTTTTGCCTTGACGGCCCTTTCTCGTAAGTGGTTGTTTATTGACACGTGGCAACACTTTCAAATCTTATAAATGCACTTGAATTTTAGATGGTTGTGGTTGTGGATGTGGGTGTTGCGGCGGGTGTGGAACTCAAACATGCTCCAGCGCCGCTAAAGGTATGTCGTTGTCGTAATTTACTGTTAAGTTGATATTGGTTTACCTATAAACTTTCCACAGATGAAAGTACCTTTTTTAGACAAATTAAACCTTTTTTAAATAAGAAGAAGTTTGACGTAAAACATGTAATTTGTTTTTAAATAGTGTTGTAAGTGGAAGTTAACCAGCTGGTTTGTTCAAAGGCTATTTTAAAATTTGAATTTTTGTCTAGATTTCAAATAGTCTTTGTCCAAAAACCATATGATTTGCAGGCTCTTGTTTGTTGGGGTTAAAGAGTGGTGCCATACCGGACAAAGCTATCACTGCTTCGTCCTACCACTATTCTTTTGACATTTATGCTCCTCGAAGAGCACGACTCGATCTTCCAACAGGGTGGGCGAGTGGAAAAGGTAAAATATTCATAATTCCAAAAAAAGTTCGTCGTATTTAACAAATCATACCAAACATTAAAAGAAAATAATTCAAAGTGTCTTTCGAATCTATTTGTTTTGAAAAGATTCAATAAATTACAACCAAATTATTGTAAAATCCGTTTGCGTTCTAGACCTTCTGTTTAACAGATTCTTTTGTTGGCAGATGAAGTGGGTCAATGGATTCAAGTAAGTTTGGAGAAAGCAACATCTATCTTCGGAGTGGTCACACAAGGACGGGATGACAAAGATGCAAATCAATGGGTGACCCAGTACAAAGTATCCTACCAAGGTCCCCATGATAGTGACTGGATTCCTGTCAAAGATGCTGCTGGAAATGCTGCGGTAAGGGTAAAATTATGCAGCAATATAAGATGACCTGCACATTTCTGGCCCTAATGACACGTTCCATTACATGCATAGTGGGACTAAATGATATTTTTAAAGAAGCGTTGCTGTCCAACTATGCCCATTTATGCAGATTCCACGGCCAAGATGTCAACCAATTGCATTTTAACCTGTTTTCAGATCAATTGTTTACGAGCGTGTAAATCTTTTCAACGCGACTGTATTTTAACCGCAGGTGTTCAAAGGAAACACCGACATCGATACACATGTGACCAACAAGTTTTCCAAACCAGTCGAGGCCACAAAGATTCGTATTCTGCCCCAAGCCTGGCATAATTGGATGTCGATGCGTTTCGACCTTTTGACTTGCTAAATATGTGTTAGACGTATATGCTGCATACAGTTTTTACCCAGCAGGGCATATAGTTTGGAATTTGAATTAACAGTGCACTAATACACTGTTAAGTTTGTAACACAACTAGTAAGTATGTGTGTGTGCTTACTTGCGTCTCTCGGTACTCAAATAAAACATGTAAACAGGAAAGCGGTGGTGTGTTTTGACTGAGGCTGCAATGTTTGCAGTAGGTTGTTTTTTATCGTCAGCTTGCAACAGCATATGTCAGTATTGTGAACGGAAATATTGCTATAATTACTGTACAGCAGTCCGGCAAAGCGAATATAACAAGTAGTCCGCATAGCTTTACATTAGCTTGGAGTGAACCAGTGCCGCAGTTTAGCAAGGATGTTTTAACATTACTAATCTCAATCTGGTCGTATTTGTGCTGTTGAGGTTACTGACACCACAAAGCAGATATAAACACGTGACGTGTGCAAAGAACCACATTCAATGAGCTACCTGCGTTCCAGCATACAAACGTACAAACCATCATTTAAAATAAATCTCCAAGACCAGAAATTGGGCAAGCACGAATTAAGTTTTTTTTTTCAAAGTTATACCCGAGCCCGACCTGGAACGCCTGGCCAACTGGTTTTATTTGCAACTAGTTTTAAAGACGAAACTTAGAATCAATAAATATATGCACATTATACCTAGTTAGTTTTATTGTAAAGCAACACAGTAGAGACTTTGTTAACAGATAAACCTGAAGCCACCATTTCTTTGATAGTATTTGCTTTGTAGCAGTATATAATATTAGAAACAGCTTTGAGATTTAAGGAGTCTGAGTGTAACCTGCCATTCCGATTCCTCCTTTGGTTTTTGTACAGTTGGCATTTGATGGAGACGTAGAAATAATGCGATCAGCAATCTGCCAAATTGATTTGTCGCTCAATAAAAAACATTTAAACAAACAAGATAATCATGGGTATACAACCTTGCACTGGGCGGCTCAATATACAGAACTTGAGATGTGCAAATTTTTCGTAGATCAAGAAGCGAGTGAGAAGATGTTGCAATTTATGGGGTTGTAAGTTCGAATCAAGAAAAAAGAAAAACACACTTTCTGTGTGAAGGATTAAAAAGGAAAACCCAAATAAAACTCTTTTATATTAAAGTATTATCGTTTACAAATGTCAACATTCAGAACCTTGTAATGATTGATTCTTGGTTTCCTAGGCTGAGTGACCCAGACATCCAAATTTTGAAATGGTTTTTGGACAAAGGAGCTCTGGTTAATATCAAGGATGCAGAAGGTTATACACCTCTTTACTATGCATCACGTGGTGGTTTAGTTGAATGATGGAACTATTGTTTGACGCATAGATGTAAGTATAGTTATATTGTAGCAAACTTGAAGATACATTTTTTAACTGAATGTGTAGGTTTACGCAAACAAAATGCCTGTGTGGAAAAGTTGAGTCTTTAGAACAAAAATGTTAGCTCTTTACAACCGTTCAAGGTTAACGGTAGATATGGTCAAAGAGATATTTCACATTTCGATATTGGTGGGAACAAAGATAACGACACGACGCCAGCAACTCGTAACTTTATTATCTGTTTGCTGAATCTGTTTATTGGTTTATTGATATTAGTTCAGTTTCGTTTAGTTTGTTTTCTTATTCCCTGAATTAGTGATTTTAATAATTTAAGCAAAACAAATATACAAGTTTTGATTGAAAAATTGATTTTATTTCGTGCTTGTTTTTCGTCTTTACTTTTTTGTTTACTTTACGCTGTTTGTTTGAGTCTGTCTAACTAAGTGTAATATGTGTTGTTCCAGTGTGGCATAATCACTGCTTCAGAGACAAAAGTGATATTTGTAACTACTGTACATAATCACAATTAAACTTTATTAACATACAAAACAAATTGTCGCAAAAAATAAACATTATTTAAAAGGTGAGTGTTACAAAACTCCAACAAATCACAATGAGATTCGGCATTATACTCGGCCTACTTGATCTTGCAATGAAGTCAGGAGAATCGTTAGGAGGCTAGATCAGCGGAATAAGTAAGTCATTTTTGTTACTTATGCAAAAACACTATCAGCTTTTAATCTATCTCGTAGTAAGTTTGTTAGTATCATTGGAAACCTAATTATTGCAAATTTTCAAATGCTAGTTAAACGATACAAATTTGGCTTGTAGCAATGTCGAGTAGTTTTTTTTTACCGCAACCACTTACATTTAATTAATTTTTTATAAATTTACAACCTCATTACATACTGAGACCTCAAGCTGGTTTCACTAATGGGCACTTGTTTAAAGAAAACAATAAATTGCAAATGCAGAAAACAACTCGTACTTCGATTTCGACAAGTTGCGCTTAATCCAAAGTTAACGCTAGTACAACACGACAGAAATAAACACGGTGTAATTCGCACAGCGTCCAGAAGAAGACTGACCTTCGTTCTCTTTTTCACACGGGCAACAGCCAAGCATGTGGAAGAAACAATCACGTGACGACTAAAGGCGTATCCGGGTAACGATATAAACAATCAAGCGTAAATTCGTTAATGACAGAAAAGAAGCGATCATAAAAACGAGAGCAAAGCAATCATAATAGTGTACAACAAATAAGTGAATAGTGCGCAGTAAAAACACGTATATGGCCAAAAAGTGAAAATATGAGTGACAAAAAAAATAAATACAACAATTACAAAGTGAAAATGTCGTAGGTAAAGATACATAACATTACAAACAAAACAATGAACGCGGTAAGATTATAAGTGCACGTAGGTGTGTGAAATCAAAGTAATCGAATAATGCATAATTAACAAAAGGTCAACGTGCTTACAATTCGCCACAGCAGCATACCAGGCAACGCGATTTATGCTTCGTCGTACTGGCATAACACAACCACAATATATGCTCCCAAACGACTTGACCATCCAGCCATGTCAGAAAAATCGACTGGAGGCTAGTCTGCAAGAGCAAGTAAACAATTCCTCATTACAATACAAAACGTCATCGCAATTAAACCCAACTCATACCAAAGTTTGCAATAACAAATTATTTCAGATTGTCTTTCTAATTTTTAATTAAAAAAAAGTTCATCCAATTCCACACTAAATACAATATAGCATTGACAAATATTTTATGCATACCCGTTTAGGAAAGATTTTAGTTGACAGATAATTTCAAGCAGTGGATTCAAGCAAATAGATAAACCAACATCTATTTATAAACACGCGATATAAGTAGGAAAGTTGTTTTCAATTGCGGGAAAGTTTTAATCAGTCACGTGTATCCCAGGTAACAATGTAATCCCACCCAGATTATGAGCGCGCTTCGGCTTTAGTAGTTGGCATAACAAATTTACATTTCACTTAACCGGCCCATAAACGCACACTGACAAAGATACTCTAAGTCCACTTGGCAAGTAATGTTAAAGTCATGTAGCTTGTTTGACCAAATAAGTCACTTCATACCAGTTTCTAAAACCAGCAAAGTGGCTATCAATTCATCTCCAGTAAGTAGGTATGTCGCTGCACAAATTAGTGTTCGCCATCGCCTTATGACTGCAGGATGTCCACCTCTTACAGTTGTGTGTTTTCGCAATTATAAAGAGCTTAATAAAAGTAAAGCTTGTAGAGAATGTGGTTTTCGCTGATCTATGGTTTGTGCATTACCCTGTAATGCATCACGTTTGTGCCCAATCTTCGTTTTTGCAGTGCTAGACATTATTAGCTACGTTACAAAAAGGCAAACCGCACTTAAGAGCATAAAACATAAACAGACGGTCGCGCGATATTCTGCCATGTGTATTGTGCGTATCAGTACGCTTCCTGAGTAAGTGAGTCATTCATGTACGCAGGTACGATTAGGAAAAGCATTACAGTTACTGTTTGTTTTGAAAAGGATTAAAAGATATCCACTATTCACTTTATTTACATTAAGACATCAAAACATAAAGCTCGTGTTTAATCCCAGACCTCTGATTGTGTTCGAGTGCGTTTAGTCGCCAAGTGTTTGGAAAACCATGAATAGCTGTAATGCGAGACAGGAAGATATTGAAAGTATGGTAGTTCAATTGGAAACTTATGAAGACCCACATAGTTCGAACCATGTGAGTTTCTTTGCGTTAAGCCCAAGCTGTTTGGATGTTAATTGCACAGTTATAATGTACCATACAAGGCAATATGACAGAACCAGAAGTTATTGAACATGAGGATATTGCAGTAACTAACAAATTTGCGTGTGCTCATCTGGGTTAACAACATACTTTTAACCACATTGCCTCATTACAATTTCGTATGTAACTTAGTAACCATCATGACATATTTTCTCTCAGGACCTTTCGGAACTCATGTTCTAACTTATGAAAGGGAACTTTAAAGAAGCCGCGTATGTTGTAATACAAATATATTTTTAGGCTCAAGGTAAAGCTGAAATGATATCGCTTGACGGCATTTCACCTTCGCCAAGTAGGTGTGTAAACCTGTGAAGCTTAGCGATAAAGCAAAACAAACTTAAATATGGTAAACATATACTCGTAGATGTGTTATTTTCCTATTTCTACCTGGTGTTGACTGAATTCTTTTCATGTGCTTTGATATCTGTTTCAGATCAATTGACACAACGTCCAGTGATAATGCTGATATTGCTGACCTCAATGAAGTAAGTTTTACATTGTTGTACTTGATTCAAACAACTTTCACGTTGTATAAAACAGAGTTGTAAGAGGAAAATTTGGGCACGCACCCAAACGTACAAATCCGAAACCCGACATGAACCCACTTTTAATTAAAGTTTACAAATAATGTGATGCGATGCACAAGTTTCAACCCGACCCGAAACGCCATACGTATATTGTAAAATGCGTTTCAAAAATGCGAGTGTCATAAATAAGCTAATCTACATTAATAACAAAAAGCTCAGTCTAAAACAGCTATTAAAAAGGGGAATTTAGGCCTGATTTGGACTTCCGGCCGAATACTAGGTTTCGGTCCAATCCTTTTGAGGTCGGGTTCGGCAGACTTTAGCGGGCCCGGAATTTTAGCCGGAACCCAGCCCGAAGCCCAATTCATATCCGAATCGTTACTGATAAAATTTATGCCCGAAAGTATGATTGATACATGAAAGCCTACAAAATGACTGCTGTATATAAAATAATACAGAATGAATATACATAATATGAAACATACAGAATATAAAAGACAGACAACATGGACAATAACAGACCATGGCCTAAACAAGTTTTACGGTGTTGGACAGTAGGTTAGACCAGAGACTAGCTGTTTGACTGGGTAATTACGCCTAAAATAATACGGTCACAGGATGTAAAATCAGGCCCGAATCAAGCCCGGCTCGACTTGGGTTCGTTGCATCACTATGAAATACTTTGGATTCAGGAGTACAACGTTTCTAGCTAGTCTGTTAAATCTATAGTAATTATTTGAGTTATAATATAACGACACTTCATTTAAGTATAATATTACGTTTAATGTAGATTATGTTATCTATCTTATTATACTATTGTGTGTGTTCACGATTATTGCATTTTGTGTAAGAGCTAACTTTCAGCTAAAGTTAAATTACATTAAGAAGATAACACTTGTCTACAAACAAAACCTAATTCCACCCCACCATTAATTCCACCAAGTGATTTTAATAAAAGTAACACACAAACAATTCTGACACACAAAACACAATGCTAAAACATTCAACTGCCAAAACAACAGTAATCTGGCACTCAGATCATAACTGCATTCAATAAGCTTACTTTACAACTGCGCGGTAATTAACACTCAGCCTAGCATATCAGCCTAGCATACACACTGGACGACTGCCCAGAGGATAACACTCTCCCCTTTTGTGACGAAACGGAACCGTATAAATACTATGTCGTAGGTATGCGAACGCAAGAATGGGCGATTACGTGTAAAACGCCAATACAAGTAAAAAAATAAGAAATTAGTGGGCAATCGTTCATTTGAGACACGACAGTTTGTAGCTTACTTTGGTAATGTTTACGTCACAGAGATCTCTTTTCCAAATACTGCGTTGGTCGGTGAATTGACCTGTCCTGAGAGCAAATGCATGACGTCTTGTTTCAGATTGTTAAGAAACCGATTACAGTTTGTTATGAACAAACATGTTGGTTTAAAGGCAACAAGGAGTCTATATCTGACATGCCAATTTGATACCTCTACGTTTGTCATTACAACAGTATAACAGATGACAAGTCATGTTTTGCCCCCTATGACACAAACCCTTATATCGGTGGAAGATTTTGCACTGTTGCTGCATTATTGGATTGACTGATTCTTTGTGCAGATAGCATGGAGTGAAGACGTAGAAATGATGCGATCAGCAATTAGCCGACTTGATGCCTCACTCGTTAAAGAACATCTAAACATGCAAGATGATGATGGGTATACACCCTTGCACTGGGCGGCTCGATTTGAAAAACTTGAAATGTGCCAATTTCTCGTAGATCAAGGAGCTGGTGAGAAGATGTCGCAATTTAAGGGGTTGTAAGTTCGAAATACAATTTGTGGGGCAAAAAAGCACTTTTTGTGACAAGGAGTAAGAAGGGAACCAAAACAAAACTCATAAAAATTGAAGTGTTATCGTTTACAGATGTCAACTTTCAGAGCGAGATTGGCCAAACCGCCCTCAACCTCGTGTTGAATGATAGTTATACTCCTTGGTTATATGACCCAAACATCAAAATTTTGAAATTGTTGTTGGACAAAGGGGCTCTCGTTAATATAACGGATGCAGAAGGTTGTACACCACTTTACTATGCATCGCGTGATGGTTTTGTCGAATGTATGGAACTTTTGCTTAAGGCATCAATTGGTGTAAGTATTGTTATATTGTAGCAAACATGACGTTACATTATTTGAACTGAATCTGTATATGTAGGCAAACAAATTGTGGTAGGGTTAGTGATAGTTCAAACACCAAGGTCCAGAAATATCAGGTTGGTCGTAATAATCAGGGGTTTAGCCACAGAAAAAAAATATACTATTTAGAGATGTTCTAGAATGCTTGTTTCATAATGTTCGTTCACTTAAATGTCCTTTGTTGGTCTTTATGTTCGGGGCAATTGTTTTAAACTTAGCATTATTTTGATGTGTGACATACTGCAAGTTCTATACTAATGTCATTACCGAGTATTTAAGACCTGGTTAACCATCGTGTTTGAGGTTGAGTGCTTGCTGGTAGAGTAAGTTTATTTTGCCCTTAACACATTTTTACAGAAAATAAATTGTAATTATCTAACTTTACTTTGCATATTTCACTTATCAAACGTATTAAACACTTTTTTCAGCTTGTTGGTGCTGCAGAAACCACTTTCGACAAGTTTGATATGTTGCTTGTTAACGAACAATTCTGCATACATGACAAGAATGGCTTAACTTTCCTATACTACGCGGCAGCGCACAAAGATATTGAGATGTTCAAATTAATTGTGGAGAAAGTAGAAAGTGAGACCTTGTCGCGTTATAAATTTAATCCCGACTTACTCGGTGCAAAAACATTTATGACAAGTACTCTGGAAGGCAAGTAGACCAAAAAAAGAACGATGAAAAGGACTTTTCATCCCCAAAAAATACAAAATGCTTTTCAGATAAAGATTTACCCAAATGTTGATGCATATCTGATCAAACATACATAAATCTTAATTTAAATTAATCTAAATCGGTCTTCAGTTGTATGGTAAATTTAATATCATTCTACCCGGGGGCAATAATTGGATAGACATTACAGCAACCTAGATGTGCAAGTACAGCAACTTTGGAGAATATAGTTTATAATTTATTTATTTGTAACAGATATTAACGTTCGTGATGACAACTACAGATCTGCTCTCTACTTTGTGGTTAGTTGGTCATTCCGAAAGAGCAAAGACATCGATTTTTTGAAAAAACTTTTGGAAGTAAGTAACTGGTTCCAATTTGCATAGCAACATAGTGAGCAAATGCGTACACGATTCTAATGATAGATGTTGATCAAGTTTGTGCTATACTTGTTTTTAACATTTTTAAGGTATTCACACTAAAGAAAACACACTAAAGAATAATAAAAGCATTATCTGGGAAACAAGTTAGAAACATATGTTTTTTTATTAAATGAAAGTGAAGACAGTTTACAATGAAAATCTTGCAAAAACGCTCATACACAGGAATCGAATTATAACCCAACCGTTGTGTTTTTGTTTTAAACCATAAAAAATCTTTCAACGATTTGTCTGATACTGATAACATATTATTAGGCATAAGAAATTTGGGACACCTAATTTGTGATGTATTATTTGCATTGATCGTGTTCTGCAGGTAATGTTAGATTCGGGAGCTAATGTCGATGCGAAAGAAACATGGGTCGCCAATCCACTCCATTTAGCTTGTGAGGCTGGTCACCCTGAGATAGTTCAAGTTCTTCTACAGTGAGTGTAGTACAAATTAAAGGCACAAAATTAAGTTTTTAAGATGCATGGTACACCATGTTTGGTATTTCATGTGGGGAAAATTGTCAACTGACATTAATGAACTGATGGCTTCTCAACAGGCGAAAAATTTCGTAAGGGGGAAAATAAGAACTATGTAGCTATAAGTGGTTCACGCATCCAATGACTAAAATAAGCTTATCTTTTTACAAAAAAACATATTTACTCATCTATGGGCTACAATTAATTTTGCAATCACAAAACTTTTTTAGCCACAAACTGGTGACTGAAGAAGACATTGACCGTATAACCTAGTCTGACCAAAACATTGTGTTTTTGCTCAACGACTTTAAAACAAAGAGTCATTGCTCAAGTCCATGATTGTTTTTAACAGATGGAAAGCTGATGTATCTCTTCGTTCCGGGCGCAAAGGATGGAATGCGTTGGATTTTGCGATTGAGTTTAGAAATGAATCATGTGCTCGTCTGATAATAGAGAAAGAAAAACAAAAAGCTTTAAGAAACAGAAGTAGCAAAGATAAATATAATTGTAGGTGAACGTTTTCGTCGGTGTATATAGAGAAGTAATTTCTTCATTGTTTTCAGTAACGTCCCAGGTTGGCAAACAATGCCTGTTACATCTTATTTGCCAGTAATTGCAGATTTCTATTGATTCCCGCATTTCCTCAGTACAACTTGTGTTGTAATCTATGGCGTTGTGTGACGTAATAATCGGCTGCCAGTTTTGTGTGATAACGCAACGTGGTTCAGTTCTTTTCGTTGCTGACTTCCGTGGAGCACGGTGCTGCGTCGGTTGAATTAGAAAAGGCTATTTATTGTCGTGTTGACGATTATTGGTGAGTCACTTTGTACATATGTGTTTAATGACTCCAAAATGTGAATTATTGTAATGAATGTAATCTTAACCGCAATGACCTAATATGTCATTCGCTTTGTAATAGTTGTACTGTACGTGTAATTGGGTTTAGACAAGGTGCTTAAGTTGCATTTTGTTTACGCAGTATTTCTGTTTTATCTTCACGTGAAGCGTGACTTATTCTGTACTGTCGCCCAACATAGCTTGGTAAGAACTGTGTGTGACGTCATAAAGGCGCAGTGTGGTGATATATGTTATTGTACGTTTAGGTGTGTACCAGTAATTGATGCGAGTTGAATACCCGTGCTATTTACTCTCTCCGGTTACCACAACAGTTGGTAAGATTTGTGCTATATTTCTGCATTTAAAGCGCAGTGTGTTAATGTCATGCTTTATGCAGAAACCGTTTCCTATACGTTTCCTATTCGTTTTCATCGTCCTACATTCAAAGAATTCGCCTAATAAGATCAGCAAAACATCTATCTGTGTGGACTGGTTGTTGGAGGCTATTAGGAATCGCGTTTCAATTCTCTCCTCGTGTGACGTTCCGCGCTATAACCGGGGCGCGTTCACGGGACGTTACATGAAAGTTTCAACTGTGTGTTGAAGACAATTGCAGTTGAAATCAAGTTTCAACTGCTTCCTGAAAGAAAGTTTCAACTGTTAGTTGAACAGAACAATACAGTTGAAATCAAGTTTCAACTGGGTGTTGAACACAATCTGCAGTTGAAATCAAGTTTCAACTGCTTTTTGAAATAAGCTTCAACTGTGTGTTGAAGACAAGTTTAACCGTTTGTTGAATATTTAAGCCGTCCAAGATGAGCCAATCAAACGTTACAACTCCTGAAGCGGTCGCTGATTGTCGTCGACGCCTAAGTGAACAATACCTAGTCGCCGAGTGTCTGATGAAGGACCACCGCAACAAGCAGGTGCTCGAGACGGTTTTGGTTGCGCTTGAACATCTTTTTATCGATGCTGTTGCTGCCTACGAGGCGCATCCCGATCTTGCCGACGAACTAGCAAGCATAAGGAAAAACAAGGCCGAATTCGATGACCGAGTCTCTCACTGGGTTCTCGAGGTAAATTCTCCATCTACCAGTGTTTTACCTGTTAACATGGCTAGTCCGAGTGGAAGCGGTGATAAGAGTCCAAAGGACAACGACTCGTTCTGCGGACGAAGTAGGCGCTCTAGTTCTTCGACTAATAGTAGAACTAGAGTTAAAGTAACGACACAGCTCGCGCGTCTTGCCATTCAGCAGACTGCGCAGAAGCAGGAGCTGGCCAGACAGCAGCAAGAAATGAAAAGGCGACGTGCCGAGGAAGAAATCCGTCGTGCTGAAGAAGAACAGCGCCAAAAGGACAGCATGGAAATGCTAGAACTGCAGCACCAGCTACAAGCCGCAGAGGTCGAGGAGAAAGTTTGGGATGAGATGTCAGGAAACACGGAGTACGTGACGGTGAAGGAAGGTTCTGGTGAATCGACCACGCCTCCCCTGGAGGAGCCGCTCGGGGATCAACGCCGCGTATTGTTCACGTCACCGCCTGTCACGTCGCAGCGAAGCCCTCCTGATCAGCGGTATGTGGTTGACTATGTTGCTCCGTCAGAGCCCCTGTCCCAATATGTGCCCAAAATTAAATCTTCGTTTGACGAAAGAGGTTCGTTCACAGCAACAAACCCAATTGTAAATAGTATTTGTACATATGATTCGGTCAAGCCAACTGGCGTGCATGACAATGAGATTGCATCACTTGTAAAGCACATAAACAGACCGAAGCCTAAAGTTCTCGTTTTTGATGGCAATCCAATGGACTATTGGAAGTTTGTCCGCAATTTTGATTCTCGTATCGACGACAAGGTCGACGACGATGGTGCCAAATTGTCGTATTTGGCGCAGCATTGTGATGGCAAGGCCCGTAAATTGATTGAACACTGCTTTAGACTAAAGGAAAACGGGTACCAACAAGCGAGGCAGTTACTGTACGACCACTTTGGCAAGTCACATATAATCGCTCATGCATGTGTAAGGTGTGTTGTCAACGGTCCAGAATTGCGACCGAACGATGCTGCTGGTTTAAGCGAGCTTGCGCAGTCGCTGCGCGATTGTTTACTTACGCTTTCAGACATTGACGAGCATTCCGAGATGAATAATTACCCTACGTTGATTGCTGTTGTGAATCGTCTACCGTTCAAGATGCAAGAGGCTTGGAAACGGCGTGTTGAGAAAATTCTCAGAGATACTGGCCGTGAACCTTTGTTTGAGCATCTTGTCGACTTTGTGGAAACTGAGGATCGGATTGCAAATTCGTTGTTCAGCCGCATGCTCGATGAGCATCGCAACGAAGCTAAGAAGGCGAAAGGTAAAAGTGGTCATGTAAAGGCTTCCAGTCATGTTGTTGTAAGCGAACAAGAATCTAGACCTAAGGCTCGTGCCGGACCTTCTCATTTTCCCACTGCCCCGCTCTGTCAGTGCTGTTCGGGAAATCACGTGCTTGCTAAATGCGAGGAATTTAAATCCCGGTGTTACCGTGATCGTCTGCGCGTCACCCGGCGCCGCAGACTCTGTGATAATTGTTTCAGATTTGGGCACTTTGCTACTAAGTGCAACAGCCCCAAAGCGTGTACCGTCAGGGACTGCAATGAAGCCCATCACACCTTATTGCATCCGCCAGAGAAGAGAGAGGACGAGTCTCCTGTCAAAGGACCTGCGCCGGAACGGACAGTTTGTTCGGTTGTGTCGGCGATTGGAAAGGACTGTCATGCTTCCTCTGGTAGACAGAGCGTCAACTTGATGATGGTTGCGGTCAAAGTCCGTGCTAACGGTAGGACTGTAGATACTTACGCTCTTTTAGATACTGGCTCGGGCATTACTTTGTGCGACAAAAAACTGACAGACAAGCTTGGTCTACGAGGTGAAGCGAGCAACGTGACGCTTAAAACGGTCAACGGGGACAGTCGCAGGCGCAAGGGCAAAAGAGTAAATTTATCTGTTGCTTCGCTTGATGGCTCCACAACTGTTGAACTCCCCGAGGTGTTCGCTGTTGATTGTCTGCCTATTACCGCCAACAAGTTTCCGAGAAACGCGGAATTAGATGCGCTTCCACATATCAGAGACCTGTCATTCCCACAGGTAGATTGCAGTGAAGCTTTGCTGCTCATCGGGCTGGACGTTCCAGAGGCCTTTCTCGTGCAAGAGGTACGAAAGGGAAAACCGAAGCAACCTGTTGCATTTAAAGTTCCACTGGGATGGGCATTGGCAGGACCTGTCTCTAACAAGTCAACTGGTTTGTTTTCCGTCAACTTTACTCAAGTTGCCAATGATTCGCTGCACGAGAAGTTAGAGCGAATGTGGAAGACCGACTTTCAAGATACTAACGCCGACGCGATGCCTATGTCGCGTGAAGACCGGTACGTCTTAGATAAAATGAAAACCAGTGTGCAATTCAAGCAAGGTCATTACGAGTTGCCGTTGCCATGGCGCCCGAACGCACAACCGCTTCGGTGCAACCGGGACATGGCGCTAAATCGTTTGGGTTCTTTGGAACGTCGCATGAGACGCGACGCCGTGCTACGCGATGCGTATACAAAGACGGTACAGGGTTACATAGCTAAGGGCTATGCCGAAGAAGTTCCAGATGAGAAACAGTCTGCAGAGGTAGTATGGTACCTGCCGCATCACCCTGTTACAAATCCACACAAGCCCGGGAAAGTACGGGTAGTTTTTGACTGTGCTGCCAAATACCGCGACCAGTCGTTGAATGATGCTTTACTCCAGGGTCCGGATCTGACCAATTCCTTAGTAGGAGTTCTTTCAAGATTTCGGATGGAAAAGGTAGCTCTTGTCGCCGACGTCGAGGCCATGTTTCATCAGATACGTGTGAAGCCGACAGACTGCGATGCGCTTCGGTTCTTGTGGTGGCCTGATGGCGATGTGTCGAAGAAGCCCACCGCGCACAGGATGCTCGTTCATTTGTTTGGAGCAACTTCTTCCCCTTCCTGCGCGAGTTTTTGTCTTAAACAAGCCGCTAATGATTTGCGAAGCGAATTTCCAAAGGAAGTCGTCGAGACGGTAGAAAGGAATTTCTACGTTGACGACTGTTTAAAATCCGTGTCGACTGAAGCAGAAGCAGTTCAGTTGGTCAAAGGTATTTGTGCACTTCTCAAGAAGAAGGGATTTCGGCTAACCAAGTGGCTTAGCAACAGCGAGCGAGTTCTCGCGTCTATTGATGAAGAGGAACGGGCTAAATCGGTGAAGGAGCTGGACGTGGATGGTTCCTCCTGCGAGAGGGTACTTGGTGTTCGATGGAACGTTTCGTCGGACGAGTTCGGTTTCAATGTCGATGTAAAGCAGCCTACAGCCTACACCAGAAGGACAATCCTGTCGGTGGTAAGTTCCTTATACGATCCTCTTGGCTTTGCAGCGCCTGTGATCGTGGTGGCCAAGACTATGCAAAGAGATCTCTGCAGAAAGCAGCTGGGATGGGATGACGTTCTTTCCGATGAAGACTCCGAATCGTGGGCAAAATGGTTGCAGCAACTACCGCGGTTAGGAGACGTCGTTCTACCAAGATGCGTGAAGCCCCACGATTTTGGTAAGGTGCGAAAAACGGAATTGCACCATTTTGCAGATGCGTCATCTACAGCTTACGGTGCGGTGACCTATCTGAGGCTGGTAGACGAGCGAGGACGCATTCACTGCTCGTTTGTAATAGGCAAGGCACGCGTTGCCCCCCTGAAGACATGTTCGATTCCCCGCTTGGAGTTGACGGCGGCCGTTGTTGCAGCGAAGTTGGATCAACTTGTAAGAAAGGAGCTGCAACTAGACGAATGCCAATCCGTGTTCTGGACGGATTCGACTGCGGTTCTTCAAAGTATTCGCAACTGCAATAAGCGCTTTCCAGTGTTTGTTGCAAATCGCTTGGCCAAAATCGAGGATGTTTCCCGGCCTAGTCAATGGAGACACGTCAGCACCAAGGTAAATCCAGCGGACGAGGCGTCTCGTGGACTCAGTGTGAATAAATTCCTTAGGTCCAGCCGATGGCTTACTGGACCCCAGTTTCTCTGGGAGCAAGAAGATGGATGGCCTACCTGTCCGGACTTGTCGTCATTGCCAATCGAATTTCTTTTGTTAAAGAAAGAAACTCAAACCGTTTGTCTGGTCGCCAGCGAATCCGCTACGGATCGACTCATTGCCAGATATTCATCACTCAATCGGCTGAAAAGGGCTGTAAGCTGGTTGCTCAGATTCAAATCGATGTTGATGTCAAGGAGGTTTCCTGCCAAGTATCAAGCACCTACTGGGCAACTGACCGTTGTTGAACTCAAGGCTGCCGAGCTTGAGATTGTAAAGTATGTGCAGAGACGAAGTTTCCCAGACGTTATGGCTGCGATGTCAAAGGCCAAAGGCGAACCTGTTCGTTTACCAAAGAAAAAGAGGGTTCTTGGAAAGCTTAACCCAATTCTTGTCAATGGAGTTATGAGAGTTGGTGGAAGGCTCGAGCGTGCATGTGTCGAGTTTGATGTGAAGCATCCGATGATTCTTCCATACGACCATCGATTTACAGACCTGGTGATTATGCAGCAGCATGACGAGGTTGGCCATTCTGGAATGGGACACACATGGTCGTCTCTCAGGCAACGCTACTGGATCATCAAAGGAGGGGTAGCGGTTCGTCGTGTTCTCGGCAAGTGTGTTTCCTGTCGACGAAGAAATGGCTCTCTGGGCAAACAGATGATGGCAGACCTTCCTGCTGCGAGACTGCAGGCCAATAAGCCGCCGTTCTCAGTGGTCGGTGTCGACTACTTTGGACCTTTCCTTGTGAAGCAAGGACGAAGTGAGGTAAAGAGGTACGGGTGCATCTTTAGCTGTTTCTCCACCAGGGCCGCGCACATCGAGATAGCGCATTCACTGTCTACGGACTCCTTTATCGGAGCTCTCCGACGTTTCATCGGTCGTCGAGGACGACCAGACCAGATCTACAGCGACAACGGCACAAACTTCGTTGGAGCTGAGCGCATCCTGCGCGAAGAGCTGAACAGGTGGAATCAAAGGCAGATCTACAAATATCTGCAACAACGTGATATTGCGTGGAGCTTCAATCCTCCCACTGCCAGCCACATGGGTGGGGTTTGGGAGCGAATGATACGCTCTGTGCGCAAAATTCTCAACGCTCTGCTTTCGGAGCAGACATTGTCCGATGAGAAATTGATGACGCTGATGGTGGAGGTCGAGGCCATCCTGAACTCTCGTCCCTTGGTTCCGGTGACGTTCGATTCGAAGGATGAGGAGCCCCTTACACCAAATCACCTACTGCTGCAACGTGCAGCGCCGAATATGTCCCCTGGACTGTTTACGGGGAAGGACTGTTTCCATCGTAACCGTTGGCGCCAAGTACAATACTTGGCCGACCAATTTTGGCGGCGATGGTCGCGCGAGTACCTGCCGACGCTAATGCCCAGATCGAAGTGGGCAAATGGACATTCTAATTTCACGGTCGGCGACATTGTGCTTGTAGCGGATGATAATCAGCCTAGGAGCAAATGGCTTCTGGGTCGCGTGACCGATGTGCTTCCTGATCGGAAGGGAGTAGTGCGTCAGGTGATCGTCAAGACTCACACTGGAGCACTCAGACGCCCAATTGCAAAATTGTGCTTGCTATGCCGCGATGCGTGATTAGTTGTGTGTTTATTGTGTTCGCAATTACTGCCGATGTTTGTGTTGTGTTGTAAATGTACTCCTTGGATTCGTACATTGTGGGGGGGTATGTTACATCTTATTTGCCAGTAATTGCAGATTTCTATTGATTCCCGCATTTCCTCAGTACAACTTGTGTTGTAATCTATGGCGTTGTGTGACGTAATAATCGGCTGCCAGTTTTGTGTGATAACGCAACGTGGTTCAGTTCTTTTCGTTGCTGACTTCCGTGGAGCACGGTGCTGCGTCGGTTGAATTAGAAAAGGCTATTTATTGTCGTGTTGACGATTATTGGTGAGTCACTTTGTACATATGTGTTTAATGACTCCAAAATGTGAATTATTGTAATGAATGTAATCTTAACCGCAATGACCTAATATGTCATTCGCTTTGTAATAGTTGTACTGTACGTGTAATTGGGTTTAGACAAGGTGCTTAAGTTGCATTTTGTTTACGCAGTATTTCTGTTTTATCTTCACGTGAAGCGTGACTTATTCTGTACTGTCGCCCAACATAGCTTGGTAAGAACTGTGTGTGACGTCATAAAGGCGCAGTGTGGTGATATATGTTATTGTACGTTTAGGTGTGTACCAGTAATTGATGCGAGTTGAATACCCGTGCTATTTACTCTCTCCGGTTACCACAACAGTTGGTAAGATTTGTGCTATATTTCTGCATTTAAAGCGCAGTGTGTTAATGTCATGCTTTATGCAGAAACCGTTTCCTATACGTTTCCTATACGTTTCCTATTCGTTTTCATCGTCCTACATTCAAAGAATTCGCCTAATAAGATCAGCAAAACATCTATCTGTGTGGACTGGTTGTTGGAGGCTATTAGGAATCGCGTTTCAATTCTCTCCTCGTGTGACGTTCCGCGCTATAACCGGGGCGCGTTCACGGGACGTTACAATGCCATTATAGATGATAAAACACTTGCTTTAAAGAGCTAACTTTGCTAATATTTTGTATCATCTGTGTTCCTGTTTATGTACCTGGGCAAACATACTTTCTCTGCAATCATTTTCATTATTTTTTGACAGTTGATGATGAGTTTAATGACACCCCAATGAGAAAGTTGATCAGGAAGATGCCGATGATTGCTGAAGAAGTTTTTGCAAAATTCATTAAAATTGAAGATATTCCTGTTGAAGATGAATTATACGAGGTAAAAACAAATATTTCGGTCTTAGTTTCAAAATTTTAAGTTTTAATTTTAAGTTGCCGAAAATTACTGCTTGCGTTTATTCTCTTATGGGTTGTCTCTTGAATTTGTTTATCTATACAGGTTACATTTGATTACGAATTTTTGGATGATGAATTTTTCAGTACGAGTTGGTCTGGAGACAATGAAGATGACAAGGTTCTAGTTTAATTTTCAAACAAATTCACAGCAACATTTTACTTTTTATTTAAACCCATATTTTTTTCTGACATTTAAAATTTTACTATACAGTTGCCCTTTGACATGATTTTCGAGGTTGAGCTGTTCCGGTTAAACTTCTCCTGTGGTGCTTCAAATTTGTATCTTTTAAATACTCGAAATTGAATTTACTAGTAACATATATAGGAAACACTAAAAAATATATTGTTTTAACAGGAAGATGTGAACGACAAAGGTGCAGTTCCATACTCTAATGATTCAAACTTTCTCAAGAAAAACCATCCATTAAACATTATGGTAAATATAATTTGATGCGCTAGTTATGACCTACAGCTTCTTGCTGATTTTAAGTTATGTAAGACATGTATGGTAATTTCTGTACACAGGTTGAAGCAAAACGAAAGAATCTCTTGCGCCACCCACTGGTTGTCAGTATGTTAAATTACAAGTGGAAAAAGTTTGTGAGGCTTGTGTATTGTCTCAATTTGTCGCTCTACTTGATGTTCATGGTATTTTTTAACATGTACATGTTGTCGATGCCTCCCCCATATTCTATTGGTAAGTTTAGTGTCTCGACACACACAAAGTTGCGTTGACGCATAACTTTATTCAAATAACTATAAACCCTTAAACTATAACCATATTGAGGCAGTTGCAGGGCTGCTAGCAATTTTAACGAAAGTTTTTTGCACTCTAAGAATAAACGCGATCCAAAAAAGAACAGCTAATTTCCACACAGATTCGGGCAACGTGACATCATCATGCGTGGCAATAATCACTGAAGCGCAACCGACATTTGGACATTGTTATGACTACAACTCATTTGGAATTGTTGCCAAATATTTTGTCATTGTCCTTTCAGCAATTAGTTTATTAAAAGAGGTGATAAAATGTATATGTTAATCTATGGACAATTAACATTACATATTACATAACACAACAATGATCTCAACCAACAACCGTTTAAATTCACAATCGAGTTAAACAGATAGTATATACTGTGCTCCATATACCTGGTAATATTGTCATATTTAAAACAGTAACTTTTTTAAAAATCTTGACATAAATAACAAAAAAATGACATATTCCTTACATCAACCAGATGTGTTATCCAACTAAGTTTTATATGATAAGTATGCTCCTTTTGCTTGTTTGGAATCATAAGCCTAATAACCTATGGATTTCTGTAATTAAAAAACATAAACATCTTTTTCAGTTATATCAGGTTTACTCGCAAAGGATTACTTATTTTCAAAACTTCACAAACCTTCTCGAAGTTTCGCTTTACGTTCTTGCGATTCTCACTGTTTATTCAGACACAAGTTCAGCTGGACCAAACTACTTAGGTGTCAGAGAGGTGGGTTATAAATATCTGCAAGCTAGACGTTCACCTTTAAATCTTTTGTTGCTGACAGGATTGGCAGTGGCAGGTTGGAGCAGTCAGCATTTTACTATCGTGGATGGTTTTGATCATGTTTATACGAAATCTGCCAACGTTTGGTATTTATGTTCTTATGTTTACCGAAGTTCTTCAGACATTTACGAAATTTTTTGTCGTCTTCCTTCTGTTCATAGTGGGCTTTGCGTTCAGTTTTCATTGTTTGCTACAAAACCAGGTGAGTCACATGCCATTTTTGCATATCGTTCCAGTTTAGTTTGATTGAAAACAAACTTCCAAACCTAAAGACAATGTTGTAGACTGAAACGCAGACATTTTGTTGCACAACGTTTCCTCAGAGGCCTTTTCTCATGTAAATGTTCTGGTGTTTCGAAATTCGGAAGTAATAAAATGTCTACTTTATTTCAACATCATTCGTAATTTTGTAAAGCTACTGGTAAATAAATCTATACTTAGAGTTTAGTGCCTCTTTTAATTTTTTGGAAAAATTTTGTTTGTGGCATAGTATGCGTTTCGAGAATGGTGGAACGCGTTGATCAAGACTTCACTCATGATGACCGGGGATCTTGGATTTGAAGACATTTTTGTGGCTGAAGCTGAGGCGATTGAGACTGGAGCAGACAGTCACACAATAAGTGTTTCCACTGTAAGTTTGCAAAAGCCGTCCTTGCGTCGTAGGTTGTTGTTGTTGTTTTATTATTTACAACTTTACATTTTATTCCACAGGTGAAATACCGACCTGTATCTTATATTCTCTTCGTGGTCTTTGTCATTATAATGAGCATCATTCTTATGAACTTGCTGGTAAACGCGTAGGCACAAAGCTGTTGTACAGTAACTAACTAATAGGCTACACGATAACCTGTTTAGGTTAAGTAGTGTGAAAAATTTTAAGTGCAAACTTTGCATTCGATTAGTACAAGTCAATTCCAGAGAACGATACATGAATGTTATGGTGTTTACAGGTCGGTCTTGCAGTCGACGATATTCAAGGCGTGCAAGAAAATGCAGAACTTGAAGGTTTGACAATGCAGGTAAGTGGTGTGATAACATAAGTCTACACTTTCCACAGGCTAGTAATACTTCTCCAAACGTATTATCCAATTTGTTCAGCCGAAACAAAGATAAGGTAACATAATGATAAGGATGTTTATTACTCGTCTAATTTTTACTTCAGTATGTGCGTTTACCCGAAAGTGACTTTTGGTCGTTGCTATGGTATATCTTGACGATGTGTTTTGCAGGTAAAATTAACCCTGGATGTCCAGTACTCATTGCCTCTGTTTATTCGACGTATGGTTTTACATGAGTATCGACGATATTACCCAAATTATTACCGCAAAATGCCTGCTTTTATACATTGGTGGCATTCGGAGAAAAATTTGAACCACTTAACCATCAAAGAAGCTCTTAACCCTGAAAAGGTGGAAAACAACTTTTCTGAAAAGTGTAGCTAAATACAAAGGCCTTATTATATGTTGGAACTCATTTTTAATGTATTGATGAGTTTTGGGGACTGCACATGATTTTTATTCAGTTTTTTTGTATTGTCCAAATTTCCAGAACGAGCGCGACAAGCTCGAAGATCAAGATGTCTCCCTTAAAGAGAAAGTGGGATCTCTGGATGAAAAAGTCGAGTCCTTAATGGTAGCCCTTGACAACCGTTTAAGGTCAATGGAAGGTATAATGTCAACGATCATGTCACATTTTGATGTCGGTGGGAACAAACTTGACGACAATGACGCCACCAACTAGTGACGTCATTATCTGTTTACTAAATGCGTACATTTAAACCTTGATATCAGTTCACTTTGTTTTATGATACCCTGAATATTGTAACAAATACCTTAGTTTTGACTTAAAACGTTTTAATTTTATTTGTGCACATGTGTGTGTTTTTACTTGTATCTGTCGAAGCGTATGAAGTGTAATTCTTTCCTATGTATCCATTGTATTACTCCCTAACGATATTTTGTAAGTAGTGATTATCACAAAACTCTGTTTATGTACAAAGCAAATTATGGGAAAAAGTGAAGATTGTGTTTCAATAAATGTTACAAAGTTCCAACAATCACAGTACGCCAGGCCCATTGAAGGCGCTATACCGAATCAGCCGGTCACCAAGCATTCACCACCATATGGCAAGGCGTAGGCTAGAAAAATCTAGCCTGCGGTGGGATTCGAACCCACGACAGGAGTCTTTCCGGGACTCGCGCTCTACCAACTGAGCTACACATGCCCAGTGGAGAATCCGCCGAAAGTCGAATCACAAGATCCCTACTACGAAGCTGACATGTGCAGCATACGAGGCAGGCAACGGTGCTTGTGATTCGACTTTCGGCGGATTCCCCACTGGGCCTGTGTAGCTCAGTTGGTAGAGCGCGAGTCCCGGAAAGACTCCTGTCGTGGGTTCGAATCCCACCGCAGGCTAGATTTTTCTAGCCTACGCCTTGCCATATGGTGGTGAATGCTTGGTGACCGGCTGATTCGGTATAGCGCCTTCAATGGGCCTGACGTACTGTGATTTATATATGAGTGTGCCGTGATCGCTGGTCTGCATAGACGCTTCAGGGCTGATCCCAGTTATGAATTTATGTTCATCTTAAAAGTTCCAACAAGTTACAATTTAATTCGACAATTACACAACTGCACAAGTCCACTGTGACACAGCGACAACATGTCACCACAATCAGCCCGAAGATCAAGCTAGGACTATCGGCCGAAAACGTGAATATCGTACAATATTCACCTGCCACACACGCTGTGTTAACATCAAAACAAAGCCGTATTTACATGCATAGAAAATAAAAGGAAATGTACAACAATTACAAAACATTTTTGGGGTATAAGGCAGAGTTGTATGTGGACCCGAAGTTAAAGTATCAACCCGAAAGTAGAAGCCCAAAGCCAGACCCGGACCCGAATCGCTTTTGAACAGACGATTTTGGCCGGAAACTTTGATTGACCATAGCCCAGTGGTTCTCAACCTTTTTTCTTTCGTGGCCCATTTTCATTGCACAAAAATTCTGTGGCCCAGTAAATTTTTATGAAAGAAAGAAACAACTAAAAAGTAGATTCAGAACAAAAAAAACTGCAGGCCATATTTCAAACAGATAATATAGTTCGAAATAAATTCATGCAAAAAATCATAAAACAGCACTTCCCTTGTTCAAGCATTTTCAGTTATGACCGAATAATTGGACAATTGATATGCTGCTATTATCTGGCTTTATTGTAATCACAAAGTAGTTTATTACATCATAAACATACGCCGTTGCAGAAAGTCAAAGTAACTTTATACCGTAAATAGAATAATTCAAATTAATTCACATTCCTTCTCAATTCCTCCCCAAGCCATTATTCTTGTAAAATTGAGTGTAGTGACACAAATGAAAATTCTTAAAAAAAGCTTTCTATTTGATTGGTCGGCGGCCTAGTCAAAATGCTTCCATGGCCCACCAGTTCCATGGCCCACCAAAGACAATGACTTAAACAAGGCACTTAAGGGCTGTTCGCATAAGGTTAAGTTTAACAACTAACTACTTAGCTAGACAATTTACTTGACTTAAATTTTAGCATGTTAAAAGATTGGTGATAAATTTTGTCATCGCATATTTCAATGAAAATAAAAGTCGTGACAATTAAACAATCTTGAATATGATTTAGTTGCATTACATTCTTTGAATTTGAAACCAACAAACAGTTTTGGAAAAGCGTACATAAAATGTACAATAATGTGCAACATGCAAAAATAAAAAAATAGTGGGTCACAAACAAACAAATTAAACCAACGCTTTTCGACAAAGACATTTTGTTACATAATGAAAAACACGAAAGTATTCTATTTAAAAAGTCGCACAAAAAACGTTTTTAGCAAAAACAGGTTTCAAAAATTTTTTGTGCACGTGTAAGGCACATTAGCAAAAGAAGGTGCATCAGCCGCATATTTGAGGCCAAGCAGGGCGACTAACATATCCACGATAACGTCGGATTGCTTCAAATAAACCGGCTAAGTCGTTGCTGAGTTGCATGAGACGAATCACTTCAAGTTGCTCCACAACCGCGGGTCTCCAACGGGGGTCTATGTAACGCAGAAAGAAGCTATCCCGTCCGATACGTAAGTATTCTTTAAAAAGGTGTCCGACCTGTTGAATTTAATCTTTTGCTGGTTATCTTTACAAATTTAAGTTTTACAAGAATGAACAACAATATTTCCTAATATTTGTGGCACTTTTTAATATCAAAGAACAACATGTAGATTAGGCCCTAATTTAGAAGCATGATTGCTATTATACCATTCTTGTTTCTACCATTCGTCCTTATTTTAACAGACGGCGTCTTAGACACATTCTTTCACTGGTTGATTAGACCAATCTATATTTTAACTTAGCGCTCTTTCTTTCTTTTTTTCTTAGTTTTAACAACTTTAGTAGTTTTACTTTAACCCAAACGTTCGCCAGCACGATTTGTAACGCAAACAAGGAAAGGCCATAGAATAAATTTTAGTACGACATTTAGTTTGTACAACTAATTTTATTGAGAAGATTTTGGATTTCTTTTAGTGTAAGTCTTTAACCCGGGTATGTTTAGATTGAAGACATCAAAAAACATTTTAAATCGTAACGCTGTTTAGTAGAATATACTATGCAGCAGTTGTTGTATTTACTTGCCTTAGAGTTCTTTCACCGATGTCTCAATCAGTAAATACTGTTACAATCACAGCAAAATGCGTTAGAAGATTTAAAATTTTCCACAAATTGGTCAAATCTAAATCAAATGCATTTAACATTTATTTTTGAACACAAAACAACCAAAATACAAAAAGCAAAACGATTTATTCCTCTTATTCTTCATAACACATCATTTATTAGTTTTTTTTTTAGTTTTTTTTTAATGTTCGAAATTTCCAGATTGTTTTATGAAACGATAAACAAATTAATTTGTAGCCGCCAGGCACAGCAACAAGGTTCAAAAGAAAAACTTCATTTCCGGAAAATATTTTAAAAATCTTCAATACATCTCCGCGCCATGAACCATGTTGCAACATTGTTCAATATTTGCAGTGTGGGCGAGTCAGCGCTTAAATATTGCGCACTGAGAAACGGAAGAGAAACAAATTGTTACTCATTGACGCTAAAAAACAGATTTGCGGAGCTTGATTTGTACTACATCGCCACATTTCACAAACAAAGCATAAGTTTTGCTTGGACCTCAGCAAACACCAATAAGCTACGAAGGCAAACACAATATATGAGCATGATGAAAAGTAAATGACCACGTCGGTAAAGTTTTACTTTTATTTTTGACAAGAGGACGCAACCCTTAAAATATAATTGCTGTTGTAGTGGGTTTCCCACACTCAAATGGAAACATAGAAAATGCAGTTCAAAAACCTGATTGTGCAAACTTGATTTTCTGTTGTCTTTTGCGAAGTGATCAGGTCGATCATGCACAACGCGAATGGACAAAAAAAAATTAAATCCTTTGTTTGGGTGAAATGTTGATGTTACACTGAATACTATGTTCTACGTGGTCGCAAAATAGCTTTTTATCCGTCAAGAATGTTTCAAGAAACGGTAAACAACTGCACTTTTAATCGCAAGACACAGTAACAATGTTTAAAGTTTCTTCGAGCAAAGTCACCACTCACCATGAGAAAGAACAAAATATCAATCATTTATGGGCAAATAGAGGACATTATGGATCTCGGTTTAAATTGCACCACTGCTCTAAAAAACAAGTCTTATTCGTCCCTCAATGAATACCAAATTCATCAGATAAATATTTTTGTTTTTAGCCGTTTTATTCCAACCAAATTTTAAACTGTTGCGCGCTATGTTGATTGTTGGAAATATTTTTTTTTTCTGTTGCAAATTATTTCGGCAGTTTAAACGAATTTTCAGCGAGATCGTTTACCCTACTCGCCTCCCATAAACCTATAGCTTTTTATTTTACCAAAACTACATCCCTAACCGAAAAAGAACCTAACTGCACAAAAAGCGGTTAACCTCGAAAGCCAAAGAGAGGCCACAAGCTGGTTTTAATAAAAGGCGTCTTGTTTGACCAAACAGATATAAAATACACAAACCAACTGCACCTTACAATTCAACCAAAAGCTACACACAACAGGACACGATTTACCATAGGACACCCAGAGAAGGCTAACTGTACTTTCCATCCAACGAAACTGGTTAATGTGTATCAACGAATGGTGTAACGACAAACAATGTACATCCGGGTTATTACGTGGGCAATCAGGCATGGCCAACTCGATACAAAACTTGCCATAGGGGAATAAATAATGAATACAGCATAGCGAAAAAAGAAAACAACAATTAGACAGATAACACTGAGTAAGTGACTCGTAAGTGTACAAAGATAAAACTAAATTTAAATTAATCGACAAAAAAGTTCAAATTAGTAAACATAGTTTAAAAATATCAAAACATTACCCATTAAACATAACTAGTTAGATAAATCACAGTACGCCAGGCCTTTGTCTAGCCTACGCTTTGCCATATGGTGGTGCATGCCGGCTGGTTCGGTATGGCGCCTTCAAAGGGCCTGGCGTACTGTGATTTGTATATGAGTGTGCCGTGATCGCTGGTCTGCATAGACGCTTCAGGGCTCATCCCAGTTATGAATTAATGTTCATCCTAACTAGTTAGGTAACGTTTTAGTGTTTTTGAACTATGTTTACTTAAAATTTTCACTTTATCATCTTTTAGTTTTATAATCCAAATTGATTGCCGGTTTAACACCGAAAAACGGGGATATGGATGGACATGACACATTTTATTCCTATGCAACTCTTTCCTTTCGTGTGCCCAGCTGAATATTGCATCAAGCTGCGAAAGGCGCAATCCCCAAATCAGGAACCTCACATTTTGGTGCAGTTTAAACCACATCCCGATTACAAATCTGAATTTTTGTAAATACGACACACCCGAAAATGGATAAAGTCATCTTATCTAACAGACGTCAAAAAGCTTTCAAAAATTTTAGGTAACTTCATTTTGCGTCATGTGTTCCTAGAGTTCGGCTTAACAAATCATATTCAGGTGTTCGTACAATATAAATGGAAGCTTTCACTTGTAAATTTACAATTTAATCAAAAAAAGTTCTGATAATTATTTGTCTAACTTTTTTGACAGCCGTCTTTCGTAAGTGATAGTTGATAACGAGAGGTTATACATTTAAATCTAATGAAGTTTTTTTGTTTGTAATGGTATTTGTAGACACCTCAAAGAGTGGTAGCAAATAAAAACCAGAAACATATATTATTGGTGTCCTAGTTTTAAAACCCTGAGGTTAGATTTATGTTCTTTTATTGGTGAAAACCCGATCCATGAATTTTTTTTCGCAAATGCTAACGTTCCTTTAACAGAACCACGCAGTTGAGTACAAATAATGTAACATTCCGGACAATGCTTTCAAAGGTTCATCGTCATGATACTATAGAAACATCAAATTAGTGTTGTTTAAATCAACACTTGACTCGACTCGACTCGACTTGACTCTACAAAGGCTATACTGTTATATAAGTGTATTTAGGCAGTTTATTGATCCTGGGCAAATAATGTATGCAAATTATACTCCCGGAATAGAGTATTTAATTTTGGAAGTTTAAAAATGTAGGTATTACACAGCAACTATGCTTGTTTATTCTCTCATGTCACGGTTTTGGCACTCTACATTAAGATAAGAATTGCATTACATTTAGATCAGTGGTAGGATTCAGTTGGTTCGCACCGGTTCTATAGAACCGTTTCACGAAATTTTATGAGATCTGCGAACCGGTTAGCATTATTGGTTACTGTCAAAAACAGAAATAGCAAATAATGGCCTTCTGACTGCAACTGATCTTTGTGTATATTTGAAACATTGACTTTTATGAACAGCAATGACATCCCCTCAGCTGTGTTACTCTTTCCATCTTTAATCTTTTTCAACCATGCTATATGACATAACCAATACTCAGAAATCTAGCCTATAAGGGTTATTTTGTGTTTTAGTCTTGTGCTAAATATTCTACTTGAAACATTTTACCTCCGTTATTTATAAAACACTCTTTATTTTCGACATTATTCCCTTTTTAGATTCTTTTGCATCAAAAATCGTAGAAAATCTGGCTTTGGGTTCAGTCTATTTTGCCGTAGATCCCATATTTAGATTGTAGCATAATTTACATCTGGTCCTAGAAAATCTTTGTAGTATATATAATTGCTTTCGGAGAGAAACGCATGGGCAACAGATGCAAAGCTTTTGAACGTGTTTCTGTTGTGAGGGGAGACAAAACAAGCTGTATGGTGGAAAGTCCAAATAATAGGGCCAAATAATTGGGCGTTGGTGACGAATTATAAGCTGATTTTTACAGGAGATTGTTGGGGTAATTGGAGTAGATTCCTAGTCCTACGTAGCAAGTCATTACCTGCAATATGAAGTGTCCAAATGGTATGCAATTTGGACAAAAGTATTTTACAACTATAGCCAGCCGAAAAAGTATCATTAAGATACATTAAACTATTTCACCAGGTGCATAAGCTACGACGGAGAAAAAACACAGGGCAAAATAGGTCATATTCAGAATGGGCCCCTAGTGACTATTCCACACACTTATATACAACCGGACCTATAACACTCAAATATGTCAAGATTTATTCCTTACATAAAAGACAAGGAGAAAATACAATGCATTGGTAGATGTTATGTATATTATATGGCGGTACGGTACTTGGATGTGCTTGCATTGCGCGGTGCCAAGCAAGATTAAGAACAATGACAATGATGACATAAAGACGATAAATAAGCCGAGCACTGGCAAACGAAAAAAAAACGAACGAAGTGACAATAACAAAAGAAGGCTTAATTCGTGGATACGCGTAAACGTGGAGGCAAAAAAGTGACAGTGACGTCATGTTACAAATACGTGACGTCATCTTGACTCTGGATCCAACTATAGACAGAGTCGTTTGCGGTCGTGCGCTTATATGACACCGTGATGACGTTTTGGTCACGTGGAATCATAACGTCATTACCGCGCCGCGAGAGACTTGTCCTCTTCTGCTGTTGTGTGACAAGACTTTGTGGCGGCGCCATAGGCTTGGCTTCAACTACAGGCTGTGGCGCTTTACTAGCCTTGCCCAAGCCAAAGCGCGCCCACTTGTGGCTGCTGCTACGCGCCACAGAGGGCCGCGTGGGAGAGCGAAGTGATGACGCAGATGAGTTGGACGAAGCAGATGACGCAATAGATGACGTAGAGGTTCGCGAACCTGGCACATTCATCTGAGGTCTTTGCGGCTGCTGATGCTGCGGATGACCACCACCTGATTGGTTCGATCCTCTGACACGTGACAAGTCAATCAGATTCTGGTAATCTCGTTGCTTTTGAAAGTCCGACACTCGCCTGACGAGAACACGGTCGCCCCTCGGGTTTGAGTCACGTGATGTCGTGGCCGAATCACGTGACTGCTGATTGCTTCTGATTGGTCGAAACGCCGAGTCTCGGCCAGATGATTGGAACGATACAGCGCGAGTGGCGTATTTCTTGTTAGCGTTGGACGCCGAGGCTGGCCGCTGGTTTGGAACAACACGCTGGTGCTGGTGATAGGGCTGGTAGTTAGTCTGCTGCACTGGATGTTGCTGTTGCTGTTTTTGGTAGGTGGTGTAGGCCACCTGGCTTGCAGAGGTCGGCCTGAGTGGTTTGGTTCTACAAGTAAAAAACATTGGGAAAATGTTACTATGTGCTGCACAGATTTTAAAACTTGACATTTAGGCTAAGCCCAACATCGCATGTAGCTGCGTTTATCCATGCAAAAACAATAGCAACCAAGAAGCTACTATTTCGAAAACAGTTAAAGTTTGGAAGACTGTCAAGTATATCAAAAGCTTTAGTTGTTTTTCAGAAAACATAGCATGACACCAAACACATGGTCCAAATGCTACAAGCTGCATAATGAAACAGAAAGTTTCCTCTAAGGGCTACACAATATGATACATTTCGTGAAATGGAAGTAGCGTGCGAAACGTCATTTACTCAACCTGGCTCACTACGAGCTGTACATTACAAGGCCTGTGTAAGATTCCCACAACTGTCACTTCAACAAGAGTTTTAAACCACCAGCGCCATATTAAGGCACACCTTCTCACGAACCGCAAAAAGCAGAGCGAAGTTCGTCACGCTCAATTGACTTTACCAACGTCACGTGGTGTGGATAACAGTGGGCTGAACATACAAGCGAGCCTAGTTTACAAGGTTTTGTCTTAACTTACGTTGCGTTCAGTTGCATGAAAAAAGTCTAAAAGGCGAAATATGAAATCCTTGTGTGCACATGCAATGCACGGTTGTAAATATTCTGAGCAAATCAGTTGAAACCTAGTCATGTTTAACACGCAAATACTGGCTTTGATTTTTTTGCTTAAAATAGTCCACTACCAAAAGACAAAACAAAACTGCTCACAGACGCGTATTTTAACTTTGAAATGTGGTGATTGTGGCCTTGCGACACATTTTGGTCAGTTTGCTCTTATACTTTATCAAGATTTAATTCTGCAACTGCCTTAAACCAAATTGTCAAGAAGAGTTAAACTTACCTATAAAAATCTTGCCGACTGTGTTCCTGTTGATCTTTCGATCTGTCTGTAGTCATTGTTCCTTTTTCATCCACATGCCCATACGTGGGTTTGGCATACGACTTATTCGTCACGCCTGGCTTGCTGCTACGAACTGACGTCAACGTGGCGTATGACGTGGTTGCCTTGGTAACCGGAGCTACAAACTTCATGTCGTCATCCTCTTCGATGTTGTCGTTTTCGTCTTCGGACAACCGTTTTAAATCCTCCTCCCATGGATTTGGACGTCCCGCATCGTTCATGACGTCATCCTGGATGGTGATGACGTCATCTTGTTCCATGCTGCGTTTAAGATCAGCTTCACGCTGCTCGAGTTGCCAGCGCATGTCGTCGATGCAGTCGTTCAGGCGCACGAATTTTCGCAAGATGTCGCTATCGAGCTCACAAAGTTGTTTCTGCAAAGAAAAATTACAGTCGTGAATTCCATTGTTGTCGAGGTCGATTAAAGTCAACTCTCGCCGTGGCACTTGTCCCGTTTGTGTAGGCGCCGTTACTGTAATTACGGCGTAGCTGTAATTACCAAGTTCTAGTGATTATATTTTTTGATCGACCAGACAGAATCAAGTCGATAACGTATAATTATATTTCACATCGGAAATACATTGTCTGTAGCATTACCATTTTGGAATGCTTTAGTTACACATGGTGGTATGTCCAAGTACAATTTGCGAAGCTAGTTTAAAATGCTAATATTTGAAGGAGATTTGTAATCTGAACCACATAACAAGGCAAGGCAATTATTAAGTCAATTGCAGTAAAACATAAAATGTTTGCTAAAATGTATCGCAATAAAAACTTTGGTAATGCCCCACGTTGCAACTTATACAGAAACATCCTCAACAAGGCTATTGTCCAATACAAAAAGAAAAACTTCTGGCTAATAACAATAACAACTCTGGTAGGACATGGCAAATGATTAATGACTTGATAAATATCAAACGACGAAAACACAACACCATTTCATGTATCGAAACTGACAGAAACAAAAACTCAAGACTCGAAAGAAATTGTGGAAACTTTTAATGATTTTTTTTCCAACTTTGGCCAGAAGCTTGCGGAGAAAATACCAACAGCAAATATCCTACACACTTTGCATTTTAAAAGCATTTTCCAGTCTCTGTTCATAACACCTTCCACACCACATGAAAGTTTATCAATTATTGCCTCATTAGACTGAAAAAAGCTTTACGCCACAATGGCATTTCAGTCAAATTTATTAAAATGTCAAAGGAAGTCACCGCGTATCCTTTAAGCAGTGTTTCATACCGGAACGTAACGGAACGTTATACCGGAACGAAATAAATAATTTTTGGCTCAAATACCGGAACGAAATACCGAAATAAAAAATTCAAAATACCGAAACGGAACGAAATACCGTTATTTTTCATTCCGGTATTTCGTTCTGAACACTTGACATCAAACAATTGCTGAAAATTTTGCGCCGTTAAGCTCTTACAATTTACATTCGTTTGACCATCATTGACAAATGTTATGTGACGTAACAACTCCCGACAATAATTTTTGTGTGTTGTAACTTTCTTCTTTTCTCGCTTAATAGCTGTAAAGACCATAAAGAAATGTTCTTTTGTTAAGGCCGAATTACAAAAAAATACCGTTATAAATTTATTTCGGTCAGACCGGAAAAAAATGAAAATATCGGTCCAGAACGAAATAACAAAATAAATAATTTGCTCAGAACGAATAACGTTATTTCGTTTCGTTCCGTTCCGGTATGAAACACTGCCTTTAAGCACCATCTTTAACAACTGCGTGCAACAGGGAATCTATCCAGATACGTTAAACATTGCTGAACTAATCCCAATTTAGAAATCAGGACCATACCAATAAATGCACAAACTACAGGCCAATATCACTCCTATCCACATTCAGCAAAATATTTGAACATATAATACATTGCCGACTTTATCTATACCTCGAAAAATATAAATTATTGTATGAACAACAGTTTCATTTAGAAGAGATCACTCCGCTATGCTAGCCCTCCATGTTATACATGACCAACTTATGCATAATGCTGATAAGGGGACTCGCATCATGCTGCATCTCACTAGATTTAACCAAGGCATTCGACACCATAAACCACAAAATTTTACTGTCCAAAATGCAACGTTTTTTGCTATACGTGGCGTAGTTTTAAATTTATTTGAGTCACATTTAACCAACCGGTACCAATACACATGGATCAATGGGGTTCCACAAGCCTCGAAGCTTGGTTTTCTTCTATTGTTAATGTATAAAAATGACCTCCCACTTGCGAGCAACCTGCAAACTACGCTGTTCGCACATGACAATAATCTCATTATGACTGATAGGAGTTTAAGCAATCTGCAAATCAAAACAAACCACCAAATAGTCCTTTGGTCGAGAGTAAACAAACTGACCCTAAACATTAGCAAAACATCCTACATGCTTGTGACAAAATGCCCACAAAACATTAACTTTACTTCATCTCGGCAACAACTAAAAATGAAATATTTAGGTGTTATAATGGATGACAAATTAAACTGATCACAGCATATAACTCAACTTCAAACACAACTTGCTAAATATTCTGGTCTAATGTATAAGCTAAGAAAATATGTCGATTTAAAAACCCACAAAAGTTTAGATCATAGCCCTGTATACTCAAAACTGCAATATGCCATCAGCTTCTGGGGTAGTGGGAGTGCACCTGTACTTCACCAATTAAAAGGGCTGCAAAATAATATCTTGCGAATCATAACCTATAACAAAAGAAACTGCCACATGACACTCATTCACACAAAACTAAACCATTAAAACTAGCCGATATTAACAAACTTTAAATAGCTCAAATTATGCACAAATTCCACCACCATCAACTCCCCTCAACATTCGATGAGTTTTTTGCCAAAATTTCACAGGTTCATTTTCCCACTCCACGAGACATACTGATGGCGAAAACCTCTTCATCCCTAGATTTCAGACAACCCTCGGCCAAAAGTCTTTACATTACTGTGGTCCAGTAATTTGGAACGATATTTCTACTAAAATTAGAAACCTTGTTTTACACTCATTCAAAGTGCAATTTAAAGCCACCTTATTGCAGCCTACAACTATAAATGTTGACGGTCAAACCACTTTTGTTTACAAATGCGTGTATCCTCGCATCCCTTGTTGGTAATTGTATGCACGACGGTTCGTGTTTACTAAGTTTATGAGTTTCATAGTGTGGTGCATAGTTTAGATTTTTTGTCTCGTGTTTATTATTTATATATATATTTTTCATTTTTATCTTTTGTTATACATTTGCTTCTTGTTGTTGTCATTGTTTAATCAACTCTACGTCTCTAATGTTGTGTTACTTTGCGGTTCCATTGTTTAACACCAAACTTTAAATTCTACTGTTTTGTCTTGCATTTGTTGTCTTCTTCAGTTTATTTCCATTATTTTAACCAAAAGTTTAATCGATGTCTTCTACCATCACTTTTCTGTTCAATTTAATATTCGCAGGTAAAAATAAACGATTGAATAATGGCTGATTGGAAAAGTGTGTTAGTCAGTGGACATTGTCATAACCTTTCTGGTTTTTTCTCTTTCCGATCTTCTTTTTTAATCAATGTTTTTCTTCATTATTTTTGTTTCGCGTATTTGCAACCGCTACTACGTTTCGAGGCTGTGTGGCGTGTGTTTTCGTGCTACATTATCACTTCGTGTTGATATATAATGATAACGTCACATTGGATGAAAATAGAATAACAAGTTGCCACCTAGGAAGTTGGCTTTTCTAGGTATTGGCAGTTTTTGTTTTATTAAGGCAAAAACTAGGATCAGCACCCCCAGTATTTTTAAACACTAGCCATCACCGAAGGGACGTCAAGGAAATATGCAGAATTGTTACCTTAATCATTGTCATCGTTTCAAACTATCAACACTAAACCAATGTAAATTATTTTTCAATAAAGTCATAATGCTTTGTTAAAACGTTAGAGCGCCAATGTTCAAATTTTTGCACAAAAGTCTTGTCCGAATTGTAACTAGTGCTTTGAAGGCAACTAAATGTTAACATTTTTAGCACTGTTTTCATATTATTTGCGCTTGAACAAGAACGGTAAAAATGCACATATCCATCTGGAGAAGAAGATGATAAAAATGATTTTTACAGAAAACAATAACGACCACCAAACGCGTAACCACATCCTCTTCTCTGATTGAATTGTTGGGCAGCTTGGAACAAATGTTAGCAAGAAAGATGTGCACATTTCCTGATTAGGTTAGCACGAAAAAATTTTAATCACAACAATTTGCTGTTTCCCTGGATAAAAAATTATAGACAACAATGAATGTTTTGTGCATATGGTGGGACCAAAACCTTCAGACTTAAAAAACGGAGCAAATTAGTCGTAAAACATGTAATTTGTTTTTAGGTAGTGATGTGAGTGGAAGTAAACCAACAGGTTTGTTTTGCGCCTATTTGGAAATTTAAATACTTTTTGTCTGAATTTCGAATAATACACTTTGCAGGCCCTTGCTTGTTGGGATTAAACAGTGGTGCCATACTAGACAAAGCCATTACTGCTTCGTCGTACTTCAATTCTCACAGCTTTTATGCTCCTCAAAACGCACGACTCGGTAGTCTAGGAGGGTGGTCTAGCGGAAAAGGTAATTCTTAATTGCAAAACATTTTCGTATTTAACTTCAACTCATGCTAAACTTTGAAACAAAAGATTTTAAATCGTCTCTCAAATCTTTTTGTGATTGTTTTAAAAAGATTTGCAGTCCTGTAAGACAGAGGATAGGCTTTTTGTGGTTGGTCTGGGTGTGTGCGTTTTTTGTATTTTTTGCTTTTATCCCGCTTTTTATTTTGTTTTTAGACACTGATGATGCTTTTTATAGCGAAATGCATTTGTTTTGATAAAACAAATAAAACATAGCGACAGATTTAGTGGTTTTTCACACTGAATTTTCTTGTTTTAAAAAGATTCAACAAATTCCACCCCAAACATAATAAAAGTTGTGAAATAGCATTTGACTGTTATACCTTAGGTTTAAGAGATTCGTCTGTTGTCAGCTGAAGTGGGTCAATGGATTCAAGTAAGTTTGGAAAAGGCAACATCTATCTTCGGAGTGGTAACACAAGGACGGCTTGACAAAAGTGCAGCCCAACGGGTGACAGGAAAGCGGTGGTGTGTTTTGACTGAGGCTGCAATGTTTACAGTAGATTGTTTTTTATCGTTAGCTCGTAACAGCACACGTAAGTATTGTGAACGAAAATATTGCTATAATTACTACGTTTACAGATGTCAACATTCAGAACGAGAAAGGACAAACTGCCCTCAACCTTGTAATGTTTGATTCTTGGTTTCCTGGGCTGAGTGACTCAGACATGGACTCTGGGTAATATCAAAGAAGATTGTATACGTACCTCTTTACTATGCATCACTTGATGGTTTAGTTCAGGGGTCACCAAACTACGGCCCGCGAGGTCATTTCATCCGCCACGCGACCACATTTTTTGGTTCGTCAAATCGTATTGATAACTTTGTAACATTCAAAAATTAATCTACTCCTTACGAAAGTTTTTCTGTCGCGATATGTAGAATTGATATTACCTAGTTTCATAGGATTACAACGCTCAAGATTGATCCAAAGCCAGTTTGTTACGTCACAAACAAGACTACAATTGTTAATTGTGTGCAAAAATTGCCTTATTTTGTTGCTTGTGACATTGTATACAAGCATTGTTCGTACAGTTTAACAGTCGCATTACCAGATTTTGAATGGGATTGTGGAAAGACCATATCTTTGGGTCCCTATAAAAATCCCCTCGAGGGCTAAGATTTGAAAGACGGCGCTGGGGCATGTGAACTATGCGGCCCGCGCGAATCATTATTCAACTTATCCGGCCCGCAGTGAAAAAAGTTTGGTGACCCCTGGTTTAATTGAAGACATGGAACTATTGTTTGACGCATCAATACATGTGAGTATAGTTATATTGTAGCAAACATGACGTTACATTATTTAAGCTGAATGTGTACCTGTAGGCAAACAAATTGTGGCAGAAATATCAGGTTGACCGTAGCAAGGGTTTAGCCACAGAAAATATAATCTAAAAAAAATGAGCGAAATTTGAGCGAAAAATTCTGCGAGTGAAACAAAAGCTCACTTTAAACGAGCGAACAACTTCACTCACTGATTTGAGTGAATAAAAGACTAAATTTGCAGGGTTTTTGGTCTTTATTTCACTCATTGGTTTGAGCTATTGAAAGAAGCAGGTGCTGTGTGTTTGGTTCTTGTTTTGCTCACCTTTCAATCAAAATACACATTAAAACATCACAATATGTTCACTGGTTTATTTTTCTGGGCACAAATGAACACACCAACACAGTTGTTACATCACAGCACTAAGAGAATGGAAACTGGTCTGGATCTTATTATATTCGTCCAACGGCGACCAAAAGTTGCTGACTGAGATTGACTTTTGACTTGTTCAGGGCATATTCAGCAATGTTGTTGCCGGCCTGTAAAAACATCAGAGCTAGTGGGGATGTTTTATACTGTACAACTATATTTTAACCACAGCAAATGATAATCCAGAAAATATCAGGGTTTGGGAACTTACTGAAAAATAAACTTTGAACAAGATTTGGTTTTGCTTAAAAACAATTATACTTGCATCACGGGCTAATCTTTACCACTTACAGTCTTTGCAAGTAAATCCACATTTGAAAGGACAATTAGAACTGTCAATGTTCATTAACTTTATTGTTTTGTTTTATGAATATTGTACATTTATGCAGGAAATTTTTGAATGAAAACAAGACCACAAAATAAATAAAAAAAAACATACACAATATATAAGTACAAGATAATAAAATGACTTACTTCTCATTTTCTCCTCAATACTATCGTCAATTAACTGTTTATCCTTTAGAAACGCGGCTCTTCAATGCCAAACTGTGAAATATCTGCTTTGGACACTTTGCATGCAACGCAGCCAACGCTAGCCGATGGTAATATCTAAGCCCAACTTGGCCTCGTTTGGTAATTCGCGCCATCCAAACCCTATCCCGCAGTTTTGCGCAATAGATGTGACTGTGGCGTAATTCAATTTCATTCCTCTCGCTTGCGCCAGCCAATCACGTTGTCCACTGCGGAACGCGCGATTTCGAAAATAGAGAAAGGTTCTCTCGTTTCGCCGCGAAAAAAGGTTTGAGCGAAAATTTCACTTCTCTCCAGACGAAAGACGGGAATTTCGCTCGCCGTCTCCCGCCGGGGAGAAGAAATGAGCGAAGTTTTTTTAGAGTGTACGTATTTTACTATCATGGATGGTTTTGATCATGTTCATACGAAAATTGCCAACATTTGGAATTTATGTTCTAATGTTTACCGAAGTTCTTCAAACATTTACGAAATTTTTTGTCGTCTTCCTTCTCTTCATATTGGGCTTTGCGTTCAGTTTTCATTGTTTGCTGCAAAATCAGGTGAGTCGCATGCCATTTTGCATATCGTTCCAGTTTAGCTTAATTATAAACAAAATAAGAATAACTAAAAAAACGATGTTGTAGAGTTGTTTTTGTATTTAGAAAATTATCATAAAGCTGTTATGTCATTGGGACGTTGGTGGCGTAATATAATCTGACTCTTTACAAAAAACTGTTCAGGCAGTTGCAGTGAATCTATAGTCTGACAGTCTTACCCCCAACATGAAGTTCCCAAGCGTTATATAATTTTGACAAAGTTATTTTGCAACCACATCTGAAGAGGTTTCATCAAACGTATCAACCAGATGAGTAATCACAGAGCAAGACGTGCCCCCTTCATAATGGTGCCCCAGTGACGTTTCCTTACACATCCAAACTGACTCGCAACACTCGAGTATGACAAGATTTATTCCTTACATAAAAGACAAGGAGAAAGGACAATGCATCGGTAGATGTTATGTATATTATATGGCGGTACGGTACTTGGATGTGCTTGCATTGCGCGGTGCCAAGCAAGAATAAGAACAATGACAATGATGACATAAAGACGATAAATAAGCTGAGCACTGGCAAACGAAAAAAAAACGAACGAAAGTGACAATAGCAAAAGAAGGCTTAATTCGTGGATACGCGTAAACGTGGAGGCAAAAAAGTGACAGTGACGTCATGTTACAAATACGTGACGTCATCTTGACTCTGGATCCAACTATAGACAGAGTCGTTTGCGGTCGTGCGCTTATATGACACCGTGATCACGTTTTGGTCACGTGGAATCATAACGTCATTACCGCGCCGCGAGAGACTTGTCCTCTTCTGCTGTTGTGTGACAAGACTTTGTGGCGGCGCCATAGGCTTGGCTTCAACTACAGGCTGTGGCGCTTTACTAGACTTGCCCAAGCCAAAGCGCGCCCACTTGTGGCTGCTGCTACGCGCCACAGAGGGCCGCGTGGGAGAGCGAAGTGATGACGCAGATGAGTTGGACGAAGCAGATGACGCAATAGATGACGTAGAGGTTCGCGAACCTGGCACATTCATCTGAGGTCTTTGCGGCTGCTGATGCTGCGGATGACCACCACCTGATTGGTTCGATCCTCTGACACGTGACAAGTCAATCAGATTCTGGTAATCTCGTTGCTTTTGAAAGTCCGACACTCGTCTGACGAGAACACGGTCGCCCCTCGGGTTTGAGTCACGTGATGTCGTGGCCGAATCACGTGACTGCTGATTGCTTCTGATTGGTCGAAACGCCGAGTCTCGGCCAGATGATTGGAACGATACAGCGCGAGTGGCGTATTTCTTGTTAGCGTTGGACGCCGAGGCTGGCCGCTGGTTTGGAACAACACGCTGGTGCTGGTGATAGGGCTGGTAGTTAGTCTGCTGCACTGGATGTTGCTGTTGCTGTTTTTGGTAGGTGGTGTAGGCCACCTGGCTTGCAGAGGTCGGCCTGAGTGGTTTGGTTCTACAAGTAAAAGACATTGGGAAAATGTTACTATGTGCTGCACAGATTTTAAAACTTGACATTTAGGCTAAGCCGGACATCGCATGTAGCTGCGTTTATCCATGCAAAAACAATAGCAACCAAGAAGCTACTATTTCGAAAACAGTTAAAGTTTGGAAGACTGTCAAGTATAAAAAAAGCTTTAGTTGTTTTTTAGAAAACATAGCATGACACCAAACATATGGTCCAAATGCTACAAGCTGCATAATGAAACAGAAAGTTTCCTCTAAGGGCTACACAATATGATACATTTCGTGAAATGGAAGTAGCGTGCGAAACGTCATTTACTCAACCTGGCTCACTACGAGCTGTATATTACAAGGCCTGTGTGAGATTCCCACAACTGTCACTTCAACAAGAGTTTTAAACCACCAGCGCCATATTAAGGCACACCTTCTCACGAACCGCAAAAAGCAGAGCGAAGTTCGTCACGCTCAATTGACTTTACCAACGTCACGTGGTGTGGATAACAGTGGGCTGAACATACAAGCGAGCCTAGTTTACAAGGTTTTGTCTTATCTTACGTTGCGTTCAGTTGCATGTAAAAAGTCTAAAAGGCGAAATATAACATCCTTGTGTGCACATGCAATGCACGGTTGTAAATATTCTGAGCAAATCAGTTGAAACCTAGTCATGTTTAACACGCAAATACAGGCTATGATTTTTTTGCTTAAAATATTCCAGTTACCAAAAGACAAAACAAAACTGCTCACAGACGCGTATTTTAACTTTGAAATGTGGTGATTGTGGCCTTGCGACACATTTTGGTCAGTTTGCTCTTATACTTTATCAAGGTTTAATTCTGCAACTGCCTTAAACCAAATTGTCAAGAAGAGTTAAACTTACCTATAAAAATCTTGCCGACTGTGTTCCTGTTGATCTTTCGTTCTGTCTGCAGTCATTGTTCCTTTTTCATCCACATGCCCATGCGTGGGATTGGCATACGACTTATTCGTCACGCCTGGCTTGCTGCTACGAACTGACGTCAACGTGGCGTATGACGTGGTTGCCTTGGTAACCGGAGCTACAAACTTCATGTCGTCATCCTCTTCGATGTTGTCGTTTTCGTCTTCGGACAACCGTTTTAAATCCTCCTCCCATGGATTTGGACGTCCCGCATCGTTCATGACGTCATCCTGGATGGTGATGACGTCATCTTGTTCCATGCTGCGTTTAAGATCAGCTTCACGCTGCTCGAGTTGCCAGCGCATGTCGTCGATGCAGTCATTCAGACGCACGAATTTTCGCAAGATGTCGCTGTCGAGCTCACGTAGTTGTTTCTGCAAAGAAAAATTGCGGTTGTGAATTCCATTGTTGCCGAGGTCGATTAAAGCCAAATCTCGCCGTAGCGATTGTCTCGTTTGTGTATGCGCCGTTACTGTAATTACGGCGTGGCTGTAATTACCAACTTCTACTGATACTATTTTTTGATCGACCAGACAGAATCAAGTCGATAATGTATAATTATAATCCACATTGGAAATACATTGTCTGTAGCATTACCATTTTTGGAACGCTTTAGTTACACATGATGGTATGTCCAAGTTCATTTTGCGAAGCTAGTTTAAAATGCTAATTTTTGAAGGAGATTTGTAATCTGAACCACACAACACCAGATGTAAGCTTTAAAGCAGTGGTTTTCAACCTTGTAAGAATCGTGTGTCACGGGTTGAGGACCACTGCTTCAAAAGGGTGAAAAAATACAATAGGTGCAAAAATGCACCCATGCTAAACATAATAGAATAACTGTAATCCAACAAAAACGCCTCTTGGTACATCAAGAATCACTGTCAACACATTAACTTGGCACACCTACGTAAATTGACGCCCACCACAAACTTATTCTTCAATTTGCAGAGGCCTATGCCTCAGCGGTGTACCTTATCTCCCTATGCGACCTTATATGACGAACGATGCATGAATAATTTAGCACATCTACTTGCAGAGGCTGGATAAGTTGAGCCAGGTTTGCGACTAGCCTTTAGGTTATGTAGGTTTGCTATGTTTGGTGTTTAGCCAGAAACCTGATTATGGCTCTGCTGGCATAGCGATGAAATTTGTTTTTAGTCTGTAGTTGGCTATTCAATTTCTTGGTCGGCGAACACTATTCAATGTTAAATGAAAGTTTGAAACGCACTTTACTTAAGAATTTTTTTGTATTAGAGCCTTATCCGAAAATAACCTTAATGCTCTAATATTAAAACGAAACAAATTTCTCATATATCCCATTCATTCGTTTTGCCGTTGACCATCAGCTACATCATTCTTTATCATTAATCATTGACAGTAGCAAACATGCCATAAAAGGCTTTTACAGATCAAATACACCATTCTCAGTGAGGTATGCAACCAATCCGTCCTTCATACGTTTGTGCAAAAAATATATTAAAAACATGTAACAAGGTAACAATTATGCAATCTTATTGTGAAAGTTTGGAACCAGTGAAGCTGTACCTTACAAAGCAGGTTCTGATAAAAAGCATAAAATATTAAGTATTTTTATATTAAAGAAACAAAGGCGTAGTAGTTGGAAGGTGAAAGGCATATTTTAAAGTGTAAGCATGTGTAATAGAAAAAGATAAAACATTGTAAATGGCGAGTATTTTGAGGGTTAATTGAATTGCAACAACAAAGAATTTGAACCAAACCAAGCAACGTACCGTAAGGACGGCTGTTTTACAAAACAAAAAAGAGAGAAAAATTAACCCGAACTACATTTATGGGTGTAAGTCATAAGAAAGTTAACAATTATACATTTTAACGTACAAATTGTTGATTACCGTATCCCAGTGTGAACATAGATCATAAAACAAACCACTATTTCATACAAAAGCTGAAGCAAGCTTGCTGCATTGAAAGTAAAGGGGCCAGCAGTATTTGCATACAAGCCCAACACAATCCAACTCTTCCGGCTTAAGCACTTGCGATTCTGTGCAGCGCAATTGGAGCAGCGAAGGATTAGGTTCAGAGCCAATTATGTGCGTTGACTTTGATTGAAACTAGCAAGTGGGACGAGTTTAATTGCGACTTGCCTGACGATTACCATGCAAACCGTGAAAGGCAATGAATGTAAGTAGTAATTTGCCTCACCAAGGGCCGATGCGTGCAGCATTGAGGTAAAGACAAATCACGGACTTGATTGCACACATCAAAGACGGTTTTGTGGTGCAACAAAAACGAAATATTAGGTCACATACAAAATTTCAAAATCAAAAAACCTTGGTGCAAATGCTAACGCCTGTCCAGCCGTTCTGAAGTGTGTAACTTCAGTTGGACTGTGTTTAATTCGAAAAATATCATTACCTACAATCCACTCTGCAGTATTCATAGCAAAAGCAAATACTTTAGCAAGGAATAAAGTTGTTCTGGAATTAATTCTGCAATGTATTGGCATCTGTATAACCACATAAAATAGGATGTCAATATTCATGTAAAATCCCATATACCGTAATTCATTACCAAACGCTTGAAACTAAAATTATTGAATAGAGCCTATACCGAAACACATTTTGCCAGTCAATAAACTGCATTCATGGTGGGCTTTCGATTCGTTTCAAGGGTTTTAGAAAGTCCACAAAGCGTGACAAGGGATCGATAGACCGCATCAAAGGCACACCGGAAGCCTGGCGTTACGTTTTTATGACGCCACAATGCAAAAGAATAGAAGTTTTATGACGATTTGACTTCGTCGAGAGCTATTCGCGAAAGTGCTCCGTATCATGGCGCCAAGATAACGGGTAAAATTCCGAAAGAAAACAGACGCTTTTCTGGTGTATGGTGATTTGAATTCAATTTTGTGGGTAGACTCTAAAACTGCAAACCGATGTTGCAAAATCGGTAAATTGGCAGCGTGGTTTAAAGTTGTCAACAAACCTATTTCACACCTCTAGAGTAAATAGTAAGGTCAACGTAGATGTAGGTGTAATATGCATTGCCTACGTCTGGTACCGTTCGTTGTTGTTACAGTAATGCTAATGTCATGTAAACGCAGCAAAAGTACATAGCTTCCAACCTTGTACGTTTCATTAAATAAAGACCAAAACCATGGATTTTGTGGCACTTGTCAATCCATTACATCCCTGTATGCTGCAACATACAATGCAGCAATACTAGATAAGGGGATGCTACCGGGTTTTTGTGTGACCAAAGACGCGGCGAAAGTAAAACATCACAAAATGCGGTTGTTGACAGCCAACTTTGTTGATCAGCTAAAGCGGAAAAAGGAATGAACAGTTTTCGGTGGGATATTGATTAGGAATATGTGATATATCTCGTATAAACCCCGCAAAGCAGAAAATGTTTCAAGAGTGAAAAAACAAGACTACTGAATCATCTCGCAAGAATGGCAATAAAGACTTATAGCCACCCCAAGTGGTCTGACAACAGAAAGCTTTAAACACAGCAAACGAAGCCTGACACACTTCGCGACAACGCGTTTTACTGTTCAAACGAACTGGTAGTGGGTGGGGTCTTGTATACAGGAATGAGGTGATGTCTCTAACTCGGGTGGGCGAAAGTGGCCTTTCTCTGACGCCGCTTGCGTCACAATTATGTGTTTGTTTACACTAAGGGAGTCCGGACAGTGGGAGTGCACTTAACGGTCCACTCGGGCAGGATGAGCGCGAAAAATATCTACGTTTACGGTACGAGGGCGGGAACTTCGACAGTTTAAAGAAGAAAACTTGATTGATTATGTTGAGAGGGATTTTAACACATTTTTTTAACTGAAGTACTCGGATTTACCAAGACTGGACAACCAAATTTGGGGGCAATTTACGTTCAGGCGGTGCTTCCCACGTTACATTAGGTAACCAACGCACATTTTACATTACAGTCAGATGATTGTCTTTGCATGTATCTGTGTAAGTTTTTGTTTTGTATAAAGCACAGTAAACAACGTGACTTGTGGAAAAAGTAGATTACTGCAAAACCACTGCCATAAAGATGCGATTAATTAGACAGTAAAGTTGTGATATATGGCAATTAGTTTATTGGTAAACAACGCACTTTTCATTCACCCATCAATGATGGAGATTCTTATACAAACCTGAAAAGCGCATAAACCTATACATACCAAACCAATGAAGAAATACTTAAAAATTTGCAATTGGGTTAATTGAGAGGACAAACATTACAGCGCACAACTTAAGGTATAAATCCTATCCCCCAATACAAAAAACTTTGAACCAACGTTTTAACATAGCGTGGGAACAAAATCATCTTGACAGTGAATATATGTTTACTGATCCAAATTTACGCTGCGTGGCAGACGGTCACTGTTTTTTTCGAAACTGAAATGTATCTTTTCGCCTAGTTTAGAACAGTGTGGTCCAACTTTATTTTGTTGCGGGCCATTTAAAATCGTTAACTGACTACGCGGGCCAAGGTTTACATTTTTGCAGGAAAAACTTTTTTCTGAATCAAACTCTAGGGTAACTATACACCTTTTTTACCTATAGATAAGTTTATTTTTATACTTTATAGTTATTTACTTAGTAGAAGCTGTCAAAAACATTCAGTTTCCACTCTAGCGCAGAAATGCCCCTGAACGGTTTGGAGAAGCAGAACCCTTTCTTACATAACAATGCCTTGTCAGGCGTCACAATAGGAGATTTTACAGTATTTAGTGTGCGTTAATCCTCACATATTAAAAACATTGAATTATTGAAGACAAAACTTATAGTTGTCATTAAAATGTTGGGACTTTCGCGGGCCAACAAAATTATCTCGCGGGCCACAATTGGCCCGCGGGCCTGCAGTTGGACCACGCTGGTTTAGAAGATATCGTCAGTTTCTGGCTGATTCATATAGAATCTTGAATAATTTTGGATATAGGCAATTAACAAATAAGTAGGTCAGCATCTTGTTACACAGGCTGATTCCTGTATTCTGTTTTGACATTCAACTTATACGTGCCCCGTTTAGAAAAGTGTTTGTTAATTACCAAATGAACGACATTTAAACCAAATGTTACAATGTCGTCCAACGGTAACAAAATATCATCAAACGGTAGTGAACTATATTAATCGGACACAAATTCGCCACATTTCAGAAACAATTGGTACCGAGAGCAGAAAACCACTAGAGTGGAGGAAATTGGCATTTTAATAGGCCGGCTGAGAAATGCAAGGAGTCTGAATTTGACATGTGTGGCCTGTTTTTGCTGTCTGACACGCGTGGTGTCCAGACAACTTGGAAACCAAAAAGACGCAAGTAATCATTATGTCGTCCTGGCCAAATTGCGCTTCCAGATTTAATTCAAAATCACGCTTTGGATAATTTTACTAATCCTTGACTTCTGCAATGTCAAACTCCTGACGTTTAAAAGTTTGTAAATATTAGTTTCAAAAAGCGGAAACATAGTTAAATCTGTGGATTTAGCGGGGTCAAATGAAATAGTTTAGGGCCAAAGCTATAAAGGGGATTCAATTCTTCTAGTTTACGGTCAAAACATGTATACCGACACGCATTCGTTTGTAACAAGCTTCTGAAACAACCATTAAAATTCAACACATTAATCGATTCAATACCCTTGTGTTAAAAGCTTCAAAAAAATCTTTGTCATTATGTTAAAAACCGGGCCACATGCTAAAGGTCTGTTTAAAGAATCAGATCAACACACATACTAGTTGCTTAGTATCAGCTGTTCTTAAATAATCAAGTCGCTTATTTGTTTGGTACACTCTCAATGTTACACCATGCATACAATACAATGTGCAAAGGTTTATGGGTGAACTGCAGCATGTTTGACTTCCAAGAACAGCGATGCAGACACGATACTGGTTTAGTGCTTTATGAGCGTGATAGATTGCCCCAATATACTTGTCGATCGTGGAATTGCCTCGTGACCCGTCAAAACGGGGTGAAAATTGTAAAGGCTGTCTGGGATTTCGAACAATTCGCAACATAAGTCAACACACTCAACACATAACACGTTCGCTAGACAGAACATCATTAGAGCAAAGTATAACTATAATATAATTTGTAGACTAAATTCGAAAAAGACAATACTTAAAGAATTGTTATCTTGAGAAACCTCGTTTGGATTGTAATCGGAGACATAAAGCGAGTTATAATGGAGATTCGACAACGTTGTAAGTATTAAGCTCAACGCCATTAAACCACGACCAAATAAAAACCAGTCTCATTGATACTAGAAAAGGGATGATTAATTATGCCTAAAAAAATAAATTTTGTTCGTTAAAGCCTTTTGGAGTAAAACGCACTACATTCACAACAAGGTAGAATTCCAAAATGCTGAAAATCACTGTGCGTTGTTGAAACAAGCACATATTACATTACAAAACCTTTATTGCAATGGCTATCCACCATTTCGTTGTTGCCCACATTGTAGGCAATTTGTTACAAGGTGTTAAGTTAACACTCATGTTAACAGCAATATCAGATACATTTCAGCAATCAATCAATCTCAATCACCGAATCCAATACCTCAGGGGGGAAAGGGGCAGTCGATAGGTCAACTGAGTGAACCTCACAAAACCAACCCAAAAGAACAAATACCCAAGGCTTGAAAACGTCCGTAATTGACAAATTGATTTTATCACCAAAAGTAAACACGCAAGTCCAATAATCCCAGTTTAAACTGAAAAGGGTCCGTGCCTTATCAGTTTTCACATCCATAAAGCTGTGATAATTGGCCCTGGTTAAGTTTGAGGCTATCACTGGATTGGCCAGATAAACATCACATGGTAAATGTACCTGGGCCCGCCTGGGAAGTCCATGGACTAATGATAGGCGTTGTGAGGAACGGACAAAGTTTGAAACTAAAGTCAATATTGATTCAGGCGACACGCAAGGACTTCAGCGTATAGTTGCAAATCGATTAACAATCAGGTGCTTTTTGATTAATGTAGTTGGAATTTAACTATCGCGTGTTTTTGATTAATGCTGTTGGAATTTATATCGCTGGATGCAGTCTATTTCTTCCTCGCCATAAATCGTGTGTGGTATTTTATAGCTGTTTTGGAATTTATTACCCGAAAGTCATTTGTCACTGCCAACCTGAATAATACTTCGGACTGTTGTAAATAATTGACGGTAATTCGAGCCTAAAGCTTCTTTTCTTGTTTGTTCGTTGTTGTTGTTTTTGAAAAATAGGTGCAGCTTAGATACAAACTACACTCATTACAACCAAAGGTAGAAGAGCTTTTCAAATGTGAGCCAAAACCCATTTCACTTTGCGATATTGAATTGCAACCTAAAATTTTCATATGCCAGTAACATTTGTATAATTTGCCTAATGATAATTAATCACGGCATGATAGTAAGATAATCCGCACAAATTCCAGTACACTTGTTGAGTTCGAAACCAAGGAGCACACAAAAACTCAGATACGGATAAGACCACACCACAGTCGGCCTGGCGACGTTCAAAAAACCCCATCACATCGACAAAACGAGACCTGCTAGTCAACAGCCCGAAGGAAGGCACAACACCGACGTTGTTGAGAGCTCTTCAAGCACAGCTCTGGGCCGAGTCGTGTTGGAGTCTCAGTCGAGGATCCTCTTCTGCAGCCACTTCCAACACCAGACCGGGACGCCAGTGCTTGTGGTTGCCTTGCGCCGGAATTATACCGAGTCAACACCAATGTACATATTAGCAGCGCGGTCTGGGAGGGTTGTTCAACGGTCTCGGTTCTTGTGAGACAAGGTATGTTTTGCAAGGCATAATGCGGCCTGTATCACTGCGTGTTGTATATCAGAAATCACATATCATGGTACATGTTTTCTATAGGAGCAATGCTCAATAAACATTGTTTTGCAAATGGTACAAAAACCTCACGTTCTTGTAACACTTCTAGTTGTTGCAGTTCGAAAAGTCCGTCAATCGTTTTTTTCCTTCATTGGTGTATTGTCTGCGATTTGACCATGATTTGCCAATTCGTACAAACTTACACTTGTAGATAGCTAAAACTTTAAAAGTTCTTTGCAACAAAAATGGTAATAAGTATTTCCATCACGACTTACAGTCCCAAATACAGCGCAGCAAATTGAAGTCAAAGCGCTTCGACCTTTTCTTGGAACGGAAACAACGCAAATGTCGAAGTGGCCTTCTCTGAGAATAGGGCACGGGTCATTATAACAACGAGCCACCCAATTGGCTGCATTCGGACCAGTGTATGGGAGAAAATGTCTCACATTTGAAACTTAATGACTCTTCGAAACGGATAATTTAAAAGATATTGATGGCGGTTTGATACGTGGAAGTTTGAGGGTTAAAGGGAAAGAGGAGCCACGTTCAAGTTGAATGTTGAATGGTGCTTAATAAGCGTGGTAATTGAGAACAATCGATGGTAGAGCTGGCGGTTTGTTATAACAGTTCAATAGTGCAGAGCGTGGTAACCGAATATAAAACCGCACACTTGATTTTTTGTTGCCTTGGGCAGGATAAACGGAACAATACATAACTAAAACACGGCTATACAGATAACCGACACATTTTAGAGGTCCTTCTACATCTGTGCATGCGGAAATCAAAATTAACATGTTGTTTTGTCATCCCTCGTCATCAAGTGACAAATATCAGCTTTGATGGAGGAAATACCAAGTAGTAGTAACGTGTGTGGTTTGTTTATATTCCTGTAGGGAAGGGTGTAACGTTTTCGACTTGGTACGACACAAGTAATCTGCCTGCAAGGTCATGCGTCTGACGTGGATGCATGACGCCAAATCAATATTGCACCAAGCCAGGCAAACCACTTTATAAAGATTCTGTCGGATTAGATACAGCAAGGACTTGAGAAATATTTCTTGATCCGTGGGTTTATATCGGCTTATTTTATGATTCGTTTTCGGAACCATTGCAATATTTGGATGTTATATGACCAGGAACGCGCCTATACTATGTTTGTAGCCGGGCAACTGCTCTGGTAAAGGTCTCTTTAGTTAATCATTGCACTGGACCAAGTCACAAGCGTGTTTAAAGTTCATTTTATGACACGTTCATTGCAGGATAACTTCACAAAACCTTTGCACCGCAATACGAATTACTTGGGACTGATAAAGTTTCTTTTACAAACGTTCAACGCTTTGACATCCATCGCTCTATACAGGACAACAGGGCTGTTAAAAACACCACATCAACAACATCAAAGAGCCACAACAAGAGTACAGTATGGACAGAGAGGTTCACTGAAACAAAAGTTTCTACATACAATATTAAAGGTGATTGGAACAACCAGGTGCAATACATTTCCCCAGTAACCAAGTATCTCATTCGAAGTGGTTATCCTGGAACGCAAAATCTTATCAATGTAGAGTTTACCCAGCTGATAATACTTGATTACCGCCCACTCCTTGTATGCATTTTAGGGGCATTCCTCTGTGTGGTATATACATATGACAGAAGGCCAGACAAATAGAAACAATGTGCCGTTCACACAAGAGGATTTGTTTCTGGACTGAGATTCTTTGAATTGTGTTTTCGACGAAAAATTGACGAAAGCAAATAACAGGTTTCATATGGTGACGTCAGTGCTTGGGGTAAGGCGAAATTGTGAAAGGAAATGACAGGTTTTTATGTATTATACGATGTGGTTTTAGAGACAGAGAGATAGTAATAAGCTCTGGGTGGGAACACCACACCTCAACATATACAGGACAATTAGGGCAAGTCACATGTATTTTGAAAATACTACCCTTTAATTCAAAAACTCCGACTGAGCTATACGTTTAACCTAATGGATTTACACGAGCAAAACTAATAGTACTTTTACTGATACTAAAACAAAACAATATTAATTTTATAAACACAAAAAACTCTGTATTCAAACAGCAATAAGATCGAGGACTAACAAATAGTCGCACCTAAGATTTACCAACACAGACACAAAACTGTTTATCTTTAGTTTCTGAAGTTTGTTTAGTGTGAGCGACGTGAACTTGTAGATTTTAAAACATTCGCGCTTACATTTTAAAGGTAGAAATCAAAGGTTGTTCGAATGTTTTTACAAGCAGTAAAGCCCGGGTAGAATAATTAAGTAAAGGTTGGAATGTTGCTTGATTACGTAATCCCTAAATCTCGACCCAGTTTACAATCGACCAGAACGACTCAGGTCGGTCATAAAAAGCTCGAGTCGCGCCGTGTGTCGTAACGTATTCATTCCAGCACGTCTGGGCAAACCTGTTTGCATTGCACAACTACACGGACTTTTCGTCAGTGAATTGACGGGAATGTTATGATAGGACAGATATTAGGACGATAGTGCACAGAACAGCTTGCCTCGGTAATCCAGTTTACCAGGTCAAGGGTAAAATTGCGTGGGGACGGTCTATCGCAATGGTGCTGAAAAAAAAAAACTCTTGTAATACCCAGCGCAACAACTGCGGATCAATTTACACACAAAGCTGTGCAAATATAACAGATGTCATGAAACTCTTTCTGTCCGGTTGTGGGTTTAATTCGAATGGGACGCTGTCGATGTGGTATAGTTTCGTATCTGCTGTATCAAGTAACAAGCCAATATAAAAAGACAAAGTGAATGGTATCATTTCAAGCTTTTAAAGATTTGTGTGCGTGCTTCCAAAAGAGGACAAACGGCTCAATTTAGAAATCAAGTTGTACAATACAAGTTTCTTGTGACCAGTTTGTAAACCACACACAGTCAAAAGGCTGGGCATTAAACATAAAACTTACAACTCGTGCAATCGGTGACTAAGCAGTGGTGATGCAAGACCACAAAAACTGCACGAATGCCTATCACAGCTTCAGTTGCAGTCGATTTCTCAATGAACCTTTGCTTATTGTTTTAAGCAGATGAGGAACGGCGCCACAGAGACGCCACTTTAGGGGGTGACAAGCTATTTTCCAGGCTTGTGTGTAGTTCCATGTCACCAGCGCAAGGCGTAGGAACGATTACCTTCGCTGGTACATTGAAAGTGCGTTGCGACGTATTAGTGGTCCTTGCACTAAGGGATTACAAAACGCTGGATGTAAAAACGATTAGAGAAGCGTAAACATGCGGACATGGCCTGTGACATGGAAAGTCACTTCGGTGAGGGTTAGTGACTCAATTACATCGCCATGTCAAGGACCTTTGGTGGTCCATGTACCATTTTTTGTCTTACACGTATTTAAGTACAATGGAAATGCAGAACTTTTTTGTCACAAGTTCACGATACCCTTAGGGTAAGAGCCAAAAATACATTGCAACATCCTGATTTCTGTGATTAAGTTCATCTGTTACAACACACACAATCTTCTTCGAAATTTGTTTGGTACACAGTTAACACCCATTTCGTGCAAAGGCTTATGCGTACCCGGTAAAACTATGGTCGGAGTGCGACGTTTGGGCTGCCACAGCAAATAATTGCTTTTACATTGCCGAGACTACATCAACACACAAGTGTGCTGTTCTGAACATCAGACAGATACCAAGAAACGCCAGACGCCGTAGCTCCTGTTACCAGTTCAATATGGTTCAGGTTATTGCCCTAACTGATGACAAACGTTCCTTTAGTGTGGGATTGTATGTTTTGCCCAGGTGTGGCTGGGGCAAAACCGCGTCCCTGAAACACCGCGTCCGCACGCAAGCGTCGCGGTTCGAATTCAGGCCGGATTGCGTTTCCATTGTGACGTCACAGACAAGCGGTTCCAAATCAACGATTCGGCGCCTTTTAAACGTTAAACAGCGTGAAACCGATCGGGACGGTTTTGTAAGCGACTGGCCATGGGCACTCGGTCGTGACGACAGATTTTTTTATCACAGAAGGCCTGTGGGGGCGTTGGGAGATTTTATGGGCGTTTTGCGTTCAGGAAATTGGGTTCGTTTTGAGATGTATGAACAATCATGAAGTCATTTGCAACGTCATTCAATATAGTTAAATATAGATTGATTCCGAAGATATGTAAACTATCTGTCACAAACTGTGTTTTAGTCCGCTGCTTTTTTTTCACCTACTTGAGTCTTTTGTTTATCAGAAGTGAAATATTATGATTTCGCAAAACATATGATTTATTATAACCTTATAGAATTTAAAATTTAGCATTTTTTGTACAATGCTGAAATAAATGTATCCAAGCATCATGGTTAATATATCAAAGGACACCACAAATTAATTCAAACATATTATTATAGAAAACCTTCCTGTGTTTAAAATTGCCAGTGTTATATGAAGCCCCACAAGTCATTTATAGGTACATGACCTCACTGAGTATACTTCCAACAATGACTGGCACTCCAACAAAACCAAAGAATGTTGTCAACCAGATCACAACTATTGTAAGGAACAATGATTGCAGGAAGACCAATGGATACATAACATTACAGTTCAGGAAAGGTGCTTCAACAGGTAACAATGCCATCTGTTTGATTCCCTCAAAAGCTCATTGTTTTGATTTGGGTAGGGTTACCAATTATTGCCAATAGGTTGCATATTCTTAGTATAAAGGCAATATAGACTAATCCTTTTATATCTTACATAGATATGCTTTTGTATTGATATATGAGCAAATGCATTGAGTAAAAAATAGAAATGCTCTATACGATTAAGTTAACAAGAAATCACTAAATCTATTCCATCGTTATCTGTAGTTAGAAGTAATGTTTTCTATCCAAGCACTTTTAATATCATTCTGTAAAATGAAAAGCCCATCTGACTCTTTTTTGGTGAGAGTTTCATTGTATAAAGCTAATGACACTTTGTTGGATGTAGAGATAAAAATGTGAAAAAAAACTTGTAATCAATTTATAACATATCTAAAACTACTGGGCAAAAGATAAGCTTCAAATCAACTACATCATGACTCTGAGACAACTCCAGTCAAAGACACCACATATTTCATCCCCAACGTTGTGTATATTAAGCCTTTGTATAGTTTTTGATGTAGGCTTCACCCTTATATCTTCAACAAATTAAAGAAGTGGGTCAAACAAGGAACAGATTGACAGATCGATTAATCATGTTAACAGCCAAAGAAAGCAAATAAGAGTAAGGCCCTTATCGGGCGACGACCCCGCAAAAGAGTGTTCGACGTTCCTTTTCACAACAGTTCGTCAAGAACGGCACCGGCGCATTGCCATGGTTTCAAGCTTGTAGCCCGGCGTCTTAACTTCAATTATTCAAAACCAGTACACGAGAAAGCCTTTGTTTGCAGAAATCCAATGAAACCAATGTGCAAATGTGTTACATGACCTGTCCAATACAGACGGGTGCAATATTGATCTTAGGGACACCAAACAAGCGAATAAGAATACGTGGGCCACACGAAGTGTGAAAAGCGTGGCCAAACACTAAAGCACACTTTATAAAACTGGTAAATTGCCTGCTTATACACAACAAGATAGGATCAAACGACATCCTCGAACTAAAACGAACGATTACGCAATCATATTAATGGGCAAGCGCTGGCCCATCCAAGACAAAAGGTTTTCGAATTTCGACAACAACGTTTTTATCAAATCTTTGTTTTGTAGCTAAGCTAGATAGGTATATATGACTTAAAAATATCTTGAAACACTTACCATCTCAAACAACAAGTGATGTAGCTTGGCTTGAAAAACTTCGGTTCCTGAGTTACTATCCATGCTAGGTGACTTTTTCGTCCTTGCTGCTTGTTTTTCCAAATCCGTTTTCGGGGCTAGTACAGCGTTTGCTGGTAGCACTTTTATAACTCTCTTTGCTTTTGTACTTTTTGTTGGTGTAATCCCATTGACTGACTTGCAGCGCTCAGGGCTTTCTTCAGCGTTGCGTAGCAGGCACGAAGGCACTTTAATACCAAGCTTTTGATTCAAGTTGTTAAAGGCTAAGTCGCGTTCGTCCTCCAGATCGTCGGACGTCGACGATTTTCGGCGGGAATTAATGCTTTCCTCGCCGGCAGAGTTGTTTGGCGAATCTCCGATAGCACTATCGTCGTCGCGTTTTGAGCTAAACTCGCTCTCTTTCCACATTTTGAAAACAAAACAAGCTTCACTAGCACACACTGTTTGGCTAAAATTGGTCTAGATCTGAATAAAGTAATAGTAAAAAACAACCCATTAGGCAAAATCCACTTGGTAACTTCGCCTTATATCTTATGCACAATACACATAGTTTTCCTAACGTGTACAACCTAAAACAAACCAAACCTATCCGTTTTGTAATGAACAACCTTTAGAGCACCTGCAAATGCAAAATTGATTAAAAACAACTTTCAAACAAAATCTCTACACTTCTTCTGGTGGGTGGCTTGCTGATGAATGCTCGTTCAATCGTCACTTCAGGCACCAGTCACGCACCGCTGCCCACGCCTTTTTCCTTTTTCTTGCAACTTGCTAATGGGCACGAGAGAAGACGGACAAAAAGAGAAGGCTCGAGTGCAAACGTTGGCAAGCAGCAGACGGGCCTTCGACAATTTAATTAAAGCGACGCCAAATTAATGGATCTGTCCTAATCTTCTAGTATGGAAGTTTAAAACAAAACTTTTCACACTTGCTTTGTAGTTTAAAACCTACGTTCCTCCTAATCAACGTTTGACAACGTGTTTTCTTGGCTGCAAGTAAAACTTTACAGAATTCGATTTTTTCTACATCACATGTCTATGCTTTTTTGTTGTATCAACCAGATGAAACTAGTTTTTGTAGTTTTGTTTTATATCTGACTCTCAAATTTAAGAGATACAATCAAATGTTTTAAAACTGACTAGTTGCCTGAAGCATCTAAAACTTTTACTGTCAGACAGAAAAGAGACCAACCCGAAACGTTTCGCGATTAATGTTCAGTACACACGTTTCAAAGTTCGTCAATCATTTATTTGTGAAAGATTATGACGTCACTGCGCGTGTGCCAAGTTATTGCGTGGGACACAAGGCATCATTTCCTGGCCGTCGTTGCGTGACTGAGAATACGTTACACCTGACTGCGCCTTAAACAGAAGCTGGTGAGGTCACTGTAGTTCAAGTGCCTTTCTCCCATTGTTGATGGGAAAGGTTCATGGGAGAACTATTTGTTGCACAAGATTAGGCGGAATTTCAGTCAATTGTTTCGCCGAATCTTTAGTTCATTTTCCACAATTCTATCTCGGTCTCACTCAATGCAAATTTATACGCTTCGGGTTCTTGCCTATTTTGAGAATGATTTACACAATAAGAATATGTAAATAGGTAGGCTAAATCAAGTAAAATGGGTTTAAGTATTATGTGGTATCTTAGTAAAGTTATTATTCCGGTGTAACTATGAATTTCTTTGATGACCTTTCAAGAGTATTAAAATATGTTTATGAGTAGGAAATTATAGATCAGTGATTCTTAACCGGTGGGAAATTTCCCACTAGTGGGAAATTCGTTGCATTCAGAGGGAAATTTTGTAAGTCGGGAGTAATCACACTCCGGCCCGCCAGTCGAATCCGGCCTTGAATTAATATTAAAAGTTAATTTACAACAGTTTTTTTGCAACAACATGTAAGATTAGTTTCACCTAGTGTAAAAAGGCTGTTTGTTACATCACAGACATGTCTAAAATATCAATGCTTTTGTTATTGTGCGCGAATAAATGCCTTCCCTTTGTTGATTGTGATCAAAAAATGAGTAATGCAACAGAAAGGACATTTCAATATTCCACACACTTTTACTCTCTCACGGTAGCACTATTCAAACTAAATAACATTGCAGTAAGCCTATATGGTCCAGACCAAACCGCTTCACAAAAGTATTTCAATCAAAAAATAAAAATGTTTGTTAACGTCGAGCACAAAACATCTTTATAAAAATAACAGAGGGGGAAATTCAAACTTGGTGATCGACTTTAGTGGGAAACCTTCCCAAAAAGGTTAAGAACCACTGTTATAGATACTGGAACCACGACAAATGCTGTCTGTATTTGGTAAGACGGTGTTTCTAGGTGATATTTTAGCCCGACTGGCGGTCCAATTTCCGCTTTTCTGATATGAATCATTTGGAATTAGGACCAAGTTACCGAAATTGACTGGGGGACAGATTGCGTAACGTTATTGGGCGCTGACTTTTACCGCTTACTGAAAATTTCGATCACGCCTACACAGACGGATGGGAGAAATAGTACTCTTATCAATAAAATCATACAAACAATGAAATAAGTGCCTCATTTTAGTTAATATCCAGTTGTCCTATATTGCTGTTTATTAAAACATCACGTTACCAATAAAATATTTACACGGTGTATACACATGGAAGTATAGATTTTTTTGGCTGATTTTCGATAGTAGACATGTCATTAATTCGTGATATATAAAGGGGTAGCCCACGTGGTATAAATTTTACCCTGTGTAACACTAGAATATGTAGTCTTAATGAAAACCTAATAGCCTTTGTCGTGTCAATTTAGTCTCTACCACCTTATATGTCGTACCAATTTAGTATTTTACAGACCACCATACATAACCAGCGCCAGCAATAGATCGTTTTCAAGTGTCGATAAAGTCGAAATAAAGGACAGTCTGACAGCCAGGCGCCCAACTCTCCCTACGATAGGCCCAGAAAAGTTGTCTACCCTGTAAACAGAGGTTTTGCTGAAAAGGGTCTGATGTGACCAGGTGCCATTGCAACCTTTTGATCTGAAACTTTTGTCCGAGTTTTTTGTTGCGTTTTTTTGGCTAAGGAACGTTGCGCCTTTCAGGTATCTAGGCTTCTTTGTGTCTCGATTAGTCACCGATACGTAATAGTGGTTAGATTTCAAAGCGGTTCGTTTAAGTTGGGTTTTTATTCAACAACAGTTGTTTTTAGATGGAATAGGCGTTAGCTCAAATGATACAGATAACGGGGATAACCGCCAATAACTTTGGGATTTAAAACATTACAAAGGAATTTCTATTCTATTGTGGTTTGGGGGCAACAAAAATAACAACAAATTTTATATTTGGAAGCATAAATTTAGCTAGAGTTAGAAAAATTTCTTCCACCTATAATGTCTGAAGTTAGAATGACTCAACACCACACAATCTTTTAATTCATACATTAAATGCACCTGCTTTTCAAACGTTCTATACCGTCACCAACGTCACCTTTGGTGTGATGAATTTCTCATATTACCACAAACAAAAGGTTAGCATTTTACCACGGGCGTCAGTTCAGGCATTTCGGAATCGCGATAGAAGTTTGAATGCGCAGCAGTGTCCGATTACTGGACGCAATCACACCGAACTCCTGTACCGTTGTTACTGATGATAACAACTCCATTCACCAAACACTGTACAGCACCCTGCTGGTGGCCCCACACGTGATATAATGAATGACAAAATTAGTTCGACCTATAGTTAAGAGTTCAAGGGCATGCTAAACGGTGTCGTAAGATCTATGTTTTTTGTTTTATTTTTGAAAAAAAACTGTACCGTCCATTGCGAAAAACTTCCATCTCACCGAAATTCCAAAAAATTTTGATAGTAAGCCTGACAAAATCGAAAAAACAACTGATTGCATATCTGTGATAACAATATGGTTTAGCTCTATTCGTGTTGCGAAATCAACCTTGACCATTATTATCCTTTATTTAAAGTATTTACCTCTAATCAAAGCAAGTTTTTCTCTGTTTTACAGCCATTGTGTTTTAAACAAGGATGCATTGTCAGCATTGTTCCATTACAGATTACAGCAGACGAACGAACAACAGAAGTTGGACTAATTGCCTTGCATCTAATTTCCTGGTCTTGCTTTGTCTGGGCGTTAACGGACTTGGCAAGACCTGTGAGAACGTGTTGTGATTGTTTACTGCTTGCAAGGGTTAATTCATCGCCACTGGCGCGTTAAAGTTTTGCTAGCAAGTCTGCTGCTTTTGGTTTAGTTGTCAACTGAAAAAAGATAACTTTACCCAACCCTCAGGTGAGTAAACAAAAATGACTTAATGATGATGTCTGGAGTCTGGTTTGGAGTATTCTTTATTTAAAGTGGACCATTAAATACGGTCTTTGTTTACAGAATTGTTTTCCAAAATGCCATTATCATTTCGAAAACATTACACACAGTTTGATTTTACTTTTCGATGTGTACGTTAGTAGAAAATAGGTTTCAGAATGTTAATATTGAGCGTTTCTGAACAACTTTGGGACCTCTTAAAACTTTGACAACCTGATTTCAATGTACATGCCTTTGTTTGGGCTAGACAAATTAACTTAGCAATTTGGACCACTTTACCAATGCATAGCGGCCATTACCGAACTGCTGGACTGCATTTACGATGGGCAAACTGCTGCGCAAATGTTTGCACTTGTAGGCAATTCAAACTCAATTCGGGACGCATGCCAAGTGCATTAGTCGCCACATGTTTTAGATAAGTTCTGTTAAATCCGTCCTAAGAATTACGCAGTAAGGTAAATCAATGTAGTGAATGTGATGAAACAATGGTTGTTTAACAAAAGAAGTTCAATGAGAAAAAACACCCTAAATAAGACTGTGTTTCCCAAACTGTGGGCCATGGCCCAGTACTAGGCCACCAAGACATTTTCAATGGGCCACAGAGCCATTTGAACAGATTCTACTGTTTTGTTATACTGTAGATATTATGCGCTTTGTTTTGAAAAAGATAATATTTGCAAAGAATTTCGAATCTTTTAACCAAATTTCAGGACCATGCATCTCATTAAAAATAAATTGTTAGAAACCATTTCGCCCTTTTTTGAGTTTTTTTTTTGTTTGTGTCCAAATTCACCGCACGCAGTGAGCCGCGAATCGCTATTAAATAGACATTTGGGCCACAGACCAAAAAAGTTTGGGAACCCCTGAAATAAGACCTTTCACTTTACTGATTAGATATTTTTAAGGGGTTTTGCTGTATTTTTATTTTAAAAAAGTTTAATGTTAACAAATAATATGCATTTTGACCTTTTTCGAGTTTATTTTATCATTTGTGTAGCACCACTGTGGTTCAATAGTTCACCTTTTTACAAAGGCTAACTTCTTCAACAGGGCCGGTGCCATGCCGGGAGACAACTGGGTTAATCCTACTGCCAATACGGGGTTACGGGGAGGTCACTTGCTGTAGAGCGTAGTCGCCAATCGCTCAGTCAAACTATCATTTTTTATATTAAAAATCTCCACATGAAAATATTAAAGTCTTGTCAAAAAACAAATGTCATTTAACGTCAATTTGAAAAATTCCTTAAGTGCCATATAGTGAAACGGGTATTTTCGCAAAAGGATGTTGTAAGATAACATCGTATTGATTCTTAGTTAGAAAGAAACATATTTTATTTCGCTGGTTAGTTACTCAATGTAGGTTGTCATGTAAATATTTTATTTACGCACAGTTTACGACTAACAACATTAAAATTAGCCAAATCGGAACCTGAAAATGTGCCTATTAAAATTACCGTAGCAAAGTTTTAAAGCTGTACAACCTGACCACAATATAGCGTAAGCGTTTAATGAAGCGTCATATGACGTGACAACCATATTATCTCCAAGTAGTAACCGCAAATTTCACACAAAATGCGCTATTACAAGAATTAACTGCAAAACTACGACATCTTTGTTCTCTCGCCCAAAACCTGTTTATTTCCCACGTCGATCTTAAGCCACGTTTCAAGTAGCTTAATCCGCTAAGCTTATTAGCAGTAAATATCGATGCACAGGTGTTATCGAATAACAGTGAGTGTAAGTGGGAAACAAGCGTGATTGGCATTTCAAGTGATCTAGTAATCACAGCCACCAGCGAAGCATACGCAGCCAAATTGATGCTCTCGGAATGATACAAAATGTAAATGATAACGTTTCCGGCAGTCAACAGACATACGTATGGGCAAAACACGAAGTGTCAAAGGAAAACGAAATTCTTTGTTTGAATTGTAGCTTAAGTAATGTAACAATTTACCTACACTATCAAACGCAAACTTTAAGAATGGCTAAATCAGATATATGTTAGCATGTTGTGAATACATGTATTGGGGATAACTTTTTTCAAACTGATGCAACAAAAGTTTACTTATAGTTAAGAAATTCGTATTTAAGCCTAATACCTATGTTCAGCTATAAATGCTTACTAAAGCACGCCTTTGCTGTTCAACCTTGAAATATTTGATTTATTCACTTTTAAACCTAACGCCGCCGAGTGAAGAAGCGTGAGAAAGCTTGGTGTGTCGCGACGTGGTCTCAAGCCTCTCAAAGGCGACGTAAAGCTTGTTTTCACATAAATAGACTCGTGACCTCCAACGCGTTAACTGAGCCGAATTTATCAAAGGTTATCAAGCGTGACTATCAGATTGACGGTTCTGCGAACGTCACCTGCTAGAGTTTTTTGCAGATCTGACCGAGATGCTCTGTCGCTTGGTATAGAGCAGTGGTTCACAAACTTTTTCATTATTTTGTCAAAACGGTCCCTTGCCATTATTTCGAGGGCTCGCGGTCCTTATGCTGGAATGTGTATTTCAGAAAAACGAAAGTTGATTGCAGGATTTTCGCTAGTTATGCAAAATTGCGCATAATAATGATCTAAACTCTAAATACAGCTTGTGACATTACAGACAAGACACAATGCAGTACGATTGTGCGCGAACAATTGCATTTTTGATAGTTGTCATTCAATAAAGGCTATTGTTTAATGGAGACAGTCGATTTCTCAATTCTCTTGATTTAAACTTATTCAGTGGCACAAACTGACGCCTAATAAGATTATAGAATTACTTTACCCGCTTCGCGGTCCCCCCCAAAATTGCCTCACGGACCCCTGAAGGACCGCGGACCCCAGTTTGGGAACCGCTGGTATAGAGCAATATGAGCAATATTATAGTTAAGGCTGTATGAAAGAAAAGTGATATGGAATCGAACTTCCCGAAACCACAAATAAATAAATCGATATTTAACTTAACATCGTTTAATTTAGATTCGGTAACGACCTCGCCAAGCCTACAACATTTAAACATTAAAACAGATGAAAAAGATAAATTAAACTATAACTTACATAAACAATCACTGTCAAGTATAATATTTAAACTAAATGGCGCTCTTCTAGAAAAGGACTTGTTTTTACGGACGTTCCAAGCGGATACACTAGTATAGGCTACTTCAGATAAACTGAAAGGTCACTTATAGCTCGAAAGAAACACGAACAGGATGTTACCAACAGCGATGCACAAAAGTCTTGCACTTGCTACTCATGCAACACCACACAGACACAAAATATATATTGACGCAGCGTTGACGGTGGTTCCTTGAATACCATGGATTAAAAGTCTTTAGCTTTGTGTTTAGTGTCGATATAGGGTATGCATTTTCCCCGACTTTGCGTTTTGTTCATTTCTGCACGACTGGAGTGTTATTACCCGTATGAAGGCGGCCAAAATGGGAAGTTAAAACTTCGGTTGAAAACAACACATTTATATATTTTAACTAAGTGCTACACATGAATAAGATTCTTTATTCCCTTTACATAGACTTCGCCTACAGAATACTATTTGGACGTTTTTCCATTTTAAAACGAAACAAGTCCTTTTGCAAAATAGAATTTGTATTGTTTCTTAATCACATAGCATAAATGAAAACATATGAAACTGTACGAAAATAAGTCAAAGCAAAAAAGAAAACAAAAAAATCCGTCCTAGTTGAAATCCAAAGTCCCGCTGCTGCCATCCTGCGGATCTCTGTGGCATGTGCAAAGTTCCAATCTTGCAATGACCACCATAGCAACCACAAATGCAAGAAACAAAATTACGAACGCAATCAGAAGAGGCGTGAAAAGGGAACCGGTGCTTGCCTCTGTGAAAAACAAAACTTAAATATACTATTGTTTTTTTCCTAAACTAACATTTCTTCGTACGCTATTGACCTTTTTTGCAAACGATTTTACATTTCAAGTTTTAATTTCCACGAATTGTTTCACCACAACCAAGAAGTCCACAAAAACTATTTTTTATAGATCCAACAACATAAGTTAATGTGTCCCACAAACTTTTCGCACTTTCGTTGTCCGCACTTGGTGGCGCCATATCCCCGTAAGGGGTCACAATTCGAAATGGACCTTTCACTACAATTTCGCTGTATTCGACATTGTCGTCAGTAGATCGCTTTGCTCGATCCATCTAAAAGCGGGAAAATACATTGCTTGTTTGATAGATAATAATCACATCTTAATTTTGGACAGCCATAGAGGCGAGACACATCACATAATGACGTAAGTGATGACGTCATGCAAAAGGTGATAAATAGTCGAAACTTTATTTCTGCATCCGGAATCAAACCACTGATAGTGGTTAAAAGAACAGGAATATAACAGGCAGAACAGAGTGCCGATAAGCGGTTTCAAGGGGTTCAATAGCTTCAAATTTACCGTGTAAACTTGCAACATGCAGTGAATGTACACGAACTTCAGATCAGGATTCGTCCACCGAATTACTTCGAAGCCAATATCAGCCACGTTTAAATTGTTATCTGGACCCCAAACGTCGAACGCTGGCTTGTCGCTGCCACACAAGAAAAACTCAATTTACGTCACACTTGAAAAATACTGTTCATGTAAAGGTCGGAGCAATGCTTCTCGATCAATGTACAAGATTCAGTTTTAAATCTAGGACCGAATCGAAATGTGTCCTGAACCAGATGAGTCTTGGTTTATTCATGTTATGGAATTATCTTAGTCGATAATATACCACGTTTGTGATCAGTTTGCGAGTCAAGAATATTAGTTGCGAATTGTAATTTGTATGCTTCTAAAACGCTTTACCATGTAACTTTTTGGACATAGGCTATGTCAAAGCTAGAAATTGATTGGGTCGGCGGAATGACTTGTTTTTACTTTGGTTTATTAAAGCCTACATAACAAAGGGCAAATAAAAGCCTCACAAAATAAAGATATATTTAACATCAACCTGCGGGAAACTTGTAATGAAACTCTACATACTTGGGATAAATGATAAGACTATCATCGGGCTGTCCTTCATCTAATCCTGGCGATAACCAACACATAGTGAATCTTGGAAACAAAATTCGTGTTTCATCGTCCGAATAAACCGCCATCCTTGGTCCGAGATCAAGAGTAACAGTCAGGTAAATCATCTCTCCTACTGTGTACGTTGCAATACCACGCTGATCCGGATTAACAGGTATTCTCTTTTTTCCACTTCCAGGTGGATTTTTGTGAAGAGCAGATCGCAAGAGAAAGGTTCCAAAGTCCGTTTTGCGCGGCACTGGATCACAGCAACTGTAAAGCATCGAAAGGCAGAGTCTTAAGGTTTGTACCATTTAATAAAATGTGCTTTAGATGCAGTTACATTTTGTAGATACCTTGACAATTTTGAGAAATTTTGATACAATGCACATTTATGTCGTGTTTTCAAAAAGAAATGGGATGAGTTTTTTCACATTTAAAGGTCAAATTATTTCTGTCCAAAAGCAAAAGGTAGTGGACCTGTCTAACTCGCTGTGATCCCAGCGAGTGGCCAAAAGTAACAAAACGTTGTTGCTGTTAAAGACAAAGGATATAACCTATTGACTTACAATGGCTTGATTGCTGACTGTACGTGGTACACTGTAGGATAGGTGCAGGATACTTCTGCCACAGGTTTTGTAAAACTTAATCGTCCGTTCTCAGTCAAACGATCCCACCAAATCTATTGATAAAAAAAAAGCTTTCTGGTCAAAAGAATCACTTTCACCACTTCACAAATCAAGGCAACGTTCTCACACAAAATTGATGTTAGCTTATAGAATGGATTATATTGAAGTAGAACAAAAATAAGATTTCACTTACTCTGTTCATGTAAATGATCGTCGGTCCGGTATAAAGTTGCTCTGTGCCGCACGATTGTAGATTCAACAGGATCGTGAAGCTATCTTGCGTTTCTGCTTCCAACAGCTGACAACTATTGTATTAAGGTTTGTAAACATTAAGGTTAGTGAATATATTCACTTTTTGTTATCTTTCAATGGGCAAAAATGCATTTGACCGGACAAAATGTTTACGGTTAGTAACTGTTAACATAATAAATACCAAGATCCGATGAACAAAGTTTTGGGCACATTGGTACAGTGTGGTAATATAAGTGGTTGCATACAACCACATAGATTAAACTCATGTGTGTTTGTCTTCTTATGCAACATGTACGTTTGGTTTTTAAATTTGACAACGTTGGTTAAGAGAGCTCAAACGTTAGGTCTTTTTTAAACGGTATTTTGTACCAATCGCATGTTGTGTTCGAAATATAACAAACACAAATTTAGTTTTACCTTCCGTTGACCTTCGAAACAGGCAAGGGATTGTTTGCGGGACCTGAAGAATCGACGTAGAAAACCCCATTCGAGATTTCCATGTCGTATTCACGCATGAGTGATTTGCTTACTTTCAAAACCATCACAGAGTCGTTTCTACATTCAACGTAAGGTGGCGCTGCAAACAAAATGCACTTTTGTGTAAACATTGGTGAGTTATGCTTAGTTTGCAAACTATCCAATTATTTGTAGGCTACTTCCATACTTACACAACAACAACAGTTACTGTTTTTTAGAACCATTTCTTTCCATTAGAAACCTGTTTGCCCATAATGCTTTTTTTATTCTTACACGATACATTTAAGTCTTTGGTATAGTACTTCAAATATTATGGGCACTTACGATGGGAACAATTTCTGCCAAGGAATGCCTCATCTCCGCTTGGTTTGCAAAAGTAACCGTTTGTATGTTTGCATGATTGAACGCACTCGCAGTTGTTTTCACAAGGTGATGGATTGCAACCTGAAGTAATCCATGAAAAACGGAGTTCATATTTTTTACGCTAAAGCGTTGAGAAGTGGTTGTGTGTTTCATGCTACTTTTTGTGTAACAAAATGCTGTGTTTTTTTCTATATTTTTTTCTATATTTGGTGAGTACTTTAGATTTGGTATTAATGTTGTATGTTTATTATAAGAATAGGTAAAAAATACGCACCATTTCCAGGGGCAACCAATTCCCCCACACCCAATTCAGTAGAAACCTTTATCAAATTTTCAGTGGAAGTCTGAAGCAAATTTAACTGACGGTTAACCGCTGGCACTTCCGTCTGATTTCCAATAGTTTCCATGACAGCTGTGGTTGGCGCTTGGGCAGCATCTTTAAAGCAATTGAGACGCAATAGAAACAAAACCTATACACCCACTTTCTTTCGCAAAATTGCGTTTATGAAGTTTATACATACTACTTTTGATGTTTTTACTCAAATCCAGCCTTTGCTATGACACAAGGGTAAAAATACGCACCACTTTCAATAGTGACCATAGCCTCCACTTCATTCATTTCCGTAAAAGCCATTAAGTCTTCATTGGAAGTTGGAAGCATGTTGAATTGTCGTCCATCAGCTGCAACGTCAGTTTGGTTTGATACTCTTTTCATGACAGCAGCTGTGTTTGGGACTGGGGCAGCATCTTAACCGGAAGCACGTTACTTTTTTGATATTTTAAATCTCTTATTCAAAAATCTGGCACCTGCTGTACACCCTAAACCTAAATCAACAAAACTGTTCGAAAATCGTAATCACCATAAGAAACTTCAGCCTTATTTACTGCTTAAAGTCTGCAACAGAGGAATATAGAGAATTTGCGTGTGATAATTTTGAATTTTGATACCAACACGTACCATATCGTGCTGCTCGTATAGTACATACATCGGTCTTGGGTGAATTATTTTAAATACTTTGCACAGACAAGCAAAACTAACACAAACATTATACACTTGCTTTTAAAGCATTTCGAAAGGTAACCTTACCAGCAACAGTGGTCTGGGCTGGTGAATTCCCGTCTGTCCTTTCATAAAGACTGTAAAAATTCACTCTCCAAGTGCCCCCGGGCAGCGAAGAGGTTTCGATGGCAGAGGAGGTCGTGGTGTTAGCGATTTCCTCAGATGTTTCACTTGACACCAAACTCATTTTTCCTTCTACTCGTCGGAGAGTACATGTCGGTCCGCACTTGCCGTTACAGATACACATATGGCGACGGCTGCAGTCAGAATCGCCGGTGCATGTCCTGGGTCCACCGCATTGTTTACGGGTCCATCTTCTTAGACAACAGGCTGGAAAAGATTTTGAAACCTAGGTTGCACTTCTATGCGAAAGTTTTTGACATGTAGAGTGATATTGAAAAATGGTTTCTAGTTTTTACTGTTTTTATTTCTGCACCATGGTTTCCAAAAGGTAAATTCATGCTAGTTTCAAAACATATTAAATTGCAACTTTATGTGCGAGATTGTTTTTGATCTAAGATATTATATCATACCCGTATTTTGTCATTATTCCCTAAAATACATTGCAGCACAATTCGAAATCTCTTTAGTAGTAACGTAAAATTGTATATCACAGGGGAACATTTAGCAACACGTGGTGTATATGCATAAAAAACTGATTATTTGGAAAATTAAAATAGGTAAAAAACGGGGTAATGGAAAGAGTGTTGTGGTTTCCATGTAAACTTGCTTCTCATAGAAAAAACAAACTTACATTTTTCAGCCTCTTCGAATGATTTGCAAACAAACCCACATTGATCGTCACATGAGCACCTTTGACTTTGAGAACAATTTTTGTTTGTTTCGCACATGTCGCCACACGATGTCGCTTCGCTGCTGTCGTCGTCATTGATGACGTCGTCAGACATGCCAACGCCTGAGTGTTTGGTTTCTGGAGACGTTAACAATCAAAACTAATACTTGACGCAAAGTTATACATATTGTACAGAAGCGCAAAGCGTCATTGGTTGGGCATGTGTGTCTATTATATTTCAACTAGGCGATACTTCTGTGGAAATGTCACTAAAACACACAAGTTTACAAATTAATACGTTATGCTATGCTAAATGCTTGTAAAATCTAATTCTCTGTTTACAAATCACTTTACATATCTGGTAAGAGTGGTCTCTGATATGTAAAGATAAGTGGTGAATGCCTACTTCAAGAAAATTGATTGTTGGCCTGAAATTGGGTCCGCAGCCCGAAACCTGTCTCAGAAACATGGTAACAAGCCTAAAGTAGGCCCAAGGCAAATATTATTTTTTTACATTTACTTTAGCTAATGTAAATATATTGGCACAAATATAATTAATGTACGAATAGCGTTCTAACCTCTCTCGCATACTGGGTCGACGAGAGTAACTTGTCCTGACGATAGATCTTTGCTTGGTTTCTCGTTTTGGTTTTCAACTTCGATCTCATTAGTCATTCTGTTAGGGTTAAGTTTAAATACGTTTAAACATTTTAACTGGAAAAACGCTGCCTTGGAATTTAAACACCAAATAACAATAAAACACAAGCAATATAGGATGCCAAAAAAGGTTTCAAGAAAAACATTAACGTTATATGTGAGATTTGAGGCTTATTAGCAAAACTATGAAGATCAACGGGTTATTAATTCATGAGAGCATCAGATCAAAGTAACATTTGGTTTGCTTAAAGATGAAACAATCAAACTTAAATCCTACCCAGCTAGTATTTTTTCTTGTTCTGATGTAATCAGCCACCCACCGAGACTGCGACATCTTGCCAATGCTTCCAACCACCTTATCTCGCCACTAATGGTCAGCTGTTCGAATCCTGGTCCGGCCGGAACCCAAGTGTCAACTTTGTCTGTACAAAATGACAAAGAATTAATTAAAAAATCTTTTATCAATGTGAACTTCTCCAATATGTTGGCCTCCCAAATGTATCGAAGTTTTGTTGGTTTTGGTGGGCAGACAACGCCCCAATATGTTTGCAAGGCTGTTAAATCATTTTGTTTATTTTTTAATTTAATGCCGTTGGTGAAAATTCAGCCCCTTACATTTTGTGAGTTGGTCTCTTAAATTTCTTGCTCACAGAAACTCAAGCGGTCAGACACGATTAGAGCCCACAACCTTATGAACTACGCGGTCATATTGATTGCGAATATTGAAGAATAAAAGCAGGATTTGCATGACAATTGTATACAATGAGGTTGATAGTAGCCGTCATTAATGAAGAACACCTTTGCTACGGAAGTTTTAAGAGATTACTTTTCTCGCAGATGAAATAGTGGCGCCCATTTCTGCAATGGTCGTCGTTCCATGACCTCATCACATCGTTGGCAATGTAAGCGCAATCAGAATCGTCATCGGGCGCGTTCGTCTTTATACTGAAAGTAAAAATAATTCTGATAAACCCAGCTTTTAAAGAAACAACAGATTGTGTTGACAATCGGTTGTATTTATTTTCAATTTTCATTGATATGTAAAACACAATCGGACTTTCGTCCTAACCAAAGTTTACATCCAATAGAATCCCCATAGTTTTATGAGTTTGTTACAGTTCAACTAAACGTTTTGCAGAAAGTGTTTTACAAGTCGTTTGAAAACAAATTCTAAATATCAAGCCAAATAATGTGGATTTGAAAGTAAAAGCCCAACCTTCCCAGAGCTTCTAATAATGCTGGAAGATACATTTCAGGTCTCAAAAGTTCGCCCTTTTCCCACATCCAGTAAGATTCTCTTGTTTTGTCGGTCAATCCGAACCAGTAGGTTTTTCCAGGTAACATATGAGATTTCAAGATTCTGGAACGAACAACTAAGTATTAAAGGTACTCGTTGAAAGAGTCAGCGCAAATATTGAATTATAATTGATTTTATTTGGTGATTCTTGGTGCTCGCATAAGTTCACTTTAAAAATGATCAGTCCATAAAGTCATGCAAATGTAGTTTAAAAAAATGTTACAAATGTGGGTAAGTATTTGAATCATAGTGACGCAAGGCTGTATTTCATTCCTCAACCTTCAAAAGTAAAATACAGTTAGTTTTGCATGCGCTGGTGGTAGATTTGTACTTACTGGTAGGTTTGGAAGTCTCGGACACCAGATGTCGCCAGCCATCCACCAACGTACGAACAAAACTTCATACTTTCATACCAGGAGGTCAAATCATTAACAAACATATATGACAGAGATTGGATGGTCAACCATTCGTACTTAGTTGTTGTATCTGAACATATCAATCAGTCAAGGTTTGCAGGAAATAGCATACAGTTTTGTTTTCAACTTATCCAGCCGTATGCTGCTTCTATTTCAGAAGATTAATCAAAACTTTAAATTAACACTTAGACATTGTACTTTCTCTGAAAGCGTGAAAATTGGGTCGTCAAGTGTAACAATGTCGTTTATCGTTACATCGCGAACTATCGCTTGTTCAATATGAGGATAAATTATTAAACAAGCCAAACTAAAACGTCTACTTCACTAACCATCAAATGGAACACAGGAAGGTATACTAGCACTCCACTGTCCGTCTCCAACACAATTCACTTGTTGTGATGAACTGAGTCTATATCCCTCCGAACAATGTATATTGAGTTTGCTGCCGGGCAACCACCGGGTCTTTGATACGAAACCGTTTGATATTTGGAAGTTGATGGTGCATCCAGCTAATAAAATACAATTATTAAATTACAATGTTTGTTAAACAATTAGTGAAGTACGTGGAAAAATCAACAGCATTAAACAGGTATGTTACATATATGTTGAACTAATGTCTTAGAGGGTAGTGGCTATGGCTTTATCTGTTTGACTCATAGATAAAGGTACATATTGTTACTGTGACTGTTGTAGGCGTTAATGTGTTGGACTTTATAATCGATGAAATATGTTTTGTTTTGCAATCGTTTTGTTGCTCTCACACCCAAACTACTTTTCTTCAGATGCGTGCTAAAGAAATTACACCAACAGTACGATATATAAGATGCTGCTGCTGCCAGGCACAATATGAACTTTATAGAGCTCTTCTGGCAATTGTATTTTTACCATTTTTACGTCGAAACGTTGGTACAAAAACACAATTGTCAGTAGAGCTGTACAAATGTGACCAATGGTACTAGTTTCAGAATTAAGACAACTTACCGAACTGGCACAAGGGGTCGAGATAACTCCAACGTCTTGTACGAGTTACGCAAACCCGGGTTCTCCTTCCAACCAGAGTATAACCGATCGCGCATTCGTAAGTCAACACGTCTCCAACGGTAATACCAGGAAAGTTGGTGACCGGGCATGACTTGCACAAGGCTATGTAACCGTTCCGGGGTGGACGTGGCATTGGACAAACAGCAGGAGTTGATACAACTAACCGCACAAAATGTGTCGTATGGATTAATTTCGTGTAGTCTTTCAATAAATTTGTTGCAAAAAAAGATAAATTGAAAAATGTTTGTTTCGACCGACGCGTTTTCGTAAGCAAAAAAGATTGCTTATCCCAATGTAATTTTAAAAGTTGTATAACATAAAAGAGCAGAAAACACAAATTATGTGTAAAGAAACATTTTACATTTTTGGGTATTAGAGTTGTTGAAAATTGGTTTCAGTAAAAAAAAATAGTGTTTTCTAATGTACATAGGTTGCCACAGTTGTGCCTTCAACTATAATCGTTAGCAAAAGCGAACAAAAACAAAAAAAGACAATCAGAAGTTTTACCTGGTACGCATTGTAAAGAGCTCCCGGACCAACTTCCATCTCGCAAACAAGTTTTCTTTGTTTCCGCGAAATTCAATTGGAAACCGGACCTACATCCGTATTCCACCATTTGACCTACTCCGTAGCGAGTTAAATCAGCATCACTCGTGTCCGGTTTAGCATTGGATTGATCCGTGTCTTTATACACGAGTTTGTACCAGCCGTTTAGTATAGATGGTGGATTGTTGCAGAAACCTTAAAACAAGTTAAAATGTGGTTAGAAGGTCACTGAAGAGGGAAAGTAATATTAAAGGCCTTCGCGAATTATTTGTGAGCACATCATTTTAGGATTGCTTTACTTACCGACATTTTGAACACACGTGGGTGTTTCCCCTGACCAAGTACCATCACCAAGGCACTGCCTTCTACTATCGCCTGAAAGCTCATAACCTGAATAGCAACTGTAATGAGCAGCATTTCCTGGGTAAACACCAGTCGCCTCCAAAACTCCGTTCTGTATGGGAGGAGGGAGAGGACATTGTGCCACTTTCTTCACTGTTAACAAATATTTTATTTAATTCAAAGGTATGTGTAGGTGCAGCGAATTTAACCTTAATTTACCTACGGAGCCTTTACTAAGTTTTCACCAAATTTTTTGATGACTATGATTTATCACTTTCAAACGGCTTTAGGTCTTTGTGCCGCTCCCTAAGTACAACTACAATAATGTTCAAAGTTGAATTTGAAAAGCCTAACATAGTTTGATGGATTTAATCATAGAGCATTTTCTGTTGTAAATCATTTACAACCTGACACTTTTTTATGGCATTATTTCTTTTCCACAACAAACTAAATGAAATCAAATTAGCGATGCAATTGAGCTTGTGTATGTATAAAGCTTAACACCCTATAGTCATAATTCAAAGTTATGGTAAAGTCTTAGCTTACATATGCATTCCAGGTTACTTCCAGACCAGTTGCCATCTCTCAAACACGTTTTTCTCTTATCAGCAGAATTAAGCTGATAAGTCGATCTGCATCCGTATTCGACCACCGCACCTACTCCATAGCGAGTTAAATCCACGTTACTCGTTTCGGAGTTTGTGTTGGACTCGTCGGGGGAGTCATAAATAATCTTGAACCAGCCGTTAAGTATGGATGGTGGATTGTTGCAAAAACCTGCAGAAAAGTAAACAAAAGATAAGGTGAAAAATTTTCTCGTTTTTACTACTTGATGTATTCTCCATCCAATACAAAATTAGAAATACCATATAACTTTGAATCAAATAAGATATAGGATATGTTTAGTACATGAATACAATCTTGGAAATTAGGGATAGAAAATTAAAAGCATCCAAAAGAAAACACATTAGTCATGAAAAACATAATTTGTTCACAAGCAAAACAAACTTATCTTCACTGGTAATAAGACTTACCGACATTTTGAACACACGTGGGTGCTTGTCCGGACCAGGTACCGTCATCAAGGCACCGTCTTCTCGAATCGCCCGAAATTTCATAACCTGAATTGCAGCTGTACTGAATAGTAGCACCCGGGTGGACACCAGTCGCCTCTACATCACCGTTCTGCAACGGTCTCGGAAACGGACATTGGATCCTTATTCTCACTGTAAATCCAATTCGGGTTTTATCAACTTGTAAGTGAAAACTACTGCATTCAAATACACCAAAATGCCCTGGCTTGTTCAAAGTTTACATACGTTCCATTTTACCACACTTTGTTTGGGGGATAAACAATTTAATTAATATTTGGCTTTTATGATGTAAAAAAATAGATTGACATTGTTTTGAAGATAATTTATGTAACTTAATACGTATGTTGGGGGACAGGCTCAAGATTACAATTTTTGATGCAAGTTTCGAAGCTTGAAATAGGGAATTGAGAGTGTAATCGTGATCGACAAAAAATGATAAATCGTTTTACAGGTTTTCCAAACGATTTTGTTTTTTTAAACCTTTAAATCAAATCTCACATGTGCATTCAAGTGCGCTCCCGGACCAACTTCCATCTCGCAAACAAGTTTTCTTTGTTTCCGCGGAGTTCAGTTGGAAACCGGATCTACACCCGTACTCCACCATCTGACCTACTCCGTAGCGAGTTAAATCGACATCACTCGTGTCCGGTTTAGCATTGGATTGATCACTGGTGTCTTTATACACGAGTTTGTACCAGCCGTTCAGTATAGATGGTGGGTTGTTGCAGAAACCTTACAAAAATTGTACTTGTGTCAAACACGTAAACTCATACCCGGGTTTACCATAGAGCGTTCATGCAGACCAGCGATCACGTCAAATAATAATATCATTTGGTTTATGCTATACACAACGAATAATACCAACTTAGTTGCAGTTGTGTTCCTAAGCCCTGAGAACTTTAGGTCACTAATTACAACTGATTTTCGTCCAATTTTGTTAACGGGTAAAACCTCACTTACCGACGTTTTGAACACACGTGGGTTTCTCCCCTGACCAAGTACCGTCAGTAAGGCACTCTCTTAGCCTATTGCCGTAAAGCTCGTACCCTGGGTTGCAGCTGTATTGAGCACTGCCCGGATTCACACCATTAGTCGAAACAACACCATTCAGTATCAAAGTAGGGATTGGACATCTAGTGATCGCCTTGCCTACAATATAAAAGTATTTTCAAAGGAACATATCTATGTTGGTGCCATGCTAGGTTGTCAAGAATTTTAACCATGTTAGAGAAAAACTACCTCATAACCAATGGGCTTCTTAAAATCACAAAAACAATTGAGTGGAAATTAACCAATTTTGGGCCCTTGCTAGATACATACGAGAGCAGGTTAACGTTGGTCCGGACCATGTGCCGTCTTCCAAACAAGTTTTCCTTGACTCTACGGTGTTTATTTCAAAGCCGACATCGCATGTGTACTGGATAACTTGTCCAACCCGGTAGCCTCGAATACTAGCGCCTCCAGTACCAGGACTCGCTTGGTATCTTCCATGAACCAAGTAGGGTGGCGAGGTACAGAAAACTGTTGAGTGTTGGTTACACAAGATTTGATAACACCCTTTGCCGTTAGTGCTATTTTTCGAAAAACGCACAAGCAAAACACGGTCTAAAACCGACAATAAGAGGTAGAACGTAAGGTATCTAACAAATATTCAACGTAAGCTACGATGAACACAAATTTACTAGCAATCTTTGTTAACTAGATTCGGTATAATGCTCTAACTAGACCTGGCGTACCACAGTTCATCGATGTAATACATATTTGGTGCATCAAGAGTTTTTTTAATTTAATAAACTTTTCTTAAAAATATTTACAACCCATATAATCCCAAACTCCAACGATTCCTTTTGTATTTCAAAAAAGTTACCAAAAACTCTTAATTGGATCCTAACTCACGTATTATTGGCACACATTTGGGTTCTGCGCCACTCCAAACGCCAGTAGCAAGACACGTTCTGGTTCCAGCTCCAACCAATCGGGAAACGCTATTGCAACGATAAGTAGCCTCCGAGCCTTCCAACTGTCCGTCGCTGTAGGTCAAAGAAGCAGCTTTAACGTTTCGCAGAATTGGGCAGCGAACCGGATTGTCCCCTCGTTCTGAAAACATTTTTTGTAAGTTTATGTATTTCAAGTTTGTCTCGTATTTTTTTTCTAAGAGTGTGACTGTTTACATATTGTCCATGTTATCAAGTGCTTTTCTCCTATACGGCAAAAAGTTCACACAAGGAATAAACCTACGATATCATTTTTTTCTGCTAGTAAAGGTACAACAGAAAACTTATTATATAGGCAGTGTTTTTATAGGCTGTTAAACTTACCAATGCAAAACGGTTCTTCACCACTCCATGTTCCATAACGTAAACAGGATCGAGTTGACGATCGTGTGTTCAAGCGATATCCATTGTAGCAGAAGTATGTAATTGTGTCACCAACACGACCCGTTGCAGAACCGGTAATGTACCCGTTTGCTAGGCTATTAGGTTTGGTGCAATCTAAAAAAACGCCACAAAAACAGACTATAGACATCAAGCCTTGTGGCTCCTAATATTTCTTAAGTAGGCATTCAAAAATATTAGCCTTTATAAGTAATTTCGCTTTTGAATAAAGGTTTATTTCATTATTTTTAAAAACACATTTTTGAACAACCAAAATAAGTTTAAATTACTTAAAATACTGCAACAAAGAAGAGTCTTAGTAAGAAAAAAAAATTAAAACAAAAACGTATAGTAGTAACTTACAAGGTTGAATACAGAATCTTCCACCACACTGGCGACTTGAACACGAACAAACTTCATGGCTGAAACAATCCCCCTGCCCGGAACAACGGCGTCTGCCACATTCAGTGCCAGGACGAACTTGAATACACGCTGGGAAAAAAAACACTGCGTGGATTATACGGCCAAAGTTGTCTTACAATGTAGCACAATTGGTCATAACATTTAAAATACACATTGAAATGTATGTTAAAAAGAACCAAATTTGCTTCTATATACAATTCACAGAAAATATTACGCATATTGCTTCGAAAAAGGTATTTTTCCGTTTTACAAAGCTTACCAATGCATGATAGGGACTTTCCAGTCCAGGTGCCGCTTTTTGTGCAAGTCCAAATCGGGTTGCTTGTGTCGTTCAAATAGAAACCCTGATTGCATCGGTACTCCATACGGTCTCCCACTTTCCAATCCACGTCTGTTAATGCCAGCTCGGTATTGGATGTGTCAACAGAACTTACAAATACGTATCTGCCATTGGTCAAATCTGGTGGATTTTGGTAGCAAAAATCTGAAGATAAAATTTTAAATTGTTGACATTGCAGCATACAAGACAGGCAAAGGTGCTTGCGATTCGACTTTCGGTGGATTCTCCACCGAGCCTGTGTTGCTCAGTTGGTAGAGCGAGAGTCCCGAAAAGACTCCTGTCGTGGGTTCGAATCCCACCGCAGGCTAGATTTGTCTAATCTTTGCCTTGCTATGTGGGAATGCGTGAGAGACCGGGTGATTCGGTACAAAGCCTTTTAATAGGTCTGGCGTACTACGACTTTTATAAATGAGTGTGCTGTGATCGCTGGTCTGCATCGACGCTTCAGGGCTAAACCCAGTATGAATACATTCATCTTTGTTGACATTTATTAGAATATATTAAAACATATGTACTGCCAGGAGATTTTATGTACGCTGGATACCACTCCTTTCAATTCCGTTTGGCATACATAATCTGCTGAGCCATTCGCGTTTTTTTCAGTAAAAACACTAAATGCTTTTTGGGCGGCACGTAGCATGCAAAAATGCCTACTAGTTAATAGAACAAAATTTGATACTTTTCGATTTTCCGATGTTAAGCAACGCAATTTAACTATAACCCAGAAAAAGTACCGTTCCAATACGTTTCAAAACAGTCAAAATTAAATGACACAAACAAATGAAAGTAGGTACTATGCAAATTTGCCGGTTTCAAGGCACGGGCTTTTAATTTCTAACCACTCTAATCTTTCACTTGTATTCAGTGAAGTAATTTTAGCACAAAAATCTGCGTCTTACCAGCGCTACAGTGTGGTTCTTCACCACTCCATTTTCCACCAGGCAAGCAAGTTCGACTTGATGTTCCGGTCAACACGTAAGCGTTGAAGCAGATGTAAATAGCTACTGAACCAACTGACTGAGCATTCTGGTTCTCGTAAAGGATATACCCGTTGACGATTCCTGGTAGTGTTGGGCAGTCGGTTGGATCATCTCCCCGCTCTGTGTATGGAGGTTTACTTACATCATATACTAGTGAAGCAAACAGCACAAACCGGAATAGGCTAATCCCATAAGCTTAAAAATTGTTTATTCTTATTGCAGAGCAAAATAATATTTAATAAACCTTGCCAACAAAAGATTGATCAAACTCCTACAGGTTGTTAAATCAACAAACGATAGGGTAAAATTGTTAAAAAACTGTCGTGTGTTGCCCATCAGACTAAAACATATAAGCTGTTGTTGCCAGGCACAAAATAAATTTCATAAAGTTGCTAAGACTAAAACTTTACCACGCAATAATTCTCTAAAAGAGCGTTTGTTGCAAAATGTTGCCGAGAAATTTTAACATTGGTAACATACTTATGCATTTTAGGTCAGGTAAGGACCACTGTCCATTTGTAAGGCATGTCCTTGTGGCATCAGCATTGTCCAGTCTGTAGCCTTCGTGACACGAATAGGTGATCACGTCACTAGGGAAGTTGTGCACGTGACCGGTAATGTAACCGTTTTCAATATTTTCGGGTCTGGTGCAATCTGTAACCAGTTTAACAAATAAAGTATAAATACTCCCAAGAAAAACTAAACGATAATTTAGAGACTTTGGGACATCTATATGTAAGATGAAAATGAATTCCCTACTATGGACAAGTCGAATTTACTTGCACAACCATTTATGTTGTAAGTTTCTATTGGGCAATAAATAAATAAACGTTGTGTTACCAAATACCATTTAATGGAGGGGTATTATTACCTTTATATCCTACAAAAAAGTTAACGTGCTAACTTTTTGTTTTAATTTAGGAGCAGTCCTCAACTTACAAGGCTGAATACAGAATCTTCCTCCACATTGCCGACTCGAACACGAACAAACCTCATTCCTCAAACAATCCCGCTGCCCGGAACAACGACGTCTGCCACATACAGAATCGGGGGGAACCTTTACACACGCTGAAAAAAAAACATGTTTTCAGGGTCTGCTGAGAAAAAGCGAAGACGCAACAGGGAAAATTAATCGTTCATTGACACAAATTGCACTTCATCTTTTTTTCGAGTGCAGGACTTTGTAGTTGTAAATACTCTACCGTCCACTTTGACCCAACTTAATTGCATATCAGTCCACATACATAAGATGATAAATTGTATAAAGAGGTGTTTTTCAATCTTTTTTGAGTCACGGAACACTTGATGCATTGAAATAATCTTGCGGAACAGCGAACAAATGTTGCCATAAAATAAAAAGCTGACATTTAACTACTTTAGTAGCAACTAAAGCCCACGCAGTTACATTTTTTTATTACACAGCGGGTCTTATTCTTACACAACAATAAATGAAGCAAATACTGTTGGAACATTCAAACTGGTGATATAGTGGATATTGTGATGTTGTGTTTATGCCCATTGTGTTAAACGAGTGATGGATGATATTGTATGGAACACTAGTCAAACTATTAATCTTTTTGCGGAACACCTGGCGATCTTTCATGGAACACCGGTTGAAAATCACTGGTATAAAGTACCTATAGGCTCTATAGAGCTCACCCAACGCTGTTTAATTGGGCGCTATCACCAATGTCAAGTCAAGTGAGTGTGTCATCAATTAACTCATTTGTATGGCAGTCCGAGCAAAACGACGACAGGGACGTTAGAGTTGGTAATTTATACATATTTTTAAGGTTTCTTTACTTACGTATGCAAGATAGAGGTTTCCCCATCCAGTCTCCGGTTTCAGTGCAAGTCCAGACAGGATTGGTTGTATCATTGAGAAAATAGCCATTATTGCATCTGTATTCCATTCGATCACCCACCGACCAATCCACTTCACCGGCAACTACGTCACTGCCAACAGGTTTACCAGCAGATGCCACATACACATATCTGCCATTGGTCAGCGCCGGTGGTTGCTCGTAGCAAATCTCTGCAAAAAAAATGGAAATCACATTTTTGAAAGCAGTTGTGCTAATTAGAATATGATGGTATCAGAAGCGCATACAAATTAAAAATGCTGCGAATTACTAAGCTTTTCGTAACCTCATTGAGCTAAAAATTTATAGAAATGACAAAATAGCTTGTTATTTATTCATTGTGAAGTTACCTATGGCATTAAAAGAACATCACATTGTTTAGATCGTTCTAGACCGCTTATGTTATGGCTCATAATGGCGTTATTCTTTTTTAAGTATATATAAGTAATACTATTTAAACTTAGTAAGAAGCCAGGTTAGACCAAGAACCATCCATATGCCTATCTATTGTCATCCTTAAAAGTCACCCTTAAATATTATGAAATTTTACGGAACTGCTTAGTACAGTGTTGTTTGTCAAACAACCCTACCGGCTGTTTGGATGCACAAGGGGTCATCGCCACTCCAACTAAGGTCGATCTGACAAATTCTCGTGGTGCTTCCCCTCAGCTGATAATCATCTCTACAGTAGTAATTAGCCGAGCTTCCCACAGTAAGTGACGCGTATGTCGCGAACCCGAATTCAATGTCAGGTGCCAGGCACTTGCGAACTGGAAACGAATGTATAAGTTAAAATTTCGATCACTTGCGAATATTTATGGTAACCATTGCTTTAATTCAGCGGTCCTTAACTGGTTGATAAACTTCGCGTCAAAATGATTTTTGTTGTTTAATTGGGCTGCTGGTTCATGGCCTGAAACTAGTGGAGAACCACTGCTTTGAATAAACCGGTTTTACTTTCCGTAATATGAAAAGACGACCGATTAATAATGCTAATCGTATTTGGCCCGTAACTAACAACGGTTGTTGCACACAATTTAGTACCGGATTAAGGTGGCTTTTTTATGTCAAGTAGGGAATGAAGAAGCAGCATGTCTGATTAATTAGATAAACAAAAAAATTATCACCTGGCGGAAAGTTACAATTCTTGCCACACTGTATGTTGCAAATACATCTCTGCGGAAGCTGACAAGATAAATTGGATGAGCAGGATCTACCACATCTACCACCAGGAGGAAATGCAGGACATGCTGATAAATAAATAGGTATTGTCAGAACAAAATTGGCCGAAACACAATAAAAACAGGTATATTCTTTTTAAACTAGGTTAATATAATCTTTAATTGTTAAAATCGAAAGTAAACTTACGATTTTGTCCGAAAGTGTTGTGTAGAGCAGCAGTGGTAACGAAAAGAAAAAACCTACAACAAATAGATTATACTGGTCAGCAATTTATGTAGCTTATAATTTCTAGAGCCACCAACGTAAATTTAACTGCTACGAGAAACTAGGATACGAACGAGTATTGCTCTAGTAGCAGTTTTACAATAAATAACCGACGTTTCGACGTCCCATACGAGACGCCCTCATCGGAAAGACACAAACGTATTGGTTAAAAAAGCCTTATGCGTGTTTAAGATTTTCTTAGCAATAAGACACAGTCCTGGGTAGGTGCACTATTTCATGATAACATTCACATTAAATCAGGTATTTGTACTTCTGCTTGTATATTTATGCTTATTTTTGTAATTTAAGTCACTACATGTTTTGCGTCAAAATAAAATATAAGTTACTATACTTTCAACAGCTTTTAAACTTACCAAAAAGTGACCATGGTGCTTTGAAAGTCAATATAACAAAACCGAAAAGTAACACAAAAAGTAACAACCACCTGCTGCCAGGGAAAAGAAAACTTAAATGAACAAACTTTGGTCACTCGTGCAAGTTTCCGAATCAGGTTACCCTGAAGCATTACGTTGATTGCAATTAAACGCGTGCTTTGAAACAACGCGGAATTTAGATTGGAATCACGCGTAAAACACGCACCACGCTTGTTGGAATTCCAATTTTAAGTGATTTCGCAACACTATATAAATTAATAATGAATTTTAATCCATATACAGAAAGATTGTAAAACGCGTTTTTTTATGTTTTTAACAGAAAATACACCTAATAATCAGATTTGACATATAAATTTAGTATCAATAGAGCTGTACATCAAGTTTTTTATGCTCAAATGTGCGGTAGGTTGCGATCTATGGCAGAGCATGCTCAGTACACTTTAACAATAACAAGTTCGACAAACGCAATCTGTTTTGACATTAAACAACATTTAAATTTCAATGCATGACATTAAATTTCCGGAAACATAAAAGAGAGAGAGAGAGACGTACATGCTTTTGTCCACAATAGCGAGGACAAATTACAGAACATCTGTATTATCAGTCCTTTGTGTAGTAACAAGGGATCACAAATGGCAGTAATTTGTTGGCATTGCGAAAACCTATCAGGCAGTCGATCAGTGGCGCTCTCAAAACAAAACAAAAGACAAGAATAGATTAGAAAGTGCCTTTTAAGTATTGTTTGTGCCCATAAAACGCAGGGCATGAACCGGCAGTTATAAGCCCATAATTGGAAACCGATCTGTTAGTTGATATTAGCTCGTGAAAAGGTATGGGTGACATTTTGCAGTCATGAAGTCAGTGCATTCAGACAATATGTTGCAGTTGATTTTTTGTGTTTTGTTGATAGCGCATTGGGCCAATGCAGACTGTGGTGAAAGTTTGAAGCATGACAGAGGTAAATGAACTGTTGATTGTCTTTTTATACACATTAGCTTCTTATGTAGTCATAATTGACGCAGCTATTTGTTTAAAGAAACCGAATTTATTTTGTCGAAACAAACTCACAGATCAACTTAAGTTGTTCTAAGATTTTTAGCTCTGGTTTTTTAGATTCCAAGAGATTAGTTAGTACTGCTTATATATAGTCAAACAGTTAAAAAATAATATTTTAGCGTAGTTGTTGTAACTAAAGCAAAAATGTAAAAAACAACAGTACAAACCATTTCAATGACAAAATATATGACCTCATGCACTTTGTTGGCGACATCTTTTTAAGGTCATTAAGCGTTAATTTTACTTCAACGTGCGGGATTTGTGTTTAAAGTGTATTGTTTTATAGCCAAATTTACTCTAATTGATCATCATCTCTATAAAATACCTTGCTTGTTTTGCAGATTGTGAAGCATACCGTTGTACAGTACCAGTTGAAAGGCGGTTGGATTGTGCCCCTGGCGAGATTTCAAGGGAAAACTGCCTTGCTCGTGGCTGCTGCTTCGACAATTCAAAATTTAACACTACTTGGTGTTTCAAGGCACTAAAGTTACCACAAGGTAAATTTTAGATGTGGTTGATTTTGTTTATTGTGCAGCGAATATTGAATTAATCATGTAGACCTATGCTTTATGTCAGTGGTTCCCAACCGGGGAGGAATTTCATAAAAACTGTAAAAAACATTTACATTGGAAATGATACATTATATTTTTTTCTACATTATTATGTCCATTATAATTTGAAACCGGTTGTAAAGGATTCTGAAATGGACATCCCGTATCATAAGGTCTATTCCAAATTGCTATAATTTTTTGTGTTATATTTGTTTTTCGTCTTATGGGGAGGAATGAATAACTTAGTTCGAAAATGGGCAAAGGGAGAAATGTAACAAAAAAGGTTGGGAACCACTGCTTTATGTAGTTATTTAGTCACCTGTCACAAACAGTGAATGTCATAAGATCCAACCCCACTAAATCTGATTTAGGTGTATATTCACTTTTAACGACAAGATTTTAACGACTTAATGGAGTTTAAGCTTGTACTAAAGCTAGACTGTGTAATCCATCAAACTTCAATAAAAAAATGCCCATGTTCTCAAGGTATTTGTCCTCACGCTGAATGCCAAGTTATGCCAGAAAGAAGACAACCTTGTCCGCTATTGGAGGAACGAAAACACGTGACTCCTGGGCAGTGTGAGGCTGCAGGTTGTTGCTATGACGACGACACTTATGGAATGCCAGTGTGTTTTAAAAGAAAGGGTGGGTTTAAACTGCATAGGTTTACTTTTAGAAATTTTGATTTTAGGCAATTAAAACACCAATCCGGCTTATTACAAAAATTTAATGCACAATTTAGAGGCTTTGGAGACCTGGTTTGTTTTATTAACATTAGTAGAAATGATCAGGTACTGTTGACCTAAAAATAAAAAATGTTGTTGTTTTTTTTCAGTTTACCCAGTTGCCTTTCCGGGCATGCACCTACTCTATTCACACTGGTTGATGCGAGGCTGCAACCGCGTCAACCCTTTTTGTCGCGACAACTGCGGACAAAAGCGCGTCACCAGGTAAGTACACTGTGATGACGTCATGCGGACCGCCCAGGACGTCATATTTATTTGAATACGTCATGTTTTGCAGGGATCAGTGCCTGCGGTGGAGATGTTGTTGGCTGCCGATTGTGTTGGAGGGGCCCCAGTGTTTTAGCCCCTCTACATGAAACGTTGTGTGTTTGAAATGTTTTCAACTTTTCAATGGAAAAAAAGTCTTACTCAAAAACAAAGATGAATACATTCTCACTGGGATCGGCCCGGAAGTGTCCATGCATACCAGAGATCACAGACTATGCTACTCATATATGATCATAGAACACCAGGTCCTTCAAGGCGAACCTTTAAATAACGCCTTCGATGGACCTTGCGTACTATGATCAATGGTAAATATATATAGGCACGAAGATCATAATGTAGAATTAACACAAGTGATGAATTGTTTAAATCAATAATAAGCAAAGTTTTTTTTTGCCTTACCTCTCGATGCAAAACAAGACACACGTGTTTTACAACCGTTTTATTGACGGTTTATCACATTACGTGGAGATGGGGAATGTACACAAGCAAACTGGAACAAAACACGTAAAAGTAAAAAAAAAGTAACAGGGCATAAAGTTCAAAAACCTTCAGTACCAGAGTTCTTAAATTTTGGGAACCGTTTTAGAAAAACACATCATTTGCTACATTTAGAAAAAAAATCGTTTGAAATTGGATAAAGTAAATTTGGTTGTTAGATTCATGGAAAATGTAGAAAGTTTACAGTAACATAGTGAACTTAATATTATATTAGTTTAAGACAGTTAAATTGTCAAATAAAAGAAATTGCGCTCTAGCGGCGCCCAGCGGAAAAGTTGGAACCAAAATGGTTTACAGCCATTTTTACCCAAATTCTTGGGTGTATGTGCAAACGGACAACAAAACATACAAAAACAACACAGAAACTGTTAAGAAAAATCGAATTGGAACATACGATTTTCTACATTTAAAGCCAAAAAAGTAACAAAAAACACACTAAAACAATGTGTAAGCCCAACAAAATGGAGGCACCCTATGTATAGATTCTAGAATCACCAAAAACAGCTCTACAAATGAGACCGAACTTCACCAAAAGCAATTTCCTTAAAATAAAAACCCCTGCTTCAAATAGGAAATGCTTCATACGAAAAAAAAGCTTATAATTGAGTCATAAAGAAAAATGATTGCATACCATAAGACATAAGAGGCAAATTCGGGGGCCTTTGAAGCACCTCTTAACCAGTTATACCGGTGCTTAAGCAATGTATCGACTTATAGTTACAGCATTTGTGACGCAGCAGTGATGTCACAGAAAAGGTGTGTTTTCAGATCAAACTTAAAATTTTCAAGTATAGGAATTAAAAATACACCCAATATTTAAAAGTTGTTTTTAACGTTGTTAGCAAAAATCCAGAAAAAAACGCCACATTTTACAGATAAGGACTAAAGCTTTATCACCTAATGCAAAACGAAATGAAGGCACTTACGGCCAGAAAACAATGTACACCACACGAATGTTTGTTTTATCCCAAACATACCTACATCAGTGTTAGGGAGCAAAAACCTACGCTCTAGGAAAACTACACACGAAAAATTGCTTACATTGCACTGTTGCTACAAAGGGAATGGACATACAGCTGGCAACTTTGGCGAAACAGAATGACGTAACTGATGACGTCACCACGAAAGAGTGACGTAGCAATACGCGACGAAACGTTTGCACAAAAAGCCCCGTTTATGTATAATAACCAAAAATCGCTATGTGACGTCACGATTACGAACGCATGACGTCATGAACATAAAGAGACAGCATGTTGAAGGCAGACCTAGTCAAGAGTATTGTGGGGAGCTTTTGCAGGGACGAATGAACATTGCGTAGTGAAGGGCGACGCATAGAGTGAACATTTATATGTGACCTTTAGAGAAGGAGACACGAAGATGGTTTGTTTCGCTCAGTTTTGCGTTGTGTAGGAGCTGCAATATACAATTGTTTAATTTTCCCGCAAGGGTATTGGGCACAAGTAAATGCAAAATTTACGTTACAAATTAGACACAGTAAAACGTGTAAATCGCATGAAACCTATGTTCATGTTACGCAACATTAATTGGTCACACATAATACACCGATATTTTGTGGCCATTTTAGTTGAAACCGTTCCTATTTCAGAAAAGGTTTTTACAAAATTTCGACTTGTAACAGCAAAAGAAAAGCATGTAGCCATTACCGAGGCGCAAGAACTAAAAAGTCAATGAAACTTACCACCAAACATTTCACAGCTTCATCGATAGAGGCAAGTTTCACCAGCGCCATTCTCCTATCCTTGCTATAACAAATAAACAGTGGGTTAAGTTTATACTGTATATTTCCAAACGCACGCAAAAAATGCATATAATGTGGCAAAATACTCAAAAAGAGTTGAAGACAATCAGCGTCAGTGCAATTTTTGGTTTGCAGAAATCTAAATTTCGCCTGTTTATAAGGCATCATAAGTTTCTGTCGTATCTATTTAAAACCTTAAACTCCTTTTTTCAGAACAAAACAGCAGCAACTTACGCGAAAAATTTGAAAGCTTGAACAGTGGAATTTTGAGAGAAAAGTTCAGTGAGAAATTCTTCCGTGGTTTCAGGCCTGAAAACAAAATTTGGTTTGTTTTAAAATAAAAGTGTTCCAAAAACCGAGCATTGCGTCACAGGTGACGTCATCGCTTAGTAATTTTTCAAAAATAAACACTCATGGTGGGTTCCACGCTGGCAACGTTAAAAACTGGCAAATTTGCCTTTTTTCAAAAAAAACAAGCAGTGAGGTCATCAATTCATGACGTCATATTGCGGTAACTTACGGAATGTTGGAGAGATGAAGGACCTCAGACGGAGGGAAAATGTTCTGGAAATTTTTCGAACCTGGCTTTTTGAATCTGTGCAGAGGCGAGTTGGTGTAATCCTGAATAATAAAAACGCCGAGTCAGCTTACGTCACAGGAGACATAAATGTTGGCTTTCAAATTTTGAAAAGTTTGGCTATTTTCAAGGTGTCCTGATAAAACGGTTCTAAATATGCAGAAAACCAATATATAGTGTTGTGATAAAGAAAATCTAAAACTAATTATCTTATTGATTTCACACACAAAAAATGTTGTATAGTTGTCTCATACATGTCACAAATGCAGCACGAACCTGTGTTAATTTTGACATTTCCTGGCCTTCTTTGGGCATTTGAACTTGACTGTGTTTGGACATGACGATTTTCAAACCACGACCAAACAACTTCACTCCATGCAAGAATCTGATCACTAAAAAATAAAAAAAATCATTACATTAAATTCGAATTGTAGCTATTTATTTGTCAAGAAAATATTCCGATTAATAGGAAATTCTGTTTAATTGCACATTGAATCCAAATTGTAACCACACGATTTGGTAATATCACATTCTAAATAATAATCGCAAGAAAAAGCTCGGCAAAAGTTGCATTCTGCCAGAATTGACAAACAGAAATATTAAAGCGTTAAAATATTTCAAAACACTTATATTTTCTTACCTAGCTGGGCTTGTGTATAGTCATTCATCTGCACCAAGGCACTGTTTTGGTTTTGAAAGAGGATTTTCACGCGAATGACGTCACCGTATACACCTGTGACGTCACAGATAGAGGTTAGGTTTTCGTGAACTTCCAACAATGCACTCGGTTTGAATGTAAATGTTGCGTTTTAAGGATAAAAATTTCGAACTATGGTGGGTTTGAATTTTTAAAAGAGAAAGTACAATTAATTTTGGGCCTGACGTTAAAACAAAAAAAAATGTTTAAGAAAAGGTGTGTTTAATAATAGAGTGCTATCCTGTTGGCAAAAAAGTCATTCACAAACTTTTAAAAACACGCAAACCGCCAGGTGGCACAAGAGGACAGGCTAATGAAATAAAAGAAGGAACGTACCAAAAAGTACAAAGAGAGCCTGCGGTGTCACCATCTGGATGAGAGAGCAGAAACCGGAGCAGCGCGAAGTAAAGTGACGAACCGTGGCGATAAAGGTACGGGGTGAAAGGTGAAATTTGTTTATTTACCATTTAGGGGTAAAATATTCAAGAATTTTACAGTTGTTAAAAGGCGGTTAGTAAAGTGTATTAGTGGCAATTTTATTTACAAAAAAATTAGGTGTAAATCCATAGATTGGGGTTAGAATGTAGGATGAAATTGTGGGGTAGGAGGTGGGTGATTAGGGGGGTAAGGGAAACCACCAGGTTCGCCGAACGTCCAGCAGAGCGGAGTCAAAGGGGTAGCATTCGACAGTAGATGTGAGTTGACGGTTCAGGAGAGAGAAACAAAAAACAACAACGCGTGAGATTGTGACAGGCGATTTCAACAGTAAACTTACAAATATAAGTGACAATAACACACAAAGCACTCACACTGACACACACGCAAACAAAAAAGGGTGAATGTTTGTTTTTAGAAACCTACACACACACTTCTGACACACACACGAAAATATTTGCTGCACACATCTTATACAGCTACAAACACACAGTGATCATATACACAGAAAAAATGTACAATTCCAATGTATACATTAAACACGCATAACATTTTATTACACATACACACACACACACACACCATAAAACAAGTACACAACAAATATCCAATTACCACAAACAAACATATACAAGAAACCCACATAACATCACCCACAAAACCCACATAATGTACACATACATAAACACAGGCTACCCACACAGCAACAAAACGTACATACCTCTTCGTTAAGGTTTGAAACGTGCAAAACAGCATTGTTGACACCAACAAAAGCAGCAAGTTGAGCAGCAACTGCAGTGTTACCCAATGATGAGGTGCTAGCTGCACCACTGTTCATGCCAATCACATCTGTAGCAAAAACCGTGGTTTTAATTCAATCAAACCTAAGTCTTTGTCGAGTGAAGTTACAAAAACAAGTGTCTTCTGGACAAATACACCCATATTAACTATGCCACTCTAGCATTTGTATACTCAAAGTAAGTGTTACCAACAAGTTTTTCCCCAACTCAATTTAATAGTTTTGTTTTATTGTTATGCCTGACTGAGTTTTATGCATGACTAATTTTTGCCCATGTGACAAATGGCAATTTAGTCAGTTCAGTTGTAGTAGAGTTCTAGTTGTTTTTAGAGACATTTTGTGCCTAGGAACTTAAATAGAAACACAAGGTAAGAGATGACTGCATAAATAGTCGTGTATGTTAGATGAAATCAGAAATAATAATACAAAACTGACTTGAAGTGACAAGTGATGCAAGTGGGTTTTGCTGCAGAGCGGCTATAGCTGCTTGACTTGTGTAAGGTGAAGGCATCAAACCGGCTGCACCTTCGATATAAAGCATACAGTAAAACTTGTTGGACGCTTGTTATATGGTAATAGATATAAGCCGGAATTATTATGGTAGATTTGTTGTGAATATGATCAACGTTAGAGTTTTCATTAGTAATTTTGAAAATTTGACATTATTTATATTTATGACCATAAATGATTAAGTACCCAGATAAGGAAATATAGATAAAACTAACAATTAGTACAGTTAATTTATAGGTAGGTGACCTTTTTGTGACGAAACCGAAGAAAAAGAACAGATTAGGGTTAGCTTTTTTGTGAAAAAATTCAAGAAACACTTCGGCATTTTATACATGCTTATGGATGGCGTATAAGGTTTCGTTCTGTATACAGTATTTTCTACAAAACAGAAACTGATAATGGCCGCATTTTACATGTATGAACGAGCATACAGTAAAATGGCGCTTAGACGTCGTTAACCCGAGAGGGATAAAGCAACAACATCCGGCAGAAACGAAACTAAATTAAATCAATCAACAAGAAACAATAGAAAACGATTTTTCGTCTATTCGTATTAGACAAAAGAGCGTTAAATTGAACGGTGTCGTTTTTTTACCACCATAGAACACTGTAGCAAGCATTAAACTATGAATATATTTTTTGTATCATTTTTTCTCCGTGACAGTTTATTTTTAAAAGTAAAGAAACCTGGTTTATTCTAGGTACAAAATGCATCTCATGAAAACCATTAAAACATAAAAAACATGGCCTAGGTTGGGCAGGTCACCCTATAAAAAGAATTAAAAAGCGTTTGTTTACCTGTAAGCACGTTCGAAAGGGCGTTTTGTCCAAGAATAGAAGATTCGCCAGATGGCAGATCGTTCCTTGTGTAATCACGACTTTTGTCGTTGTTATACTTGACATTGAGTGACGTCAGTTTGCTATATTCGATCCTCAGTGTACAGCATGAGTTGTATATGTTTTGACCGTCCAACGACTGTAATGTGAAAATTGTTAGTTTATTTCATGCTAAACTTAGCAAAATCGTCACAAACAGTTCAAAATAGAGCACTAATTGTACAGATGGAGTTTTTAGTGTAATATAAATCATGTTGCTGTATACAAATTTATAATTGTCTATATATCCAAACTTGGCTAGCAATCAGCCTGTGTAACAAGGTGGTGACCGACGAATCTTTTTGTTACAGTTTTAGGGTAAAACATTACAGTCCCTAATGAAAGCAGTATTACTTCCAACAGGCATGTTTACCCTACACGAGCATACCACTTTAATTAGAGACATTGCAAATCGCCAACTCTTTTTTAAAAAATACCTGAACAATTACAAAAACGTTAATTAGTGATATTTGATACTTAATGCGATATTTTCCGGACTATGTTATTACAAAGAATGTATAATAAACTCACGGCCAATATTTTACTCAACTTACCAGTTTAGCTGTTTGAGACTGTATTGCGTCTCCCATCTGAAGCAAAGCTTGGAATTGATCTACAAAAAAAATCAAAAGTCTGCTTAAGATTTGAACCACTAACCTAAACATCACGCCTCTTTCAAAACTCACTATTTTTATTGAATGTGATGATTTTAAGGACCACACCAAATTTGGAGAAGATTGTGTGTAGGATGTCAATTGTAATAGGATAAAGCATGTTTTCCACCACAATGCGAAGTACATGGTTTTGCCCTCCGCCAGCGTCTCCTTGTTGCATAGCTTGCAAAGCGGCCTGTGCTTTCTGGAAGATAAAATTGAACGAGTTGTTGAAAATATTGATACAGAAGAAACGTTGTGATTGTGGAAGGCATGGATAAAGTGAGGCTTTAGAAGTTTAAATATGTACAGTATGATTAAGTCGTAACATTTTAAACCTATTTAGTAAGAAACCCATTTGTTGAGCAAGATGGTCCACAAGTTCAGGAACAATACTGGCGTAATCCGGCATTTTGTTCGTATAAGGCAATAAAGAAAATACTTCACAATTAAAGGTTTAAAATCTTCTCAGAAGAATATATAGCAGAATATGGACATAATGTAATAACAAAAGAATATATAGAAATATACACTTACACTTATTCAACAAAATATACATAAATATGCATGTAAAACTGTATAACTTTTTTCTTTTTTAAATATTTTCTCCGTAACAAATGACAAAAGCGTTTTGGCGTAAAAACACGCTTTTCATTAAAACCAAAAATGAAACTAGTTTTGACCAAGAAGGTGATGAAAACACCATTTGAAAATCCAATTTATTGAGTCTTGTCACAAATTGGGATCCACTAAGCTAGTTTCAGGGGCAATCACGATGTAATTGACAACCACAGGTGCAGAAAAGGGTCAAATAATGATGGTAACTGAGACAACACAGATAAGACAGTCGTCTCTATCGATCAACTGGCAGGTCAAACTGAAAACACGCCTAAATCACTTGCAGTATAATTACAAAACGTTTAACATCGAAGTGCTGTGGTATAATTCGAATATATATCCGAGGCGTCCTGTCTTGGTCAAATTAAATAATTTAATTGAGAGATTATTAGATGTTACGGTAACTTATCGATGTTACGTTTCATAAAATGGTCGCTGTTATAACTGATTTGGCATTTCCTTAAGTTCACGCTTAGACTTAATTTAGTACTGTATAAGCTTACAATCATGTTTATCTCCACATCCTAAGCAAATTAGAGAATTTAAGAAAAGGCGAAGGGAGGTTTTGTATGGAAACTTTACCCCTAGGAGCATAAGATACGGACAAAATAGCTAAAAAATAACAAAAAAATGCTTTTTAAGGATTGTAACATAAAACATAAATCACATAAGATTTGAGGTTTGGTAGTATAATGGCAGATTTGTTCCTACATAGGGCTTACCTTGTGTCGTTCAAGCATTGCAAAACCAGTAAAAGTGCAAACAATTACGTGAACAAATCCAATCCTTCAAAACTTATTGTGCCTATTGCACACCTATCGTACATTTGTGAAATATCAACAACAAAAATTGCACGACTTTGTACTGACCAGCTGATTTGGGGAGTTGTCTGTCTTCAGTTCCTTGTGGTTTGAGAACTGGACGAAGATGAGACGATCCCTGATGCTAGGAGGAGTCACTTCACTCCCTGTCACCATCATTGTTGCTGCTTCTTCGTCTTCCATTTCCAGAAATGCTTGATTTTTGCCCTGGAACAAAAAAATACGTTTGATGTAGGATTTGGCTTACTATAATCTAGGGTTGGCAAGCCGGTCAATTGACCGGTCAAATACGGTCAATTGACCGGTCAATTGACAGCGCTTTATTTAACCGGTCAAATACTATTTTTAATTTCAAAAATAAAATGTGGTAAATTTTCTTGGACTTGCTTTTTGGTTGTTGAAAAGGATAATTTATTTCTAATAACCCTCGGGTAGAACAGTTTAGGGCATACTCTTGTATTAATAAGTGATTTTTAAGCTAATGTAGATGTGTTTTGTTCATTTGAAAAAAATCCCATAACAATTAGGATATATTTTTCATTTGAAATTAAGATCTGATTTACGTTATGGCAAACTTTGCAAGGTTTCCAATGCAATTAAAAAACATGGATCACTTCCAGCACCGTTTTATCTTAATAAATTTGAGTGTGATAGGTCCATGAGGGGAAGTTAGTTCATTGGTATTTACTTAGGCATTTTGCAAATGTTGCACATTATTACTGACAGATAAAAAATCTAAGTAATTTAAACCATCTGTGTAAACTTGTAGGCCCACAGTCCTTTTTTCTATAGTTGATCCAAAAATTGTTTGTAGCTATATATTTAGCTTATAATTGCCCAGAATAGATTTTTGTAGATAAGTTACTGTTCAGTACTTATTGGGATAAAGTACGTACATATCAAGCTTTTGTATATTCCTTTTTTGTCATGAATGGACAACAGCTTAACAGCATAAATTACGATTTTAAGCAGGATAAGCGAGTTTTGCAGTTAAATCTCAGTCAAAATTAGACTTTAATCTGATGTATATAGAATATTATGAGAATCCAGTTCACAAATGTGATTACTGAATGAAAATTACAGACACACAGATGGGGCCATTGATGAAATGAAGCATGCAATGCAGTCGGAAAAGTCTGTAATATAATATAAACTGAACATTTCCTATTTCACAAACAAATTTACATGAGTTGAAACCTTCATTTCCATTACTTATGGTTTAGAAGAAGATTAAACTTCCAACTTTTAAATAAAATTGCAATTTAATAATGCGTATAGTATTTGACCGATATTTGACCTATTTGACAAGTATTTGACCGGTCAATTGACCAGATTTTATTTGACCGGTCAAATGCCCAACCCTACTATAATCTATTGGCTGCACAAATTCGTGATTCGAATCTTGGATAGTAAACTTAAAAGTATTCGAATCCAATGTTGTGTTTTTTATCGAATAATAGGTTAAATAAATTATTTTTGTGTTACACAGGGCAAAAGTGAAACCACTATAGTATGATGAACGTTAAAACAGAAGTTCTAATGCCGATAAATATTATCGCCGGCTTTACACTATTGAACTATGTTTTATCACTCTGTTGGTGCCAGTTTGTAGCCGCACAAGCTTGTTTTTGTGTGATTTTTGATGCTTTTGTCGCTTAACAAGAAATTTGGCTTGCAAAATATGCCATTATCCTTAAAAAGGCGTCTTGTATGGGACGTCGAAACGTCGGTTATTTATAATGAAACTGCTGGAAGGGAAATACTCGTTTGTCCATTATGCCTGGCAGCAAAAGCTTATTTATTGTATGTTTCATTAGCTTGAACAAGAACTAAAGGCAAAATATGCGATTTAAACTCAATTAAAAAGGTTAGGTAAGATATGTTATTTTATTTGTGTAACATTGAACAGAATATTATCATCCGTCAAGGATTTAGAACAGTGGTTCTTAACCTTTTTTCCTTGCTGCACCCCTTTCAAATCACTAACCAATTCTCGCACCCCCTTTCAAATCACTAACCAATTTTCTCTCCCCCTTCTGTAATTGCTTAAATAGAATAGACCTAACCAACCTTAATGATTCAGCATCCCCGCACCCCCTAGGAACAGTTCTCGCACCCCTTGGGGGTGCGTGCACCCCAGGTTAAGAACCCCTGATTTAGAAGGATGAGAATCTTTTAAGTATAATTTTCTTTGGTCTCCGAAATGTTAAAAGGGTGTCAACGTTTTCAAAACGCAATAATCACATGTGCACACCAAAGTAATTTTTACGGTTTTTGGCATTTTTTAAGGTTTGCAATTCGTAGAACAGCGGTGAAACTCTTGGGTCAAAGGAAATGTAAAGTGTTTTAATTAAAATAATTGCAACACCGTTCACCAAAAAAATTCCAAAGCAAAAAATTCCATCCGAAATATAAAATCTATATTGTTAACCCGGACCTGCCGACGCGTTCACTGTCGAGCGGCAAAGACGATAGCCGGTATATTTCATGCGAAAATGTGAAACAAGCGGTAATTATCATCCGCTAATGACCGGTTTGTTTCTGTGCACTTTGGGTTACAGAGGAAAAGCGAGTGAAATTGGTCTTGGTAAAACTCAGACATTACTGTGGCAATATAGCAGTTGGGTATGTTGTTTTGAAGCAGGTATTTCGTGCAACGTTGTCGCGAGAAAAGTTATTTTTAACTGGTATTGTTAAACCAAATCCTTATTATTTAAAGATGATCGAGTAGCAAAATTTATTTAATCTTTTAAACAAAAAGTCATGAGAAATACAAACTCTAAGTAGACTCTTCAGTAGAGACAAAAAGACACATTGATTTTCACAAAAAAGACAAGCCGTTACACAAGGACAAATATAGCTCTATTTAGGATTAAACAAGCGTATATGCATTCGATTTGGATTAATGACACGGTTAAGAAACAAAGTCCACTAAAAACGCTTTAATTGTGCCGTTTTTTAAATAGAATATTGCGTAATTTTGCTGGAATTTTTTCCACACCTTTAAACGGAACAAGCCTACGACATTAAATATACGATAGTCCTGACAACAAACAACATCGCCATGGTAACCAACCACAACACACCTTTTCCATGGCACACCAAATATACGTAATCCACCACAAGTCAACATGCGGTTAAAAACATAAATGCAACCTTTTCGGTTTAGCTGGAAAGTTTGCCTTAATTCGTTATTAGTTTGTTTTGCGCGATTTTGATCAATAGTTATGTTCACAATGGGACCACTGTGTAGTAGTTGCATATACAATTGCAGTTTAGTTATTCAACACAATTTTTGTTTTAAAATAGCGACTTAAATTTTGGAAACCCAAAAGCAATACTAATGTTACGGCCTTTGACCTCAACCTTTGACCTTACGACAGCAAAACCCTTTTTACAAACCTTTACATCTTATTGCTGACCTCAGTATGCCATCAGGGCCATAAATATGTCACACAAACAAGCCATATGGGCCGGTATCATTGTTTCACCGCTAAAGGTTAAGTATATACAAGCGTAAACACATAAACAGCTGCTGTTCAATCTGCCCTAAGGACCTTGTACCCATTGACAGTAATATCAGGGCTACAACACAAGTAAAAGTGGGGCCATGACGTCTTCAACGCGGTGACGTAAGAGAGGCTCACCTTTAACATGAGTATGTTGGTGACGCGACCGAAGGACATTCCAAGTTGGATGACTTCGGTTTCTGACACGTCGCTTGGGAGACTGCGAAGGTGAACTACACGGGACACTACGCTTGGGTCTAATCGTTCTGTCTTGATCTGTGCATAGTAGAAGGGTTAAATTAGTTCACTGCTATTACTGAGCCATTATAGAGGGGGGGCAAGTTTTTTTCCAACCTTTTTATGTGAAAACACTTAATTAGAAATCATATTTGCCTTAGTTATTGTAAAATAACAAGCTCACATATTGAAATTGACAATACTTGGCTTTTATAACACACACAGTGTGCGTATGGAGATGGAAAAGATTATTAAATCAAAAGTCTGCCTAAATACAGTAAACCTCGGTTAATTCGGGTCTTCGCCTAATCCGGACATTTTTTGGTCCAAACGGGTCCAGATCAACCGAGGTTTACTGCATAACTGCACATCGTCGTATAAGTGCAGTCAGGAAGTAAAAGAAAATAACACTTACTTTCTTTGCACCGTTATCTACAGATCCTGCAAGCAAATGGGAAGTATCTTCGTTGTTTCTCTGAAAAAAGACGCAACGAATTACAACAAAACCTAACAGTAAGAATATTTTTTTAGAAGTCTTCACCAAAAAATAAAACCTTCAATTAAAGAATGCTACATCTTCTTTAGCTGGAAAGTTTCAATTACCTTTGTCGCTTGATGCAATATAGGCCGCTCAAAAGCTGGGGCCGGTGCACTAAAAACGAACTGTTGGGACATTGGCGGTTGTGCCCCTGCAATACACACAGTGCCTTGGCCTGGTAGAGGCTGCATTGCTATCTGTTGCATTGCAGGACCACCAGTAACAGGCAGAAAGACTAGAGACATGATGTTTTGTGTTGGTAGTTTCTACACGTCGCTATTTTTGTATTACTGTATATTCATATCAGTAAAAAAAAGTTGTATAATAAACAGCCTTATAACCTGCAAAAAAAGTTTTTTGTAAATTTCGGTTTTGTAATAGTTAAAAATGGTTTATTTTGCTTTGGTCTAAAAAAAAATTCTGACAAATGAATGCTGTATGAACTATATTTGATATGCAATGCACACAGCAACCAGACTTATGCAAAAATTTTGCCTAGATTTCGAACTAATATCAATCAAAGTTGCCAAATCAGACAAAATATTTTATGAGAAAAAATATCATTAACATATCAATACCAAAACCAAGTCCCAAAATCTGATTCCTTGCTGATTTAAAGAATCTTTTTCATTTAAAACCTAAAGCACTGGCTCAATTAGCGACAATCTCACAATTTTGCAATCGAACGAACGCATTACACATAGTTATATTGATTTATCTTTGCGCCGTTCATCACAAAGTGAAGACAAAACGAACAGGTATCCCTTTTTAAACAAGATTCGATGGGTACAACTCAGGAAAAAACGCAACACTTTCTTGACATGATAACTAAAACGAACCGCTTTAAATCGTAACCTTACCCATTTGCCGTGATCAAAATACATGCACTATATATAATTCCATATAAAATGGTCAAACACACCCGGCAAAATTGGGACGGACAAAAAAAAAACATACCTTAGGCTAAGAAAACTAAATATAGTTTGAGTAGACTGTAGAGTACAATCAATTGACACTCGGGAGTTCCCCTACCAAGCGGCATAAGTCCTAATTCAATGCATTCGATTCAAGTTGGGAGAAATAACTTTCTTGGTGTAGCAATAGCAGTAATTTTCAACACTGCGAGATAGTTATTTTTACTTTCACGCGTAAGTTTTTTATGTGCCTTTGTGCGATTAATTAGCTTGTTATAGATGGCTGGTGGATTTTTAACATAGCATTACACCAAAGTGGGTAAAAAAATCCAAAACCAAAATCGAAAATCCCAGGCTAAAATTGAAACAACGTCCTGTCGAAGAATTGAGATAAATAAATAGTGATGACATAGTTTGAACGCCATTCCTTTCTGTTTACAAAAATTCCGTTTGTTCCCGTTTTAGAAAATAAAGATAGATGAAAAATGTAATTTTGAAAAGCTTGAAAATTTAGCTAAAAAGCTTGAATATTTCAGTATTAAATTTTGAGATATACATATTTCGCCTTAATATAGGTAATCGGATCTCGAAGCAATGTTTTCCATTAGTTTATCAATATGTATTTAATATTGACTTCGCATCCACCAAGCAAGGAGTTAGGTGATTCATTTTTTTAAGTTTGAAGTACAGACATTGTTTGTTTGGGGAATAGAAAAAAAACGGAATTAAAAATCATCAAACTTGATAAGGAGTGTGCATTTAAAACTCTTGCCACATTACGAACATTTTTGCTCGCTTTACTGAAATTTGTAACCGTTTTTAAAGGGTGGTATGTAACCAAGATCATTTATAATAGTTGACGAGTAATTTCTCAAAGAAAATTTATAATAGTTGACGAGTAATTTCTCAAAGAAAATTTACGGGGACCTTAATTCTGTCAACAACTGCATGAATTCGAAACTTTAACTTTAACGCAACAACCTACACCCGGTAAACCTGTCCATCAATTGTTAATGAAGTGTTAATCACCACATGGAAAAGACCGATAATTTGATTTAACAATCTACGGATAAAGTCAAGTAGAGTATTTTTAATTGATACGAATCACTATCCAGGGGACAATAAGGAGATGCATTTTAAGCGACTTAGCTAATCGATATAATAGACCTGCCCGCAGTAATCAATGGAAGTTGGAATTGATTACATTTTTACAGTAATCTCGTGTTTTTAGGTTGTTACAGTTATATTGCGTGTCTATTTTTTTAAATATTCGTTTTGTGTAGGGCAGTGGTTCCCAACCTTTTTCCACGAATTCCTCCCTCAACTATGTAGAACATTTTCATTCCTTCCTAAAATACTACATAGTAGATGCTAAACCATTTAAAGATCGTTTACAATTGGGTCTTGATTATCAACTTCGCCGGCTGTATTAGCTTAAGTGTCCATTTAAAAACCACATGTAAAATTAAAGTAAATTCCTCCCCACAAGTTTTAAAATTCCTCCCTGGTTGGGAACCACTGATGTATGGTTTTGATGGTGGCACATAGTTTCAAAATCAAACAATTGGTAAATGTCCTGAAAAAATATCTTTTATTAAGTCAGTTCATTGGGGCTGATAAGTTTCCGTAATACAACGTAGCACACAGTTTTTGGAAAATAACACCTTGAAAATTTAATCATTACATAACAAAAAGGGAAGTCCCCCAAATAAACGGACAATTTACAACACAAATGACAAGCACCATTTTCCAGGTAATGACAGAGACAATTCTCCGTCGCATATTTTACGACGTCTTCTGTCGTTTTGAGCCAAGCTACGGTCGCCTGACATATGGCGGGAAGGATAGATGTTGCCACAAATATTGACACAGAATGCCTGAGTGAACCACGCCTATACTGAAACCAGTTTAGCAAACATTACAGGAAAGCGGATCTTCTGTTTGTTGGCTGAGCTTAGGGCTTGACGTTGGATTCAGTGGCCTAATCTGTCGGTTTTTGTCGCAACTGACCAACGGAATGATAAAATCTTAAAGGGGGACCAAAGGGCATAGAAAATGTATTTTGTTACAGTTTCCCCTTTAATCAATATTTATTTAGTTTTTAGTCTCTTTTGACAGATTAACGTTTAATTGTGGCACAATTCACCCATTATAAGTTTTTTTAATTACCACATTCATGTAAATTCACAATAAAAAAGTGCATAATTTCGTTTCAAACACTTTTGACGAAGTATAATGCAAATGCAATTTAGGGCTTATTTCCTATTCAACTTCACAACGTTGGTCCAAACACACGATCAAGTATCGGTTACCACCGCAATTTCCTGTTTGAATTGAGAAAAAACGTGCTGCAATACTGCCTGGCAAAACACACCAGCAATGTCATGGCTGACTACAAAGCAAAAACTATGTTCATTTTGTGTAGCATCTGTTCTTGGCGTCGAGAAATAAATTTGTTCACGTGTTCTTACAAACATTCAGTAATTTTCACACAAAAACATAGACTAGCCATTGGGCTTTTATGTACAATTTATGCACAGAACGAAGCAAGCATCCACAAGAAATGCCAAAACGTACGCCTACCTAACGGTCACTTTACGAAAGTATAACACATAACAACAACGCTTGCACAAACCCTGGGTCTTTGCTATTCTTTTCACTTGTTTACAAACATCACAAACACAGCACACACTTTGTAACAGAAAAGTGTCTAACTTCATTAGATTCTAGTTATCTCAAGGGTTATCCGCTAATAGACACCCTTGTTGCTAAGCGGGTTGGCAATAGCCTGCTCCACATGGAAAGCTAAACTGCACGCCTAAGATCAGAAACTCAAGTCTTATCTTACATACAGCCTTGGACCATGGTAAGTTTCAACCCCAAAACTGCTGTAAAAGGCCATGCCCCAAGATAAAATGATTGATTTAAGCTTGCACCACGTTAACAATAGAGTATTTTTTCCCGCTCGATGTGTACACTTTCGAAAGGCGCGTGTGGAAAGTACCTCCCTTAAAACGCCATTCTCCAAACTGCACCGAAAAACGGGAACAATCAACTTGATGTGAAACCAGTAAGGAAGTTTGCTATACAGGCATCCAGTAACAAATTGTTAGTTCGTCTATAAAACTGCACTAGGACAATATAGTTCAAACTTAAACACTTTTGAACAGTATATCATACAATACCAGGAAATTCTGCCGAAAAAACGGTAAAAACAATGCCATTGTCTTTAACGTGCTAAACAACAAATGTACTGACAACCATAGCTTACTGAGGTAACACAACTGACAATCTCAAGGGCTAGCATCAATTTTCCAATTATAACCTTTACCAGAACATGGAACGCTAATGACTTGCTTCTTGAAAGTTGAATACCTCTTAATTTCCACAACTGAATAATTGCCAGATATACAGCTAAATCTGAACTTAATTACACGAACGGCTTCGGGACTTTTTTGCAAAGCGGGTTTTGCAACGAGCTTTGTGAAGCCAATAGCACTTGTAATACACCTGATAGTTTAAACTACAAATTCGCAATGGTTTCAAGCATCAAAACCAACTAAAGTACCACCAACAACAGTAACTACGATAGCAAACAAAATCGACCATTTTAAACCAGCACAAAGTGACAAACATCCACGCTACACTTGCCACAGTGTTTTTTGGTTAACATTCGCAAAACACGTGCATATGGCAACAGCGACAAGGTCTACCGAAAGAAAACTGTTGCCCAAAGCGACGAACGCCTCACAGCGTTCCGCAATGTTAAGTATGGCGCTCATTATAATTGGCGGCTCGGCAAGACGTTGCGTTACTCGTATAAAATTAAAGCGTTTGATTGCTCGTTGACGGACAAATAGTAAATTCCCATAAGCGTTTGTCCAGGCCAAAAAGTGTAGGGGACCTGAGGCCATCGTATGTGGCCAGGTACAAGAAAACGCCTGTTTCTTTGCGCTGTAACTAGCAATTAAGCGTCCATTGTGCGTCATTTATTGATAAGTGATGGTAAACGCAAGAAAAGAAGTCGTTTCCACCGGAAACTTGACCTTGTAATTAGTATGCAGAGTTTTTCTTTTAATTTGATTCTTGATTAGGTTTTGTAAGTTGTGCTTTCTCGCCTCTTAAACAGTTGCAATAATTCTGAATTTGTTACATTATCTAGTTTAAACTGCTTTGAAGTCTAGGAAACCTTCAACTTTCCTAGTTTGGCACATTTTTCAAGCTTCCTAATCAACATCAATTCTAAATAGATCTTGCCAAAGTCGGTTCAAAATGACCAGAAAGGTGCTTAAAATTGATTCAGTTCATTTTGGACAAAAAAAACAGACAAAGAGAAACATTTTTCCCCATAAAGGTATCGTCTATGAACATATCCCTTACTGAGCTCTGAAAACTGCTGCTAAGTACGTCATGCGCTTTCGTCTAACACTACATTAGCTGAAATACTGCTGCTTTGCTGTTAGATGTAAATAGAACACGGAGAATCACCGGTGCCGCACATATGACAAATTTCAGTAACAAGCAATGTAATGTAACCCAAGCCCTGTCTGCAAACAGTGTCCTCTTCAACAGGCCGTCGTGGGGGCAGCTGGAATACTTGACCCAAGCTACGTGTAAGTACCGCTTCAGTGTACAGTAAACTCCCAGGTGCGGGCAAAAGAATCGGCCAGCGATACGCCTTACAGCTACTGTATCGGAAAAACACACGCGAAAAAAGGGAAGGCATAAACGGGAAGGCGTTACGGTGAGTTACCGTCAAAGGTCCGTGATATAACGGGATACCTGGCGACTGAGGAACGCGGCACGCAATGGCAGTGAGGCGGAAATTAAGGCGCCTGGTTACGTTAAAAGACCAAGGAATGATATCTTTTTATACAGTGGCCGTTGCTAAAGTAACCTCTTTGGTGGGTATTGAAGTGACATTTGTTTTACATGGGCAAAATTGTTATTAATTAAAACTTCCTCGTGTTGGTTTAGCTGTTGGTGACAAAACTAGCCTAAAATGTACAAAAAAACGTTTTGTAGTGTTTTTTGTGCCAAAGAAAGAATTAAAGAGCCTGCCAAGTCTTTTTCTTGTCATTTTGAACAGACGAACAGGTGGTGCTTGTACTAATATTTCGTCAAACAATGTTATGTTAGTAAATTTCCCTCAAACAAATTGTTTGCAGTTTTCTTTTTCATGCTAAACCAAGAAAACTTTAACAGCACTCCTTTCATTCGGTTTAAAGTTACCTTTGCCTACATTTACCCATTTAATGCAAAAAACAGTTACAAAAGTATTATTCTTTAGCTTATAATATGAACAGCACTTGAAAGTCGCATCTACACATGCAAAATATTTTATTCTAATTTTACAACGCAATTCAAACAGATTTTTTTGGGGAAAAAGTTAGTTTCTCCCTACTCTTTTACTTGATACGACCCCTACTATAAAACTATAACAGCCAGTTACGATCAAATATATTTCAACAGCAACGTATTAAGCCAACTGTGGCGCAATACAGAATTCCACAATAAATGGTTCGGGAAATAGTAGTTTAGTAAGATTTGCGCTCGATTGACTGAACTACCACTCTTGGCAGGTTATTTTTCACCACATAAAAGCATATTTTAAGACACCTGGACGAACAAAATCGTTTACACATTGCTATTAGGTACAATTTTATGTAGCAACTTACTATATTAGCAGTGTTGCCAAGGTGGCGGTTTTTCCGCCCAATTTGGCTGGTTTCCGATATCAAGTTGCGGGTTGCGTTTTATGGGCGGATTGTTAAAAAGGCGACGTTTTTGCTATTTTACATGCATTTTGTTTAAAGGATCGAAGCATTGGGATTCGTGTTTGGCTTGTTTTCACTTAACTTAACAGTTGCTGTTTTGGGGAGTGTTTTACAAGCAGAGTGGCGGATTTTGAAAATTTCAACTGGCGACACTGTCTGTTGGTTATGTAAATAGTTGCACGAAAAAACTTCGGTCCTTCGAATTAAAAAAATATATGGCGGCGTAAAAACCCTAAGTTACGACAAAAAAAGAAATGGAAGGAAAGCAGTTTGAATGGCCGGAAGCAAAGCTCAAAAACAGACAATGAAAAAAAAGAACCACAATAGCATGCAAAACCCTTTCCATGTTGCTGCATATATCGGCTAATCAGGCCCATACGTTACTCGTATCAAAAATTAAACTGTTAACATCGACCATGCTTTACATGTACTTCAAATCCCACTTAGAACTTGACAATTTTTCGTAATTCACATCAAAACAGATCCTTAAAACACCACACAAGCCATTGAACAAAGAAAACAGGTAATTTTAAAGGAAATTTAATTACCTGGGTACTTCCACAATCACGTACCATCCTGCGATATTATCCTATTTAGTACAACTCAAAATTGATGTTTCTTGTGGTTGGAAATCAGTTTACCCAACCACAAGAAAAACACAAATTCAGCATTCGGGACATCTCCACGTTTCAAACTATGTTTAGACAAAATTTCGCACGAACAACATAAATGTCAACATGAATGCCGTTGATTTGACGTTAGTTTTGGCAGTTACAAGGTAAAGTAAAGGTCGTATCTTTAACAAAAGCTCAAACACTTGAAGCGAGTTTCCTAAATACTGGATGCTGATTGGTGACGCCTTGAATTGTCAACAACAACAAACAGACAGATTTCAAAACAAACCGTGTATTTGTAGTAGCATGCTCTTTGATGAGCACACTAAGCTTATTTCTAAGCCATTCAAAGAACAACAGAAAATGAAAATGGGGTGGATTGAACTAACAGTTTAAAAACGTTTTTAAATACTATGCAATACATTAGTCACTAAAGTCAGCATTTATTCGTTTATTTTGGGATGAATAGTCGTTTGTTTACAAACCGCTAGGTCAATCAGAGTCAAAATTGACACTGCCTTACTTCAAATCCCTCTAAATGGGCAACTTTTCTAGTAGGCCTGTTTCAATAGTGATGTGGCCAATCGTCTTCTCGTCGCGCAAGAGATACTATACTGTAAATATTTCGTGATTAATGTTTAGCCCGTTCTGTCAAATCTGTGTTGGGCTTTAGTTCGTCCACCTTTTTCATTTACAAACGCAAGAACTGCAATGAAAAACTCAGTGAAAATTCAACATGTAGCAAACCAGGAGCGCGAAATGCGGTTGTGACTCGCATGAATCTACTTTTCTTTTTCCAAAAACAACGGGAAATTTTGGGAAACTCATGCAGGCCAAAAAAAAAGTGACCGAAAAAATTTCAGAATTCGGGAGACTGAGCGGTCATGCGCGGTATAAGCCTTCCCTACCGTTGCTATGTCAACCACAGAATTAACAAAAAGAAATAGGAACAAAACGCAAGCAAAATGTTATCCAGAAATTCATGGCTGCTTTACGGGATGTTTTGGGGGAAATGAACACAGGAAGTACACAATCAAAGTGGGTAACGGTTTCTGCTTTAACAACAGGATAAAGATATCCCAATATTTTTGGTGTAAATTTCCGTAATAAAGTCTTGCCCTTTAAAAACAGATTAAGTGGTTGGTATCATGGTACTTCAGGTAAACAGGTTTGATAATAGAGTCTGAAACATCTTCCAATAATCTCCAATTTTCATATTCAATACATCCTTCACTTTTCCAAAAAGTGGACTTCCAACTGATCAGCCCTGGTTTGCGACGAAACTCGTGTTTTTGACATTCTTTTAAAATTGCCAACCTTGCTGGTTTTAGAGATATGCTAGCCTGGTCGAGAAAACGGGCCCATTTCTTAGTCTACCTATTCAAACAGCACTTTGATGGCACGTAGCGATCGAAAAAATCGTCAGGTGGTACGCGATTCGTATAAAGTCGAGAACCACTGCTATACACGGATCTGTTCATAAGTTTAATGACGAAAATAACGGCCCAAACAGACGTAAAATCCGACATGATATCAGTGATGATGTCATGAGCATTTGCCGAAACGTTTAAATAATAAAGCATGTTGCTTTTTAGGTCTATTCGGGGCTTTAATTCGCTATTGAACTTAGGTTACTTATGTAATGAAATCAGAATATGACACTTGTACCTAGCAAATAATAAAACTCCATATCTATCCTACGCTATATTCAATATTTTGCTACATACATGGCAAAAAATATACCTCAACTAATTCGCTTGTTTCCTAACAACCTGACAAACCTCACTACAAGCTCGATTGGGATATTACACGCAGATCGATATTTAAACACACACTGGTCCTAATTTTACGGTAGAACACCTTTACGGCGTATAAAGCAAGCGAGCTAAGGGCTTGGAAAACCAATTATCGATTGGCGTGCATTCCCGCAAGACTTCATCACTCCCAGACGCTGTGGATTAATTTGTTAGCTGTAACAAGCTTCTGACAGCGTGACGTAGGGATCACGACCCTGTGGCGTCACTGTGATGGATCACTGAAGGGGAACCGTGAAAATAAAATCGTGACAAAAAATCTTGTTGGTCGGGTTGTGTGTGTGATCAGAAAAAATGATTATTTGATGTATTTTTGACGGCTTTCCAGACGTATATGTCCTTTTTGGTACAGGAGTAAGGTTATAAGAGGACGTATAGCAAGAAACGGCGAATGAAAATAAGTGGAAATTTTGGATTTGGTCAAATTTGAGCCACTCGTCAAAAGACAGCCCAAGCGCTAAATATGACATTTCCTATTATGATTAGTCAAAACCAGACAGAAATTGAATAAGTACAAATAATTTTTTGTCACCACATACCAATAAAATACCCACTATAAACCTTGTAGGCTTGGTTTGAAATTTGACAAACACATAAACGCACACTAATGTAGTTTACTTGTCAGGTATGAAAGTACTTGCATGTCATACCAAGGCAGCGACACAAACATGTTTTCCACACACTTTCGTAAAAAAATCATACCAGTATATATCCTATACGCCTCACACCTGTCACGCAGCAGCAACACATTAATCAATAGCGAATTGTCTGCAAATTCTTTACCACATTCTCTCACAATCAACTATTTAAACGTTTACTGCAGAGATTAACAACACTTCAAAATTGAAATTTGTCATATTTTGTATCCTAGCGTCGCTATTATCGAAACAAACCATTGCCGCTTTAGTTTTTATTTTACCTTTTGCTCGAAACAATTGTTTGTGAACACAACGCAACAGAAATGAAAACACTTGATTCGACCATCGCCAATTCAGTTTAAACATATAAACCTATAACCAATAATTTAACAAGTTTGCACACGATAATTTTGTGCATTGATTACGGTATTTACATGTTTTTGGTATTAAAACACAAGATTTACAGCACACAGCTGCGATATCTTCATGCATATTATTAGCACAAAAAATATCGAAAATTTTTATTCAACAATTCAGAAACTACAAACAACATTTTCTCATCGTAAAATGTTGCTTACCAAAGCTTAAGAAGCTTAAAAGGGAAAAAACAACCAAATTTCTAATGTCCTGAATATAGACACCAACGCAGTACACGCCATACTGGTGTGCCATGTTTCAAAGTTTGCATATAAGTCATTTCCAAATAGTAAAAAGACTTCGGCTGTCAAAATCATTTCCGAAGAATAACTCATGCTTCAAAATCTACCCCAAAAGCCTTGAAACCTAACTCGCAGCACGTAGGGCTTTTGCCACCGTGACTGCGTTTGACTTGTCTTCCAGTCTAGCACTTAGCTACATCTGCGGCAGGTGTACACACCGTTCAAAAGGGGGGAAGGCGTTTTCGGTTCACTGACACCAAAGTTTCACCGAACATTCACGCATGGAGGCACAAACTACCAGACTCAATCGTCCGCGAACACAAACGCTGACAAAACTACCATCCAAAGACCTGGCATTATTGTACACCTTAAATGACAAGGCGTAGCGCCCTGTACGCAAGAAGAACGCCTTGATGCAGACTTCCTACATTAATTCCATGTAAATGAAAGGCATGAGCATGTATTGATGTGTTTCGCTGGCTGCAGAAACCGCACCAATATCCGCTGTCTGTTTGTATCCAACATATAACCTTGCTTATGAAGCAGCACCGTCCAAAACAATGGTATCAAGGCATAATACGCGCTCTTTCAGTATATCACCAGACGTCTTTGTACTTGAATGATATTGAAAGAGGTTTTCCCGAGCAAAAAAACTTCGATACGGTTGGTCGCCCCGGTTAACCTGCGCACGAGGGCTTCACAGGTATTGGGTCGTAAATACCAAAGCCTTGACAGAACCAGTCATATGTGACTGTTACATTTTTTTCATAGCAGCGAGTGTAATATGTACGTCCAAATACGCTTTTGGATGTTATATTTAGTTTTTAGGTAACGCCCAAAACAACTTAAACCAATTCCTTGCCGTTACACCAAACAAGTTAGTAGAACGCATAAATCACACAAAAGTAACATACTTGCTTGTTTTTACGTTTTAAGAAAACAGCAAAATTAAATATTTAATATCTTGTTAAATTTGATCTATATAAGTAAAGACCATGCAAGTATCTATACCACGCCTCACAACGCACATTTAAAAACAAGTCTTCCATCCAGTTAAGCACCAATATGTAATCTACCTTGTTATAATTCCTTTTGTACTTATTTATCTGTTGTCTTATCGACAGCGTTTCGTTTTACATTACACAAAAGCAGTTACATTGACAAAAAAGTTTACGATAAGAGAAAAAACGTTTTCACGTGACAAAATTGTTCTTTTTATTTCGTTTTGTTGAATTAGACTGAGAGATGTGCGATTTTTTGTTCGTAAAACTACTAAATTGCAACGGAAAGGAAACGCCGACTTAACCGTGCTCCTATTCAGTATAGCTATCACGAAATAGCGTTGAATAATTGAACACGTCTTAAGATATAAATAAAGACCGGCCATATTGTTGTATACATCATCTTAACAAAAGAGGGACAGCCGGCTACTAGGGATCAACGTAAGCTACTTGTGTTTCCTAGAAAGATCACCATTGCAAACTTGATGCAGTCAACTGATATACCGCATTCAGACTGCTTATGGAAAAGCTTCATACAATTGTACAGAGGAAAGGGGGAAAAAAACCTATTCTATGAGTTTTATACGGAAAGAATGCCGAAAAACATTTGCATAAAATTAGCTACAATCAATTAAAATCGTAGGAACGTCTTTGCAGCATTCACAGCCAAGCAGAAATGTTTTTACGTTTCTTTTTTTATTTTAGACATTGGATACCGTTTAGTCCAGCGTTTCTGGAGGAATCCGCCTACCCTTGGGCATTTCGTTAAATTACGTGGGCGGAAGGCTTTATTTCTGCAATACTTTTGTGGGTAGTGGAAATTTATTAAAAATAAGTACCAAAGTGGGTGGTGGATAAAAAAGATAAGGTGGCCTAAACAATTGCATAAGACTGAACTAAAGACATTTGGAATAATATATCGCTAACCCACACAAAACGGCGTAATATGTGATTTCAGGAAATCGAATTGTTGGAAGCTTTCACTCTCTAAGAAAACTTCGCAGTGAGCGTTATTGTAAACAGCATTACCAAAATTGTTTGGAAACTTGTGCACCCATCGCACAATAAACTCCTACCGTTAAAACTACATATTACGGTGTCTAACATAAAAACAAAAAAAACCTGATCAAAAACTTTAAAACAAAAAAATCACCACAAATCTGTTTTTCAAAAGTTCAGCATCCGTGGTTTCAGGGGCCGCTGCAACCCCAGTGAGGCAAGGTGGGTGCTTCTCACGAACTTATGGGGATTTGTTGATGTCGAATATTCGGGGGTAAGAGGCGCGACAACCGATAGCCGTGGCAAACTTCACGGCTAATCGAACATCTTTTGACGGCGACGTAAATTTGAGATCTACCAACTTCAGGAGCAGTGAGGGGTAAAAATATCTTTTGTTGAAGGATTTATTTAGGATTCGGCAAAGTCAAGGCTAGCGTGATGTTTTGGCTGGTTTATGCTAAATAGATTTGATCGCGTGAGATTGACCACGAATGCGGCGTTTGCTGTTTGGGGTTATTGAATGGTTGGATGCAACGCATGTGACAGGAAAGAAACACAAAGGCTCAACCACAGTCTTTCTCTTTGATCCTTTGCCCTAGGCTTATTTAAAGATTCGCAAATAGCTGCACATAATACAGCAAAACAGCTAAACGGGGTTTGTCTTTTTCAAGGTTCAAAAATAACTGCACAAGAAATCTGCCTTATGTTTCATTCCATAAACAACATTCCAACTATGTAAACCTGGTTTGGATGTCTAACAACAATACACAATGACCTCATGCATCTTGATGCTTGTATAAATATATATATATAACAATACATTGTATTAAAAATATATATAATAACAATAATTGAGAAGCATTTATAAACAACAGGAGTAAATGAAACTGAAAACACATTGTATGTTTGGTGTATAAACTAATCAAACTGATTCTGCCCTTTCATTACGTTACCATGAACACAAATAATTCGAATGAAACCTATTATTATACATAGTAGTTTTAACAACATATGACCAACTTAAAAAAAGTCGGCAAATTTGCAACTCACTGTTTATTATTTTAGGTTTATCATGTTGTCAACAATTGACATAATTAACCACATATTTATTCAACATGTGAAAACAAAATGGGAGGAATATTTCCACAAGCAATGCAACAATACAGGATATTGTACTGGCGCCTGATATTCCAGTCTATCTTATTTCCTCTTAGCATGGTTATTGTTTAGTCAAACAAAAGTCTGTTGAAAATATTTGTAGATTTGCTTACACTTCTAACTAAATGTTTGTCATGAAACAAAAATAATATGTTTAAGTGCAAATCATTTTACATACAATCAGTCAGTATAGTCTCTTTCTACATCATAACTGTCACATTAACTTTTAGGACTCCAAGAAAGTGTCACAGTCAACGGCAAAGCAGCAGTCTTGAATACATTTTAAAGGTAATAACACATCACCCATATATTACAGTATAAAGTTGGAGTGCACTGTAATGAACCATTTCAACCCAAAGAATAAACAATATGCAACCCACTTTTCTAGGCTGCATCAAGTATGAAGTATACATTATGTATTTTGTAATAAGCAGTATGATTATGCCTTATGTGTTGTTTAGGCATTTCTTCATGCCTTAATTTGTGTGCAACATAAACATTTCACACTCATGGTGCTTGCAGACATCTTGTGGTCATGATTTTTATCAGTAATTCATCCAGCAAATCACATAACTGCTTTTGTATTTGGATGTGTGATAATTTATCACCCTTTAATTAGCAATTGTTTCGATGGTATTTTTGGCTTAAATGTTAATGTTGCAGATACTGCGTGTGTATGTGCGAAAATTAGATATGAATTGATAATCATCTTGTTTAATCATATAGTTTATAAACAGCAAAGTTTATTAACTTTCATTACCTTTGTTCCATTGGCAGGACGATATAAATCCATATCTCGCATTATCTGAAACAACAACAATGTTTACTATCACTTATCAATTGTTGCACATTTTATTCTAGTTGCCTCATTTAATAAAACCTTTCGGGTCCCAACTTCATCTAACATAACAAATATTTATTTGTCTAAATCTCATTGATTGAAGTTCAACAAAAAATACCGTAATAAAGCTCTATGCATTTCCTAATAGTCAAGAGTATTGGATTGTACTGGCTGGTTTTAAACTAGGTTTGTTCCTTTGTATTACTTGTTTGTGGAAGTCTCAGGTATTTTCCCTCATTTTTCTATCAACTAAGTTTTAATACCACTTTGTGTTAAATTTTTCTAGCGTCTTTTTTGTGTTTTAGGGGTCTTTATTATCAATAATGTTGACATTTGAGCCACAACTTAGTTTGTGGTTTGTTCCTTAAAATCAAAATAAATCAGTATTAGAAAAGGATTTATGCAAAATACCTTTGAAATAACGTTGATTTCGTCATGGAAGTGGGGGTTTCAAACAAATTTGACGGAACTTCGTGAAAGTTTAGACAAAACAAAAACTTTCCAAACTTGGTAATAGCAAAACTGTTAAAATTCTTCAGCAAAACTTACCTCTAAAAATTACCACAATCTGCTGCAAGTCATAGAAATCCTCAACAACAAAAAATATATTTTACGAATAAAAATGTTTGATTTTTTACTTTGAAGATAAAAATCTTTTAAGCAATAAAATAAGAAAATGTCAACACAAACAAGTTTCAATTATTGACGTGAATTATGTGTTGATAGTTTTGATTGTTGCGTCATAAAACAATCTTACATAAAAGTTTTGATAACTTATCCTGTGACATTTATTTGTACTTCCATCATCATGCCAAGTAAAAAACACCCGCCTGAGGAAGTTGTTGCCAAGATAACCGCCCCTTTACCGCTGTTGACAAATGCCAAACCAGCGGCAAGAATAGACCTGTTTGCCAAGAAGCTGCGATTTTGCTGTTATACTTTTGATTTTCAAGACCCTACTTCTCAAGTCAAAGAAAAGGACCTCAAGACAATTTACCTCAAAGAAGTAGTTGAATTTATGGAAGAAAGTCGTGGCGTTTTGATTGAACCAATTTATGCCATGTGTTTCACTATGATTGCCCACAATCTGTTTCAGGCAGTGCATCCCAATAACCCAAATTATGACCCTGACGAAGATGACCCGATTGTGGTTCCGGAATGGCCGCATTTGCAATTGGTTTATACGTTTTTCTTCCGTGTGTTGGAATCTCCAGACTTTCAACCAAGCGAGGCAAAGAAATATATAGACCATCATTTTGTTACAGACCTTATAAATCGCTTCGCTAGTGAAGATATAAATGAGCGAGAGTGCCTAAAGACGGCAGTGCACCGGATTTACGGAAAATTCCTAGGCCTACGGGCGTTTATACGCAACGTAGTGAATAACAAATTTCTAGAAATGATGTACGAAGATCTATACTTTCCTGGTGTTACTGAAATACTAGAAGTTTTGGGGAGCATCATAAATGGCTATGCTTGCCCACTAAAACGTGAACACAAACAGTTTCTCTTTCAAATCTTGCTGCCTCTGCATTCTACACCAAACCTCCAGCACTACCAAGCACAACTAGTTTATTGTGTGGTCCAGTACTTGGAAAAGGATCCAACTTTAACTGAAGAATATGTAACAAAGTTTCTAAAAAGATGGCCTCGGACAGTTGCAGCGAAAGAGGTGATGTTTCTCGGCGAGCTGGAAGAAATTATCGACGTCCTACAGCCTTCCGAGTTTATTAAAGTCCAACGAGTTGTGTTTCTTCAACTTGCTAAATGCATAAAAAGTGAACATTTTCAGGTAAGGTATAGGCTATCATTGTATATTGGCATGAAACTGTTAAATTTCTCAAACTTCGTCTAAAATGTTGTCCGTTTTACCATATATATATTTTTGACAAAAATTAGCCTACTTACGATACAGTTGTCTGGGTTAAATACATCCTTCCTACTTTCCCAAGAAAGCAGATGAAAAACTTATGCTATTTTTTGTCGCAGTTTTGCTCAAAAATGGATGATTTTTGGCACAATAACTTTAAGTTACAAAACGTTATACTTATTTAGATACACTTATCTTTACATACTTGTGTATATATCGTAGGCTATGGGACATTCCCTGGTGCTTATTGGCTGTTGAGAACATAACAGCATTGGCCTATTTGCATAGGTGGCAGAGCGGGCGTTATACTTCTGGGACAACGAGTACATCGTTAGTCTAATGGAAGTCAGCTCCACACAAATATTTCCAATCGTGCTGCCCGGCCTCTTACAAGTCTCCAACTTCCACTGGAACAGCACAATCATCACCATGGCAACCAACGTGATCAAGAACTTCATGACTGTCGATCAAAAGGTTTTCGCCACTATTTTAAGCAATATCAAGCAGAAGAAAAAACAGGAAAAGAAACACCGCGCCGAACTAACTGCAAAATGGGTAAAACTTAACGCCATTGCAAGCCAAAGCGAAGTGACTTTAACGTTAAAGACTTCTAGTGCCAATGCGGAAAATAAAAGGTGACCCTTATAAATTCCAAACGTTTTTAAGTATATACTAATCAGGAGTAATTTGAATCGATGACGCGTTTTTGCTTAAGCAGTTGACGTTGTGCGTTTTATGACGTCACACGAAGACGAAAATCAATATACACCTTTTTGCTGCATTTTTTGCAGTATTTTGACAGAATGACGTTCCTGCTAAATAGGTGACGTCGTAAGGCTTGTGACGTTACACGATGACGCAAGTAAGCACGTCACGCCTAAAAGGTGCAAAACTGTTTAAAGTAAGCAAGCAAATTGCTGATGTATTACTATTGCGGCTTTTAACTTTACTTGCAATTGTGTTTTATGTAAGATTTCATACATGGCGCTGCTTGTAATTTGTTTTAATGACGACAAATCGATGGACACGCATTTGAGGTGCTTGTGCGCATGCGCAACAAGAGCCTATGGCGCAAAATTTAAGTTAAAAAATAACAGAAAAAAACGTCTATAAACTATTTGCGCTAATCACACAAACGCGTGACAACCAACAGCAAGCAAAAAACAAACACAATCTACACAAGGTGGATATCATGTCATTTTACCGCAGGAGGGCGAAAGAGATTAAACTAGATGACAAATAATATTTCATAACATACAACCAGTATAAAAACTTGATTTCAGAGCAATTTAAATTGAAAATTTTAGCAAATTTAAACACTCAAGTTACACTTATATGGAACTTATTAATCCAAATTAACTCTACAACCAATCGTTTAAAAAATACAGGTTTTGTCCGAAGTATGTAAATGTCATAGATAAGATCAATTGTATTCTGTCATTCGCAAATAATATTTCCTCACATCGCAAACTTCGTTTTACGATAAGTTGCTAAGCTTTCAAAACGTCTGTAAAGGCCTGGTACGTTTTCATCTGACATCACACGACGCCATGACGTCACGATGGGCATGCTGCTGACGTAGAAGCGACTGCGGAGGGAGGGTGTTTGGCCTGCAATGTTGAAGAAATGTAAATTGTGCCCGTTATTAACGTCCGCGATTTTTACGATAGCGGTTAAGGACAAAAAATGACTCAACCTTGAACTGACAGCCATTTTACTAATCAGCGTTTTGATATCTCATTTTTTAATCCTATTTTTTGACATTATCAGTCATTGGGTGGAAAAACTCACTGCTAAACACTATGTTTTAAGTGAACCTTTGTTCAAATACAGCTTTACCCATAGTGATAGCAAAATAATATATGGAAACATTGGCAGTTGGCATCAGCAAAGATGCAAAACAATTGAATGTTTCAAAACTCCTCACAATATTTCCAAGAATGTTGGTGAAAATCAGATTCTTTAGAAACCAGACTTTACGATTGGCGAGTAATAACAGAAGTGGATAATGGAGAGTTTTCGGAGGTCGGTTAGGTCACAACCAAATTAATAGTGGTTAACTGAATACGGGCAGTTACATAATTGTTTTATTGCATAGAGAATCCCATAACTACCTACCATTATCCAAAAAAATATTTATATTTATTCGCAAAAAAAGTTTGTCAAATTCGAGCTGCTAACATTTGTCATACAGTTCGACCTCTTTACCATTTTTCTGCGTATGCGCTGGGGAATCCCCTCGGCTTGCGTGAACACGTGACTTCGTTCCAGCTCATTGACCGTGCCGTCGTCAAATCGCACCTATGTCAAAAAAATAAAAAAAATTAGATCGTCTCGTAAGGCTTTATCGAATATAAGAGCGTATCAGTAGTATAACCTTACTTTAATAATCTGCTGCACAGAGTAGCCCCTGTATTCCGCTTCGTACAGATCACCATCCGTCCACCGAACTTGCACTGAACTTCCAACCTCGGGAAATCCCTCTTTTTCCCAGTCGTGGTCCTACGTAAAAAAAGGAACAAAATGGGTTCACTGGAGCCAGCACTTTTAATTTATATTTACGGCCTTGTCTGGGAATCAATGACTCTTTGTGATGCTCGTTCCGTAAAATAATTACAAGTATATAATTTCATAACCTAACATTTTGCAAAAGTATAGTTTCGTAGCCAAAATTGTACAAATGTATAGTTTTATTTCCAAAAACGCAACGTTAAAAGTAAAATAAGTATTTGATTTGTTAAAGACAAGCTGAAAGTGCTGTTTAAAAAAACAAATTAAACGATTCGTTTTTTTTGGTCCTAAAATAAATTGGCCCTAATTTAAAGAATTGAGAATTCAGTTTATAAGTTGAAATCAAAAACCTCCACATGCGCTCTTCCATAACTACGTCAAATTTGTGTGATGTGGTAATCACTCAAGCATGGTCGAACACAGCAAACAATTTGAGACAACCCTACAAACCAGTATATCTTGTTGGTAGAGGTTGTCGCTCCACGAGTTGTCCTTGAAATTGACCTTGAAGAAGTTTTGCGAGGTCACCTGATGAACGTGACCTCTGTGATATTTCCCGCTTGTATGTTTGGCAACAACTGATTCGCCAATCTTAACAGGCGGCCCTTGTTCACCCTGAAGTCAAAACAAATTCTGATGCTTTTTTGGATTAACATGCATGTAAATTTGAAAAAATTTAAAGCACTCTTTCTTGACCAAACGCATGAACAGTCTAGCGTCAGACAAAAAAAGAAAAAAATACGACAAAAACAATATGTGTCCCTTTCAGGAAAGGGGGCCCATAATTACAAAAGAAGCCAAAGTGTTGCAATTAAAGGTTTGTACCCAAAACACTATGCTTGCAGTAACATTGTATCCTACGATGGAACTTAAAACTGGTATCTAGTCCTTTAAATCAATTATAAGACGTGGTTGAAGTTATGTTGCAGGGGTAAAACCATTCACAATTTCTTAACACAAACCACGAAAAAAAGTATTTTAGTTAAGTTTGCATTACAGTTTGCTACAGCAACGGACCTACCTCTAGACCGGTGATTTTCATCATGGCATGTTCCCTACAGTGAATATAAACGGGAAAAGGCCAATTGCCGGGTTCTATAGGAATACCAGCAGCGTGTGCACATGTTGTGTGAAAGGACACAGCACATTTTACAGCACAACATTGTAGACAAACTCCGCTGGTTTGTTTAAACTTGTTGTCTTTGCAGTAGGAACATTTCTGCGCAACAAACGGTAGAAAAGAGTGAGAAATATAGAATCGACTTTCAACGTACAATGTGCTATAAATTTATTGACGAAAACGCTTACCCAAGAATCACTAAATCTTGCAAAACAACGAGCTAATATGTTTTATTTATTATTTGTTTTTCTGTTTCCTTATTTCACACACATTACGATAAAAATTTGGACAAAAAACTGAATGTAAGTAGACAATGTTACAGTTAACATTTTTTTTCTGTTTGAACTTCACGAAAACGATCTGTAACAATAGCATTTTGCGCTGTTTTAGAAAAAATACATTCAAATACAGACTATGTGCAAAATAAAGGCTACTTGCTTCATTAAAACAAACAAACAAAATTGAACAGCAAAAAAATCATTTAAAATGCAACACTATCGGCATAAATGCAAATCGTTGTATAACCGCCGTCACGTAATTATTGCCCTAAATGAAAAATGTCCAGCACACACAAAAATAAGTAAAATTTTCGAAAATCGAATATTATGTGTTAAATGTCCAAATAATCACAAATGTTAGGATAAATTGAAACCAAAAACAAAGCATATTGACTCACCAGTTTCAAACGGGACAACGTAACCTTCGAAACGTTAATATTGCTTCGTTGTGGTGTGTTATCGAAGAAAACTTCGGGAATAGCGATGGCACATACGATGTGGGCCCAGCCCTGACCACCACTAATACGTTTCAATGCGCCGCCTTTGAAGCAGCAAAGTGTACATTGCTACACAAAAAGAAGATAACTGTGATACTTGTTATTTTGGGTTTTAATACTCCAGGCCTATTAAAGGCGTAATACTGAATTAGTTGGTCACCAAACATTCTCATATGGCAAGGCATAGAAAAATCTAGCCTGCGGTGGGATTTAAACCCATGACAGGAGATTTTCCTAGGCTAATGCTTTCCCAACTGAGCTACAAAGGCTCATGGTCAGCCCTTTGAAAGTTGAATCACAAGCACCGTTTTCTGCATTGTATGCTACACATGCCAGTTTAAAGGATCGCTAGGTAGACCATTGATCAGCTGATATGCAGATATATTCGGAACTGGGATCAGCTCTGAACCGTTCATGTCAACCAGCGATCACGGCATTCTTGTGCAAGGCTTCTGCCGTGGGTTCGAATCCCACCTTATGTTAGCTTTTTCCGGCCAATGTCTTGTCATGCGGGATTGCTAGGTCAAAAGGAAAAAATATCATATAAAATGGCCATAACCTCGTAGAGATAGGAGCTACTTTGACCCACAGCCGAAAAACAATGGCGTAAGGTTTAAGATCCCCAATGTAATCGGTTTGGAAACCACGATAAAAAACACAAACTTACCGTGTTCCATTCTCTCTTCATGCAACGGTCGCAAGTCCACGGTGTTTTCTTGGAAACCCGTTCCACCCCGTAACATGACGCGTGAACTTGCAGTAGACACACACAACACTGTATCAGCCGCGATTTGCCATCGTGACCTGTAGAGGCAAATACACACAAGGTTCCGGTTAAACGCAAGTCCAATCCGCCAAGCTCATGTATGCGATTAACTGGAATTTTACATCCACTGAAAGCATTTCACATAATAACGATAAATCATAGTACGTCAGGCCCATTAAATGCCGGTCTCCCAAATATTCACATATGTAAGGAACAGACTGGAAAAATCTAGCCTGCGGTGGGATTCGAACCCATGACATGAGTTTTTCCAGTATGTGAGTATGTTAACTTTTAGCTACATAACACTGGGCTAAGATTCAGAGCGCAAACAGATTTGCAATTGTAGCTTGCCGAAAAATTAACAGACGAATAAATTTTTTGACGTCATGGCCATTACGCAATATCAATATTTTTCAGTTCGGAACAGCAAAAATAACGATTTCAGCAATATTGTACATGACAACTTTTAAAAAAGTGTTTATGACGTGCAGAAATATTATGACGTCACAGATTTGGTTTATGACGTAACAGTCGCTTACCTAGCAGCTGACAAACGGCCAGAGGGGAGGGATGGTTGACACTTGAAGCAAAGCTGACTTCAGGAATTAGGGGGCACGTTTTGTCCCCCTGAACTGCCCCAGGTTTCCCAGGTGGGGCTGTGGGTACTGAAGAGGGTAAACCCCTTGTGGTGGAGATTTCTTCAAGAGGGGCCTATTTATAAAAAATATCATTTTTTATTGAGAAAATGAGAAAAATTAAGCTTAGATGAAGGTGATATTTTTACACCAACAATGTCACTGTAATTTAAACCTAAGTAAAGAGTTTGAACTACAGCAAACCTCGAGAAAACTGGATTCAGTTACTCCAGATCTACACCTAATTCAGACAAAACTCAAGGTACAAATGATTTGTAATGTGGTAAGGCTTGAAGTAATCGACATCTGTTAATTCAGATCTTTGCCTGATCTGGACAATTTTTTTGCCACCAAACAGGTCAGGATTAACCAAGGTTTACTGTAGTAAAAATATAGGCTATATTTTATTACTTTGTAATAGGGTTTGAAAAGAGAGCAAATGGAACAGTAAGGTTCTAGCTTTGCAACATTGCCGTTGTATTCCCTTTCTTCTTTGAAGCTTACTCTGGTGTCAGGAGATAATGGGACTGATGACGTGGTGGGTGATTTTGAGATTGGGTTATTCTCTGCAACAAAAATTTTTTGGAATTTAAAAACACTGAATGACGAAAGTTACTATCATCTTCATGGCTAAAACAGTGGTTCTCAAACATTTTTGGAAATTCTGGAAAGCAACGGAGCTTCTCAAAAATTTAATTGTAATGAAAACCACTGTGCCACTTATTCGGTCTTTAACATGGTCCTTTTTTCAAGTCAAAAAAACACTGTATTTACCCTAACACGAGCCTAAGCTACTTGCTCTTGGAACATGCTTTTGCAAAATGGGCTTTTTTGGCATGTAAACTGAAACATAATAATGCTTACCTGCAGTGTCTTCTTTTTGTAGAAGAACCTTGGAGCAAACTTTTTTGGGTGTGCTTTTCTTGCTCACTGGATGGCGCCGTTTCATGCCTTGGTTTGCAAACTCCTTTCGTAAAAGTTTAGGGTCTGTAAAAAAGGAAAACTTTGTAACAACTACCTTTATTTATTTTAATGTCAACTAAATCGGAGGTTAACATTTTCCTGACCAATTTACCAAGTTTTGTGCGCAATCAATGGTTTTCCTAATATTATACATGAATAGATGGTATAAATTAATAGTAATGGGACAATTACCAGATACTCAGCATCAATGGTATCGAATGATTTCAGTGGTATCGATACTCGTACTCGGTATCCAAATATTTTGCCTCAGTTTTCGATACCAAAGGCCGGTAAAAAAGTTCCGCCAGGTTAAGTACATTTTTTGCTATTGTGTAGAAATCACATGTTTCTACATGCTTCTGCATGTGTGTGTGTGTGCGTATGTACCCCACCATGGCAGATAAATTAGCTAGTGATATACAACTAAATACAACACTAGATTTAAGTACCTGGTACTAGTACATCGGTATCGAAGGTATATACACATCGTACTCATACTCGTTATCGGTACTTGCTTCAAAATCAGGTATCGTCCCCATCACCAGCCGTTAATGAGAATAGTCAATACATCTACAAGCAGTACTTACTTTTTTTCAAAATATAAGTTTCCTGGCTGACAGCTTCAAGAGGTAAGTTGGAAAGTGGTTCACATTTTACAGTACACTTTAATTTATTTCCGCTTTGAGCTTGGAACTTGGCATCACTCATGCTGGCAGCAGCAATAGCATCTTCACCTGATGGTGTCTTTTTATGTGACTTCACTTTAGAACTGTTTTTGGTATGGCTGGTGTCAAACTCCAACGCTCTTGCAGATGACATTCGCCTAGCTCCGCTTTTCACTAAGTCAAAAACTGATTGGTGTTCTTGGATGAGAGAATAATCCATGTCATGACTCGTGGAGGCTGAAGTATCAGATGCAGAGTCATCTTTAGAGTCTGAGTTGTCGCTGTTTTGAGGCATGATCAGGCTTTCGTCGAGACATAAATTTCCATTTGAGTTATCCAGTTGAGTGGTTGAGCTTGAAGTGGACCCATGAGAAGATTTCTTTTCACAAGATTTAGGACTTTTCACTTTGACTTTTTGTGGGGATTTGGTGGGTGTAGCTGTCGAGCAGTTGCTATAAATAAATTCACAAAAGCATTAAGTTTATTTTAAGAGACACTGTAAAATGCATTTTGGCTGACCTTTTAGGTTTATTCGGTGATTTCCTTGGCAAATTGGCCCTCTTTTTGGCAAAGTCAATCACTCCATATACTTTTCTATGAAAACAATGAACAAATTTAAAAGAAACAGCCAAAAAATGATAAGCTGCAGACAGCGTGCAATGTTTCGACCTGTAAGGTCTATGCATTGCAGTTGGATGGCTACACTAGCCAAACATGCCGTTGGATGGCTACACTAGCCAATACGGCTATCTCTCATCACCAGCTGCACTGCTGAAACCTTACATGTCAAAACAGTGTGCATTGTCTGCAGCCTAATAAACAAATTGAAATATAAATCCTTCTGAGACAGATTTTAACCACTTTGATGTAATTTCAGCCCCAGAAAGACAATTCTAATTCACAGTTTGGTTTATCTTGTGAAACTAAATTTTGATTTTGTTTTTAACCTGTATTCCTCAACAATACTTCTCCAACTGGAGTATGGCTGTGCCATGTCAGGAACTGCTGGAATTTCATTGTAATTCACTCGTGTAACTTCGTGTTTCTTTGACTTCCAATTGTCATATTCTTCAGGCTAAAAATACAAATTTATTACACAGGAATAAAATCCAAAAATTTTTAGGCGTGAAATTCTAAAATAAAGTCTGCATTGACCTAATTACCATAAAGTGGATGTATTCTTAGAATAACATCAATTGAACTTGCCAATATGTTAAGCATGATTGTTTGTTTGTTTGTTTCATTTAATCCAACCATAAAGCCAAGTTGTTACTGATTTTAGAAAAGCTATTCATATGTGCAGACAAAAATACAACCAAAATAGTAAGAATGCATGTCCATGGGTCACAAAAAAAACACAAAACAAAACAAAAAAACAGCAATGCCCAATGTAGGGATGTGCCAAAACTGCAAATGTTCTGTTTGGTCGAGCACCGAGCATCTCACTTTAATGCTTGGTGCTCGGCCGAGCACGCTCGGTGCATTATGACATCACAAAAAATCCCCTTTCTACGTTTTAGCTCTGCAAGGCCTGTTACGTCACCGGCGGTGTTTTATTAAGCTGTACATACCAACAAAATACGCGTTTTTCCACCATCTAGTGCATTTGAAAAATCTTCATTCGTTTTTGTTCATTGACACCGTTTAGAACACTAGTTACATATGTTAGCAGGGCATGAATATGCAAATTGAACGCTCGGGTCAGTTTGTGCAACTGCTCAGCCGAGCACCGAGCATTAAAAACAGCGATGCTCGGTACCGAGTACTCGGGTTCTGGCTCGGCTCGGCCCATCCCTAGCCCAATGTCAAGTTTACCATAGCAAGACACTGAATGTAATACAAAAACTTAGTTGACCTGGAAAATGTGAACAAAGACATCCATATCAATAGTGACAGTGTCATTGCGACAAACACACTTCTCAGCAATCCTTCCATAGTTAATCCACCTCTTGGAGGCAAAGTTAGTGGATTCTGCACAGTTGTACCCATGGTTGAAACCAGAATGGTAACCATATGGAAAAGTGATCATAAATTCACCAGCCTCCTGAGTGACCTGGTAAAAATATTGGTAATAAAGAGCGTAACATAAATGTTCATTTAGTGTATTTTTATTCTAGAAGAGCAAAGTAATGAATGGCCGCAAATTGCTTTGTTGTCATTCCACATTTTATTTTTTAGGGCTGTGGTGCTACGATATATGCTTTTATCGTAACATGATATTTATTTTAAATTTTAACATATTTAGAGCATTTGGTTTGCACCATAAGACTTTGATCACTTATAAAGCCACATATGCAGGGTTGCCATACCGTCCTTATTTCTAAGATTTGTCCTTATTTTGAAGGGCTATGTCTTAGAAAACTTCATTGTCCTTATTTCTAAGAAATGTCCTTATTTTTGACTGTAGTCCTTATTTTGTCTTATTTTCAACAATTACTATAGTCAAATCCCTGCAAGTAGAAGTGAACCTAGACCTACAAGTAGAAGTAAACCTAGACCCGGCCTGTTGTGAGATGCACTTAGTATTTTCTACGAACAACCAGTTGCTGGAACAGATTGTTTCTTCTCAAAATGTTGCAAATATTATGTCACAACTCGTATAAATGCAAAGATTTGTTTAAAAATGTTTGTTTCGTTTCGCACAAAAATTTAATTTTTCGGTTGTCCTTATTTTTGGTACATATGTCAAAAAGCCATGGGGAGGGTTTGTTTTTACTCCCACTATACACACAGTGCCTGACAAGCAAACAAAGTTCTGAACTAGTCTGATATGATACTTTTTCATTCTCGTATCAAACATGTCCCCAGTATTTTATCTCACCCATGCTTAACCTAAGATAGGTGAAAATGGCATGTTGAAACCCAACATGTCCATGGAGTTAAAACATAATAAAGCAGAAAAAGTCTAAGATGTATGTATGACTTCATGGACTTGTTTTCAAATACAATCACAAGAGTGTTTGGTGGTCAATAAAAAAGGGCTCAATAAGTTCAATTTAAGTCTGTATTGAAAGTGAGTCTTTAATAAAGGATCATGACACCATTTTTAACATGGCATAAGCCATACCTTATTCACAGGGATGCCATACTGCCTTAGTATGTTGGGGGATATCATGGTCATCTTGTGACGAAGAAAGGCACCGCAGTTTGATTTACTGTTTGGGAAAAACCCGGCAGCCAAACGCTCCAGCCTTTTTCCATGTTCTGGGGGAACAGCATACCTGAGGAAAAATGGCATCAATGAACTTAAATGCAGAAGTTTTTCTCTGAATTCTTTGCCAGTAAAAATTCACAGATAAAAATACTTTGTGTAGAAGGTAGGTAAACTATCTGATATTGGAGAAAATATCACATTAAAGGTGGTCTGGGCCACAATACTTGATATGGTTCATCACAGAGATGGGACAGGCTTTTGCAGTAAAAATCAAGTCTTTAGTTACAAAGCGACTCTTTGATCCTAGAATTTTCAAAACATTATGTACATATATGCACAAAATTAGTTTTTGTACCTGAAATGTCTATTCTAGTGCTGAGATTTATTCCAAAGCCTGAGACATGTACAGTTTCCCATTGAGAATTAAATTTACGCTTAGTGGGGAACCTTTGATCAACACTATAAAAACATGTCCATTCTTGTGCTCTTACTTATGCCAACCTTGAGTTGCGACTCTCTGATCTAAGCTTAAAAAACAGTTCTTACCAGGATTTTGGGGCTCCAAAATGCACATAGTTGATGCTGTACAAGTCCATATCTTCTGTATGCCAAGCAAAAGTGGTTTTCCACATGCCAAAGTACAGATAGGCTGTGTTGACCCCCTCAATCTTAACACCACTGTCCATTTCGATCACATCAAGCAAAGTGTTAAGACGTGCAACATTCCAAACGTCCACATCCTGAAAATACATACTTGTTAGTGTTTAGGCTATTTGGTTGCTTTTTAATTGACCTGAATGCTTTCTTACAACTGTATTGGTTATCTACTGCTATAAAATATGTTTGGGCCAAAAGTATGTTAAATAGGTGATTTTTTTTTGATTTTTTGTGTGTTTATGGCATATATATTAGTTGCAACAAGACTTTTAGTGCAAGGATTATAACTGCAAATTCTAATACAGATTATTCTTTACCTGATTAAGCTATACTAGAACTGAAACTTCTGGACAACTATATGACATATCCATTGCTTTTTCACATAGATCATAGAAAGTGATAGAACTCTATTTCTCACATGCCTTTTCACACCAAACTCATTAATTTGAAACAATTGGTTTATCTCACCTTGTCATAAAGGGAACCACTGATGTCGGCCCCATATATGGGAGGGTTAAAGGTGATATTTTTCCAGTACATTCTCTCCAACTCTTCATAGCTTTCATGAAAAGGAGGTTCGAATCGAGATGTGTTGGTCAGGCGACGAAAATCTTTCACTGTCATCGGTTTCTTCTGAATATTGTACTAAAATGGCAAAATTATTTTCTGATTACTTTTCCTGGCTTGAAACAGTTCGAACAGTTTGGTATTTAATGGTTACGGGTCTGAATCACTTTTATTTAAAATTTGCCGCAATTGCCTTTATCACAGCTACCTGGGGTTAATTTGGGGTTCCTAATTCGTAAAGTCAACCACCTTCTTTGTTAACCAATAAAAAGTTAGATGCATGTATACATTGTGTTATGTAGCAATGATCAAGGGAGTCATTGAAGCCAAAGTTGGGGCCTTGCGACAATTAAACTTAGCTAAAGCTTCTTTACAACTGGAATTTGAACCTCAGTATCATGCGTAAGAACTTACACTGCTTCGAATTTTAGTTTTCAGTTCTGTAAAATGTCACATTAGCATCAATGACCAGCTAAACAATGGTATGACCAATTTGACTAGATTTTGAACCTAAAGAAACTAGTTTGTACTTGTATGAATGACATTAACCTTAATACACTATACAATCCTATCAAAACAAAACAACTCAGTACAAAAAATTCAAGCTTATTTACACAAAACAAAACTATTATTCTTCGAGGTATTTGAATACAGATAAACACAAATGCCTACCAAGTAATGCACAAACACATGTACCATATGTTCTGTTGCCTATACTGTACCGTTACACCACAGAAATCTTTCGTTTGTGGTGCGCAGCAACATACAAAAACGTTTCACATTTTGGGGTCTAGCGGGGTAAATACTGGGGTTATTAAGTCAAACGAAGCAGATGGCACATCTACATAACTATATCTACCATCTGTGAAAGTTTCATCCAAATCCACCAAAGATTTCATGCCAAAAGTGCATGGACAAACTTCGGCGGAAAAAAGAAAAAAAAAGAAAAAAAAAAGAAAAAAGAAAAAAACAGAGTGAAATCAAGATGTGTCCCCTTCAGGGAAGGGGACCCATAATAAGAACCATTTACAGTACCTGGGTGAATAGACCTTTTTGTCCAGTGACAACTTGACTTATCGGAGCAGGAATGACAAAGTTGTCAATGTTGTCATAATTCCTCTTTGCCACCCATTCTTTTGGAGGAATCACCTGTCATAAAACACAAATTCAACTTTAACTCAAAGGCAGAACCAAATATGCCATCAAAACATGCCACTGAAATTGCTGCATGACAAATCTTGACAGTACAAAAAGATCTGAACATTTTTTTAACTGATCAGTAACAGCAACAAAAAACAGCCAATGGTATTGCAACAATAATGGGTTGCATTTTTGGTGTTGCATTTTGTCTTCACTGTACAGGGGTACTTTTCACATGACAGCAGACTTTCTTGCAGGTATAAATCAATAGCTATTAATAAAAGGTTTCTTCGCACAATATAATGTCATACATATGAGTTAAGTTCGAGTTGAGACTAATATTTGAAACCAAAATGTGCCATGTAATAAAACAGCTGTCACATCCAAGTTTCTGAAACATGCGTTCTGTGCAAACAGCAAATACATACATAGGGACTGAATTATCTGTTGCATTATTTGTGTAAACTCTGTTACACTTTTTACGTAAACTTGTAGTAAGAAAAATATAAATTGGCATAAGTACAACAATGTTCTTGTGAAATAGTATTTTTGTACGGGGAATGTCAACTTGTATTTGAATGTTTGGAGACAATAAACATACATTGACATGGTAAATGCCAAAAGAGTGTTCTGCACACATTATAAAAATGCTGATCAAATATTAGCTGCCACACTCGAGTCACGTTCACATTGTAGCAAAGCATTTTTCATGTTCCAATGGCACAATAAACTACATATTGATATTTCTTACACAGTCCTTTTTTACGGCCTCCTCTAAAACACTCAATCAAATATAAAGCCCGACAAAACTTTTGAAATTGATGATAGTTATGGCTTATAGCAGTAGTTCTCAAACTTATGCTGATTGCTAGTGATGGGACAGGTACCAGTACTCGGTATTGATGGTATCGAACGATTTTAGTGGTATCGATACTCGTACTCTGGTATCGAAATATTTTGTCTCAGTTTTCGATACCAACGTGCAAGTACCGAAGGCTGGCTTACACCTTAAGAATACGAGCAACTTTATGCCAATATTTGCTTCGGACAGCACAAAATCGGGAAAAAGTTTCGCCAGGTTACGTATATTTTTTTCGCTATCAGGTGGAGATTACATTTTTCTGCATGTGTGTGTGCGCGCGCCTGAACCCCGGACATGGCAGATAAATTAGCCAGTGATACACAACTAAGTACAACACTTTTTTTAGGTACTCGGTAATCGTACTCGGTATCGAAGGTATATTCATGTGGTACTCGTACTCGGTATCGGTACTCGCTTAAAAAAAAATCACTGCCTTATAGGTATAGGGTGAGGGTTTGTGATATACTATAACATTATATTTCAATCTCAGATATATACCCCTTTTGATTTCAAATATTTATGCAAGCAGAAACACACGAGAATAATTCCCATCCAAAGATACTTGCAAAGGTATATAACCAAACAAATAAAAAGTACACACTTCAATCATACAAATTTTTTTGTGGCATATAAAAAAACTTTGTAGGCAGTGATTACGTAAGAACTTGTTCTTAAAAATGAGGTCATTTTGTTGAGCACAGTTTTGGGTCCATTTTGGTGACAAATTATATACCGTATTTTACGGACCATAAGGCGCATTTTAAATCATTTTTTTCCTCATAAATTGGTCTTGCGCCTTATAAGCCGGTGCGCCTAATGTATGGATCAAGTGGTGCTTTATTGCCTACACTCCAGTACCGATACTATTATTATATATATAAACTAGAATAGTGGCTTTCTGATATACTTCCATTTTATATATTCTATACGATATTTACCAATTTACTATACACATCATTTGATCTACACATATGATTGTTTTTGTAAACAAAAACTAATGGGTCCCCACACGCGTGTTTGTGCGGATTTACGGTAAACTAATGTTGCGGTGATTTTTAAATTCTTAAAACAAATTTTTAGAAAGCATTAACCCAACAATGAAAAATTTTGTTGTATTTTTTTGCACTATTATTGTCATATAATTACAAAAACATTAAAAAAGAACGAAACAAATACTTTCAATTTAATCTCTTGCTTAACTTTGTTTCGTAAAACGAGTTTTTCATTTAACTTTGTTTCGCAAAACGAGTACCATTGACATGTAGTAACCTTTTAGGATGCACACACCAAACGACTGTTTGACCTTTTGACACCGTTTTCAATAGCACGCCGTCCTTGGTGTTCAACAACACCGTTTGACCTAATTTATACATGCCTTGGGTATTTGATTCAAAAAAAAAAAAACGCTACGTTATGACGAAAGAAAGTTCTGAACTGTGTTAGTAATACCTACTAATTGACCTTAAGTAACCCGTGGTCATGCAGCGGCCAACCTGACAACGAGCATTTAAAAAAACTTTTATCTTGTAAAAAAGTCAAGTTTATTTTTTTATATTTAGTTTGTTTAACAAAGTTTTGCTTGACATTATACGAAACCGAAGCACGCTTATTAGGTTTAAATCGCGTCATATGTGTGAAACCTTTGCCGAAACTGAAAATGTGAGTGATAACTTAATAAAACGACATAGCATTGCTGTGCAAAACAGCTGATTTCTAATCACCGAAACGACGTCTCGTAAAACGTCTGTCCGACGTCAAGCTGAGCCTTCCCGCTCTGCCCTATTATTCGTAAACGTACTCTCTTGGGACTTCTGCCTACAGTGTCTTTCTTGACCAAACGAGCGTGTGTCGCTGGGTCATTCGGGGCAAACTTCAGGTGGACCAAGTTCAGATTAATATTAAACATATGTCCAAATTTGAATAAATTTGAAGCACTCTTTCTTTACTAAACGAGCGTTACAAACCAGCGTTAAAAATTTTACGTTTCGGGGGCCTGTGGGTGAACCGCTGGGTAACTTGGGGTCAAACTTCTGGTGGACCAAGTTTGGATTAATTTCTAACATATGTCCAAACTTCAATAAATTTAAAGCACGCTTTCTTCACTAAACGAGCGTTACAAACCAGCGTTAAAAATTTTACGTTTCGGGGGCCTGTGGGTGAACCGTTGGGTAATTTGGGGTCAAACTTCAGGTGGACCAAGTTTGGATTAATATCTAACATATGTCCAAATTTGAATAAATTTGAAGCACTCTTTCTTGACCAAACGAGCGTTACAAACCAGCGTTAGACAGAAAAAAGAAAAAAGAAAAAAGAAAAAAGAAAAAAGAAAAAAAGAAAAAAAGAAAAAAAAAATACGGACAAAAACAATATGTGTCCCCTTCAGGGAAGGGGACCCATAATAAACCACCGTCTTACACAATAAACTACGGCAAAAGCAACTAGCAACTGTGATATTCACTAGACTCATTTTTTCTTTTGCTCATTGTACTATTGTGACTTGCTTACATTTATTACGTAACAAGTAAACTTTTATAACCCATACTCCTTAAAATATGTTGCGTTCCATAGCCCGGTGCGCCTTATGTATGAACAAAAAACTAATCAAAGCAATTTATTGACAGTGCGCCTTATAATGGGGTGCGCTTTATGGTCCGTAAAATACGGTATGTCACAAATTATATATATTATATTTCTATACTCTACTAACTGTAACTGTACAAGGTAATAGTAAGATCAACATCGAAACTGTAATACAACAATAAAATGTGGTACTGTACTCCACTTTCATTTGTGTAATTGTGTTGTATATATTACGGTATGAACAGGTTACATTTCTTTTATAAACTGGTCTGGTCTGAAAAAATGTTTCTTGATGAAATTAGGGACCACACTGTTTGTCACCAAGGCTTCATCAGTCAACATGATTGACATATTCAGACACAGATTACATACTTATGCCCTAATTCACCTTTAAGTGTGCTGATCCAGCTGAAATATGCAGTTTTAATAGAATAAGAAACATAGGTACATATTGTCTAGTGATGGGACGAGTACCCGGTACTCGGTATCGATGGTACCAAAGTTCGATACATAAGGCCGGTTCACACTATAAGAATATGGGCAACTTTTTGCCAATATTTGCTTCAGGCAGCACAAAATCGGGAAAAAGTTCTGCCAGGTTACGTATATTTTTCGCTATCAGGTGGAGATTACATTTTTCTGCATGTGTGTGTGTGTGCCTGAATCCCTGCCATGGCAGATAAATTAGCTAGTGATACACAACTAAGTACAACACTATTTTTAAGTACTCGGTATCGAAGGTATATACATATGGTACTCTTACTCGGTATCGGTATTCGCTTCAAAACCTGGTATCGTCCCATCACTAATATTGTCAAGTAAGCACTTTGGAATTTTACAAATGTGCCAACATACGTTGGTTCAATGGTTTTCTCAAGTGAAATCACAAACATTGTTGCCAACCTCAATCCTGAACCTTGACTGCAAACTGTAATTTACACCACAGTACAATAGGCCTATTGCATATACAATAATGATCCATGCTGGTCTACCAGCATATCAATGTAGTAAAGTATAGCTAGATTAAAACTACGGTATGATTCAAAGCCACAAAGGTGCCTGTCCCCTGCTCTTTTCAATAGGAACTCACCTTGGCAATTCCTCCACGATGAGCACCCTGTGATTCCATGTAGTGAATGTATCTTGAGAAGTCTTTAAACTCTTCAAGAGTTGGACGAAACACCATAATCGCACATTCATGATTGGGTTCCTTTAGTGCCATAGTTGAATGCTGGTTTCTACAAGAGTTAGGTGTATCACAATTCACAGTTTCTTTTTTCAACTTACATTTTTGCTGGGATTTTAGGTTTTGCAAAACTGTTGAAAGAAATATCCAACATTAAAGACCATGAAACCTTGGTAACAACAAGAGTGTTTGTTTATGGTGCAGTAGTGGAGTAAAGTCTGCTTGGTAAAAGAAAGTCACAGTGATATATTTGCAGAAGATTTAGAACATGTATTTTTTAACAATGTAAATGTCAATTAAATTGGATGAATGACTGTTGTATCTTAAGAGGCAAGGGTAGGCTAACTAGTGTAGAATTGGCAAAACACATAATAGATTATTTTTTAGTTCTCATGGTTTCTTTTTCAATGTTGCAATGGTAGATTGGACAGCAAATTAACAAATCTAAACTTTGCTTAAAAAATGCAAATCTGTAAGTTGTTAAACCTTTTTATAATTTAATGCTGTCAAAATTAAAATACCACATGACACATGTATACTAGCAAAGTTGCTTAAAGTAAAAAAGATCCAAATTCAAAACAAAAAAAATGCAATTTTGTTCAGGTTGTAAAGTAAGCTAGGCATTGTTATAAATTATATATGTCAGCGCATTTTCTAACGTTTCTTTTCAAGCACAAACATTGCATTTGGGCATTGCAAAGTTGTGGATTAGACATAAAAGACAGTATAAAGTAATAAACGTGTAAGATTATCCTTCTGCAATTTATTAATAGCGATTATGCAACTATTCTTCCTGAAAACATCTAACTTGCCACAACAAATACGTAACATGCCAAATAATGACGTAAAATAGGTCATTTTGTATTTTTGTCAATGCTTGTAAAAAAGTAGGTGATACAAAAAGTCCAGAGCAAAGTATAATGCTGTATTAAAAGAAACATTGCTTAGAAAAATTTCAGAAGATTTAAGGCACAAAAGTGTTGACTTTTGTCACAATAATTTGCATAACTTTATCACGTTCACATTTACAATCACAATAAATGCAGAACTGCAAAAATACTTTTCCTTTTTCCGCACGGTAGCAGTAAGAAACCAATTAAAAATTTATTTTCAAGGGATAAAAAATTTGTTGTGTATTTTGTATTTTCTCTATTTTGTATTATTTGTATGTTAGCTGTAATGAAAACAAAATAAAACTGGCATTTGAGGTTTAAATGAAATTTTGAAGTTAAAACGACCAGTCGGTTTTGCCATTCAAGGGATCGTCAACGTTTGTGAAATTTTTCGCAAATTAGGGGTGATCAAAAACTAAGGCTGTTGCATGTGTGACAACAAGTCAAAAAAGTTAGCTAGCTACGTGTTATCGAAGGAGCAAATATTTACATTACATTAAACTTGACCACGTACGCATTGCATTGCCGTATAGGCTGCATGTTCAGCGGTTGGGCGCCGTAGGCTACTCCTTCCACCCTACAACTTGTCAACATAAGGGCAACATGGTAATGTTTTCACAACATAACAGCATACCTACAACCACTCCCGCTAAGTGTGAAATAGTGCTGGGCTGATGGTGGCATAAAGCATGACCAGCACATGTGTGCAATGCTTTTATCAAAGTAGGTTTCAAAATACTATAGCAGGGGAAACTAGTGTACAAATTTTATGACCGTTCTCTTGCACTCCTCACTTTAAAGATGCATGGCTTCGCAACCGGGTTTTTTAACTGTTTTAAATTAGTCTAGCAGCGTGAAAACTTTTGGAAGTTACGATTTTTTATGAGCGCTCACTTGGATTTTTTTATAATCCATTTTCTTATGTTAACACACACTCAAAGATTTCAGTTTTGGATTTAGAGCCTACAGTTTAAGGACAACTATGTACAAACTCCTTTAAAATTTAGTTTAGTAGACTATATTTTAACCATTATCAGTTTGTCGATCTATTTCAATAGTTCTATTTGAATAGGGAGCGGACAATGCCAATGCATTTTTCGCAAATACTTATTGAATAAAACTTTTTCAAGGGTTTGGCCCTGTGACTGTACTGCGGGTTACCTACAAACTCCATGGGCATTTGAAATAAAATGCAAAAACGAAACTTGTATTTGAATGTCTTAGGAGGGAAAAAGGGGAACAGAAACAGCAATATAGTGGAACACGGCGCGCTGCGAGGAACATGAAACCAAAAAGACGAAAACAGGCGGAGATATTACGAAATGCGAGGAAAAACAGGAACCGAAAAACAGAAATGCGGAAGTCTAAAGCCTGGCTCGCAGAAAGCAGTAGACGAAAACAAACACCGCAAATTAAGCCGTTTTGTTTCGCCACGAAGGCACTTATGTACAGATATTGCCTAGCGCTTTGAGGAGGCAAATTAGATTACCAATAGGTAAAAAAACAGTTACTACGTAAGCTGGTGGCGCAAAGAATCAGCAACAAAAATGTTATTGCCTTAGCAGATAAAAGCGGCGCGCAAAACTAGCCTGTGGGGGTGCTTCAAAAAAATTGCACCACGAAAATATAACTTGATAACTTTTTGGCGGGGTAAAACTTGAACAGCAAAAAGCAGCGCCGCTAAGTGGCGTACTACTATCGCATATTAAACATCATAAAAACGGTGGCGTATATAGGCGCCCTGGGAGGGTACAATACAAAAAAATCGGTGCAGGATGAAACAAAAGAAATGCGCCTAGCTCCACAGCTTTCAGGCCTCAGTCACAGTGATCACAACGCAAACGCGAAAAAAACTACTTTTTTACAGCAAAACCTGACCAGTGGTTTGCTATGCCAATATGTACAAGCGACGTGGCCCAATACTGCGAGGGTTATTAGCAGGAGTTACGAATTTTGCGATGTGTAGCCAGAAATACCAGATGCGCAAAACAACAGGCGTGTGCTTACAATAACACATATAGGCGTGTATAGAAGGACACGTACGTCACATGGAAGGCCACCAACTGCACAGAGAAAAATAACATACTCCCAACTACTGAGTACTACGCAAAGCATGTTGGCAGTAATACAAAGAAAACTGTGCTTGCGTCGCAATGCGCGGAGTCAAAACAATAGACAGACACAAAGAGAGAATCATAGCTTCGGAGAGAACAGCCTTTATAGGCTTATTTTTTCAGTAACCTCACTTATCGGCACCATTGTCAATAGTATGTATGTTTCTATCACGGTGTAAGGTTGAGTACAATGTCACCTACACTGGAAAACGAACTGGCTTCTTGCGAGCAAACATCATCATACGGTCGTAATGCATCGGCTTCGTCGGCACCGATACGCGGCGATTGTCGGCCGGCGATCAACTCCTTAGGGTGCATCATTACTGGCTGGATGTTATTGTTCGGGTCGACACCAAGTAGGTAATCATCTTCATCTTCGTACTCACTGTTGTCGCTGCTTTCCACATCATGGGGCAATTCTTCGGTGATGTACGAGCAGCCCTCGTGCACACTCTGCGGCGATTTGACAACCGAAACCCGGTCGACGTCGGTTAGATCCTTCGAGGTGTTTTCAACCTCTTTCTTGGGCAAGGGTGGGGCGCTTTGCATTTGTTCTGAACTTGTAGGGAAATCTGGCGTGATCGTGTTGTTGTTGTCATCAGTGGCTACTTGATCAGTGGGTGGCATTGAAGTCGGATTGACCTTAAAAGATTACAAAAGATTGTTGCTTTCGGGGGAATATGACATTTTTCTTTTCTTTAAGTAAATCAAAACAAAAACCGTGTTATATACACCACAAATTAAGGGGCTTTTGGCCAGTATAATAAATCATTTTATTTTCTTGGTTCCTTGGTACAATGTCAACTAGGGATGGGCCGAGCCGAGCCGAGCCAGAACCCGAGTACTCGGTACCGAGCGTCGCTGTTTTTAATGCTCGGTGCTCGGCCGAGAAGTTGCACAAACTGACCCGAGCGTTAAATTTGCATATTCATGCCCTGCTAACATATGTAACTAGTGGTCTAAAGGGTGTCTATATGCAAAAACGAAAGATTTTTCAAATGCACTAGAATGGTGGAAGAACGCGTACTTTATGGGCATGTACAGCTACAATAAAACACCGCCGGTGACGTAAGGGGCCTTGTAGAGCTAAAACGTGAAAAGGGGATTTTTTGTGACGTCATAATGCACCGAGCGTGCTCGCCGAGCACCGAGCATATCACTTTAATGCCAAACAGAACATTTGCAGTCAGCTCTTTAAAGGTCAACTCAAAAAAGAGCAGGTAACCAATTCATCTAGCATGCATCCTTCAAAAAATCATATCTGTTACAACCATTATATTGTTGTGTGCCTTTCAAAACAATGGTATATATATGTGTGGAATGTGATATATATAAGTTGAAAACCCCAAACGGTGAGGAATGAGTAAAAGTTCGTAAACTACTGACATAAAACCATTAACTTTCGACATGGACTTTTCAAACAGTTACCAAAACACAAAGGTAGTTTTATGATAAAAACTGAATAGACAGAAAGGTCATTCATTATGTTAACGAAATCAGTCATACCGAAATGTGTATGTTGTTGCTTTGTGAAATGATTCCGGGCACGTAGTGTGACAGAGAGGCAAGTGACAACATAGAACCAGTGATGTGACAAGGCACAATTGTCATCTGCATTTCACTGCAAAAAGAATTTCCCAATATTAAACAACAACAAAAAATGAGTAAACTTAATGGTACAAACATCATGTTAGTATCTACCATAATATTGATGTTTTTTGGTTGGTTGAATAAAAGTACATAATGCAAGCGTTTTATAATGTGACTTGTAAAATTTAGTTAAACCGATAGATAAGAAAAAGGTAGTGCCAAACAAAAATCATAGATTTGGAAGAAAACATGAATTATTTTCATTCAATTCAGGGTGGGTAGTTTATTTGACTGATCAATGGCCCATTTTGTCGAACCCTGCATATAACAGGTTTCAAAATTTTTGGAAATGGATATTTACTATGGTTTCAAGTGCACAAAGTGAAAAAGAAAGACATACCCCGCTTCGTTTGGCTGCAAACATGCAATAGTGTTGATTGATCGTCTTCGAGATGAATACGGAGGAGGTGGAGATGCAGTGGGTGGAATTCGAATAATCTCATCGTACACAGGAAGCTTGCAATACCCAAGTACCTCTGTAAACAATGGGTTAAGTTTAAAACAACGACGTTAGTTTCATTGTTTACATCCCATTCTTTGCAGAACAATACCTGATACTTAACACTAAAAATAGAAATCTTAGTCATATGGCGATTTCACCACTAAGCACTAACCCAGTGGTTCTCAACCGGGCCCTCAGCCCCGCAGGGGGCCTACGAGCTGTTTTCCAGGAGGTCACAGGTGTAGCCTCACCAGAAACACCCACGAAAATCAGTAAGCCATTTTCTTTTATAATACACAGAGTTGAGTGTGTGGTGCAAATATATTTATTCCCTATTGTCAAGATTACAGTTTGTTGTTTATTCTATTCAACTTGTTTAAAGCCAAAATTTGTACACAATTTCAACAAAGTTTGCCATTTACATGTTTTGCAGGGGGCACAGAACTTAAAATGTTATTTGAAGTGTGCCAGAAGGCCCAAATTAAACTTTAAGGGGGCCACAGTCCTTGGCAGGTTAAGAACCACTGCACTAACCTATCACAAATACATTTGCCCCGTTTAAGGTTATGGCATCAGGCATCATATCACAAGAAAAAAAACTGCCGCATTTCTGAGTTAAGCAATAGTAATGTAATGAAGAAAACACTATTTTGACTTACGATTGTCCAGTGGGGGTCCTGGATAGTTACACACCCCGGCATATGGATGTCGTGTACCAGATGTAGTACTGTGGCCACCTCTTGCTCTATCCTCTCGTCGTTTTTGTCTGTGATGATAAGCACAGCAGCAGCTCATCAGGATAATGACACCCCAGATCAACCAAAACCCTGTCAAAAAATAACAAAGTTAACATCAACATGTCTGGATAACCATAAGAACCTGGCCTTACTTGTATATTTAGAAAATACTTGTATATTGAGCAACAGGCTTTCAAACAGAAACAAATTTGGTATGATTTGGGGGTAAATGGACTAAAACGATTTTTTTTGCTAAAAAAAACTGCAGGTATTTTACACTTGAAATCTGCCTAGTAGTAAATAATACACAATATATTTATGACTTGATCATTAAATGGATTGGTAAAAAGGGACTTTAAGGATGCCTTTTTCATCACACAAATTCGATTAATCTTCTGGATTGAACAATTTATTTGGTTTCATAGAACTAAGTAATAAACCAGCATTGAATCAAAGTCATTTAAGACATTTACCAAGCAAGTGAAACTGTTTAGGAGTTAAAAGTTATCTCAAGTTTATTGCCCAAATTAAGTCCAAATCATGACAATTTTTTAGCAATTGCCTATTGTAGTGAATCACAACTCCAGTCCATTTATCAGTAATTACCAACAAATTTGTAAACCTTATTAATTATACTCAAAAATCCCCAATAAGTCCCAATACATATCTAATATACTGGTAGAGACTTAGAGAGTAAAATTAATTATTAGGAGCAGACCTGCAGCTTTTATTGACATAGGCTTGTATGCTGTACTGACCATATAAGAACCTTAATTTATTGATTAGAGAAAGGCAGTCAATTATTCAGAAGGAAGGTTCACCTGGGTTTGCATGCCCTATTAAACAGTAAAGCATATCCATCTGTTGTTTTACCCATTATATTATAAACAAATATAACAACAATATTTTAATGCCAGTTTAGAAGCCTACCAAGTTGAGAATTGTTCTTAATACCTGTAGAGCATTTTGTATATAACCGTTTTAGTCAGAAAAATGGTTTTGCTTACCGTTCTGCACCTATATTGCCTATAGTAAAGCAATGCTTTCAACACAAACAGGAGAAATATACTTCCCGTTTATGTGCACCAGCAGTCTTTTTATTTCAATTAAATTCCTGATCTATCTCAGTATTGTTAGAGTTTGAAACCATTTTACACCAGTAAATGGCCATATACAGTATCTTTTTTAGTTTTAGACAAATAACTTAATGGTTAAAAAAAGCATGTGCATAAGAACTCCATCATGATTGAAGAAACAATAGCTTTCCTATAAAACATGTTTTGAGGGCCTGTGGGTGAACTGCCAGTTCAAACTTTAGGAGGATCAACTTTGGATAACTAACTGACATGTGTGTAAATTTAAATTAAGTTTGAAGCACACTTTCTTGACCAAAAGCTTGGAACAAACCAGCTTTACATAGAAATAAGAAAATAAAAATACATACAAATACAATATGAATGTGACTTACACCAAAGCTCATAGTAGTAGGTGCAGCAACCATCTCCTCCACAGCAATGACCTACAGAGCATACATAGTTGGATCCATCAGGGCTTTCGCAAGTCTCTTGGCTGCCCTGAAAATAAAGAGAAAACTTTAAGCAAACTGGATTGTAAAACTGCACATAACATTAATAGCATCAAATTAAAGTTCTGAACAAAAAAAGCACACAAAAATACAAATTGTTTTGTCTTTCCAATGTTCAACACAAAATAAATATTTTGTTAATACAGGTACTTTTGTTAGACATTTCAAAAATACATTTCATTTGTTTTTGATTTGTTGTTGATCAAATTGACACAGTGTCACCATTAAAAAGCACAGTAGTCGAGGGGAATATTGTTTCAAAATCATGCATAAAAGCAATGCAATTCAAATTATCATCTTTTAGGCCTTTCAAGGTTAAATGTTGGCACAAAAAAAACATCTAGGCAAAAGTACATGATCATGGTGTTTTTAAAATGCACGGTATATACACAAACAAAATTGTACACAACTGACAAGTTTGAAAAATAATGCAGACTTGAACAGTGTGCCATCATGGCGCATACCTTTACTGTCCTTAACTCACCACATGGCCTGATGCTCGGTTTCTACTTGGGAAATCTAACAGTTGGTCGCCCAGTCTCCCCATACTGTTTGGCAGAGAAAGCGAATTGCAACAGCTACACTAGAACTGATCAAAATACAAGAGTCCTAACAGTTTTGTTCTCATGTGCTGGGATTTTTTTGGGAGTTGTTTTGGATGTCGAATTCGATACAAGCACGCAGCACAAAAGTAACAAGATGATACAGCAGTTTTGGTACAACTGATTAGTAAATAAAATATGTGTACATTCGACAACACCATCATGTGATTTTGCTTTCAAATCAATATTTTTTACTTTACAAAACACAAATTCGCATTGTTAGAAATGTTTCCAAATTGTTGTAAGACAAAATTGTTGATTAAAAGTAAGCATGATTTTGAACAGATTAACAGGTTCATTTTTTTTAGGATACACAATGGTGTTGCAAACATAAGCAAATTATACAACAAAGGGAATAAAATAAAATACACAAGCAGATGCAGTGTAAATCAAGAAAATAAAAATGCAATACATACTTTTTTTGGTGTGTCTGAAGAATAGCCAACCCGGCAACTGCCAGGTTTGATTAGAAATGTCAAAACAAGCGGGAACTTTGGAATGATGGAACTTCTCATCAATTCATTGTACATTCTATGGCACAGTGATTCACAAGGCCTGTGTTAGTGCTTTAACAGTGCAGCAAGATAACTACTTTTTGCGGGAATGTCAATGCATTCATGTCTAAAAATCAAAAGCAGGGTTGATGTTTAATATTATTTGGTTAATCATTGGCCACATTTAACGTTCCATATCGCAGTTCAAAAGGCTTGTGACCTAGTGCTGCTAACTGCCTTTAGCGTGAATTTAAACGGTATTTTAACCTCCCTAAACTTTTACGTACGTACAGGAAACGCTACGTTCTGCAATAACGTTGCATAAGCTGTTCATCAAATTTAGGTGAAAGCGTTTTAAACAAATACACAGTAGCCGTTTTCAAAGACTTGTACTGTTTACTGTACAAACAAACAAATGGACGGCTGCTGCACGCTGCGAGCTGACACTGGACAAAGTTCAACACGCCAGACAATTGCCGACTTATAAAACTTCTGCAAACAACAGTTTAAGACTTGAAGCCTCAGAAGTAAATACGGCTGACCACGCGAACATGCCTGGTTAATCAGTGATTACCGGTCTTACAAAACAGCATGCTAACCTTCTTTGCAACATTACCAAAAAACGCACTTAACTAGTGTTCTATAACATGATCGCGCAGACCCGCACTCAAAGCTGTTGCACGTTAAAGCGTCGGCTCGCAAACGCCGGCGCTGGCTCAGGGCTCGGTCGCTTAAAACCAGCTGGCACTGGTTCTAGCTCGGTTCAAAACAAGTCTGCGGCAGCCGACTCATCCACTACGCAACGGTTGAGTTATAGCCTTTGACCTAGCATCACTATTCAATAACAACGCTGTTTTAGAAATAAAAAAAATATATCCACACAATTAGTTTAATATTACCATGCTAATTTTCACATATTTGTTTGGTATTTGGCCCTTCTGTATTTTTTCATATTTAATTCTACCCATAGCGTAGCAGTACTTAAAAACCGTTGTACCGTGACGCGCTTCAAAAGTGGTGGTTTCCTGGCAAAGGCCTGACTTGCCAGCGGACAATACGGCTTCAGGTCGCTGTGCTGTGGCGTAATGTTTACATTGCACCAGACTTGTTCCACACAGCGAGGTTCGCGGCGTCAAACCGAATCCGAACAGGTTGTCAGCTGTTTTGACACGTGACCTGCTCTTTGTCCTGAATCCACGGCCAATTTTGCAAGTGACATCATTTGTGGCATGGAAAGGTTACGTTTGCCGCGTAGATTTTTTAAGTTCACGCTACTGTTTTGTACATGTGATTTAAGGTTATGCTAATTGCGTTAAAAATGTTAAATAATTGATTTGCTGTGGATTTTGAATACAAATTTACGGCATTTGAGCGAATGTAGGTTATAGGCCTAGGGCCCTAGGCTATACGTGGTACTGCAGGTCGTTTTTTTAACATGCTGACTGAAACAATTTTGTTTATAAACTGTTTTTGACTGGAGTTTGATAAATATTGGCATTGTATGGTGCAAAAGTGTGCAGATTTTATGTTGTTAACATATTTTTTACAAACGGAGGCCATAAAAAGCAAAATACTGCAGTTTGTGATAATGTGACTGCAATTTACAATTTACTAGTTTTGTTTTTCATGTAATAGCGATATATCTTGACGCTGTTTTGTTAATATTTTGCACGGATATATTATATAGGATAACGTATGTGGCATTTGAATTGGGCAAATCACACAAGGACGAACATGTGATAAAATATTGAGCTCAATTTAGATAGGCTACTCAAACTCTTAAGATATTCATATTAATTTTCATTAACCTACTGCCAACAGAAAATGGTAAGTCATGTGTGCATAAGCCTGTATAAGTGCAGATTCGTGTTTTTCGGTCGGAACGTTTTGTACAAATGTCGCAGCATTTATTACCAAGTTTTATTATGTTGTTGTATTGCTTGTTCGTTAATTGTGTTGCTAACCGTTTGTGTTTCATAACCGCTAGAAATCACGAACATTATTGTCGAAAGTACAAGCAATTTCAAATGACCTTTTTTGCAGGACCAACGCACAGGAAAATATATTATTTAAAGGTTAGAGCGTCACCGAAATGTGGCCATCACGTGATACGAAGCCGCTGCAAAACAAATGACGCAACTGGTCGGAACGACGCCGCCGCGGCCGCAAGTATTCACACACGTTGCAAAACGTTGTGCAAAGTGTGTGGGTTGTTATGCTGAAAAGATTGCTGACATTTGACAAGGAAATCAATTTAAATTTAATATTCAGATGCAATTGTTAGGCTAAGTTCTCTTGACGTGTAGGCTATAACTTAAGTCAAAAAATATAGCCTTATATTTCAACACAATCTACTATAATGCGTTCTGTAATACGTGCTTGTACCTTATGGAATTACATGATGCAAAATATTGTTCGTTTTTTATATATTTAGATATAACGTAGGTGTCTACCATTATTTAGTACGTGCTATCCGCATGCAAACATTTGCTTTAGGCTGTTTCGAACACTCACATTTGTGGAAAAAAGCCTTTTGTCGCGGCAAAGGAAAACACCTGCTGTAAGACCGAGACCAGCATACGTTTGTTCTCTATGGGGAATTCTTTGTGGTGAAATTTGTTGTTTGCTGACGTTGACTGTACGTCTGTAGGCTACCTGCTATACTGCTACGTTCATAAACTAATAAAATTTATATAGCCTACCCCGTGGGATGTGGAGATACTGTTTTTACAGTGGTTGTTAAAGAGTGTGCCAAGGTCGGGCCTCATTATACCATTATAACCTTTTTGCCCCAAGCTGTGCGCTTGAATTCTTAGCGTAGGTACAGTAATAAAAAATCAAATAAGTTACAACACGTGTACATATGCGTAAAACATTACTGGGAACATATAGCATGTGTTTTTGATCTCCTTTTCATGGTAAAAGGGTCGTGTTTAACTATATTTTTGTAACGGCTGACATTAACAGCAAATTCAACTTTTCACCACAAAGCGTTTATAAAATGTGAACTAAAACGAAAGCAGCCATAAAACCGCGCTAAACTGATTTTTACTGTGCTGAAAATGAAAAATATACTAAACACTGACATCCCACTAAAATTTGCAATACTAACCGGGTAAACAAGTTTCTTGTTTCTCATATTGTTGACAAACATCCTTGCTAGTTGCTACGTGTATGTCTTACCTCACATGAGTGTGCGGCCAAATACATGTTTCAAACTCAGGCTAAGTTAATAAAGGCACCTCTGGGACCCCACGGACGCCTCTTTCTGACACTGGCAAACTATTTCGACCGAAGTCGGCAATAAACAAGTCGCGACAACCTTTCCCAGGGAGTTTTCTGTGGTGTCTGATGACAATCTAGGATCACGTGATCTTAAAGGTGCGCTGGGGGCGAACTTTCTGGACCTTCAAAAACACTGTTACTGCCGGTGTTCGATTTCGCTCGGCTCAGGGCCACAAAAGGTTGACTCAAGGGCTATTTTTGGATCGTTCTTATACAGAGCGACCTAATTGAGGCCGTGTTCTGCGGCAGTGCGGCAATGCCAGTAGACACGCTCCACTAGCATACAGACTGTGTTTTTCCCGTTACCCTTAGCAACTACCAACAACACACCCATGTAACAGGGGACTTCTATTTATTTTCCTAATCTTGGTTGTGTCCCCGGATGATTGGTCAACAGCAATGGTAAAGCTTATGTATAATGAGGTTTCTGTAGAAAATGGATCCCCGGGACATTATAGCTTGGTTTTTAGGTTCGCAAACGAGCCTGGTTATTTTGACAGTTTTTTTTTTTTGACAATTTTCACTTCAGCTGTTACATAAACACCAGAAGCATTTCCTATCCTTTGTATTCCATTGCACACTGAAAACAGAAAACACCGACTCTTTAGCTCCCCGTTGTGCACAAAAAATAACGGGATCAAAAAGCAGTAATAGGCATTCAGAATCGAAAACACATATAATCAATCCCTTTCCCCACACAAATGTTAATGAAACCTCGGAAACAAACTTCAGAAATGACGTTTTCTTGTGAGCTTGTGCAGTCAACGCAGCTATGACTTTGAACAATGATCAATATGAACTTGATATATTAATCAAGCTTTAGAACATTTTTTTTGCCGTGAACAGTGTTGCCAGGTCCATTTCTCAAAAACCGCAACTACGCTAGACAAAACTAGCTTAAAAATTTAAAGTAAAATAAAAACAAGCCAAATTTTGCCGTCATTTAACTGCTTGCAAAGACGAATGTATATCAGAAAGCATGTAAATTAACAAAAATTGTCTTTTGACAACCTCCAATCAGTGAGATTACCCCTCAACTTGAGGTCAGAAAAGGTGGAAAATCGCCACCTTGGCAGTGAATTAGTTTCTAGAATCATTGACACAGTTGACTGCACCAAGCTCATGTACAAGTAAATAGTTAAGACAGCAAATAAGTCAGAAACAAACATTTTCAAAACAAGGAGTTAAGTATGTGATACCATACAATCATTTGACCGTACAGTACAGTGGCACCACACATGCTGAACATTTGCGATCAAAAAAGTTCTAATGTAGTTTCAACATACATTACTGCCATATTACACAGAAATAGACTTGAAACAATATTATTTAGGCCCACAATTCAAAATGGGTCCACTGGTTCACTTATAAATTTAGTTTTTATATTTCGGTTTGGAAAAAAAGCCTGTTACTGTAGTGTCAAAAATCAGTATAGGACTGCAATAAGAACAATATAATGAGCATGGTGCAGTGTCAAAAGTTTTCTCAGTACAGAACATGCTGTATTGCAATAATTTATCAGTCAAATTTACCAACGCTGCACAAATGACATGTCAACAAGATTCACTATAAAAACATCTTTTTGGCCATCTAAACAAATTGGTTTGTTTAGATTGTTATTTGTAATGAAATATGTTCAGCTTTTTGTGAAACAAAACTAGTCTACATAGCACAGCAGCACAATTTCATCTACTTTCAGACACATTCATCATAAATTTGGGGTAGCTGATTATGTGAGATCAGATACAGTTGATTCTGGTAAATAGCAAGTCCAATTTGCTGTTTCAACAAGCTTTTTCTTGGTGATTTTCAGGATTATTTTTTTAACATTCGACTATAGTGTGGAAATCAGTATGCAACAAACTAGAATTTGCAATTAACCTAAATTCTCTGCAAGAAAAAAATGCAAAGGCAAAAGCTGACAAATGTGAAGTTTTAAATCTAATTTAGTTTTCAAAAAAATGAACGAGACAAAGACAGTACAAAAGGCACAAGTCAAAACTACATATATATTATAGTGGTTTATTATACAACCCATTCATTTTTTTCCCCAAAACAAAGCATCCCATGATAATAGTAACCAAATTTTTGTGTTGGGCAATGGGGATGACACAGCCCCATGGTAAAATCTACCACTCTTGAAAGTTTCCTCAAAATAGGTCAAGTATTACTGGCGAATACGGGTAACCAAACATCACAAACAATAAATAGAAATGTTGACTATCACTTAAGTGATCTCCAATAATCCTAAACAGTCACTGCACCAAACAGAGATCCAACATTGCATCGAAAGACAAGAACAATCATTCCCTGTGTACCAGCACAAAGATACCAAGAAGTCCAAGTACTGCATACTGAAAACAAAAAAAGATCAATTTAATGTAGCAGTACTTGTCTACTTCAAATTTTCAGATTTGTAAGGTCTTTGTTTGACAGATCTGTGATAAAATACAGTAAACCTTGGTAAATTAAAATTTGTCGAAAATTGGGGGTGGTCTGAATTAACAGATGTCAACTAGTTAAGCCTTACCACATTACAAATCATTGTACCTCAAGTTTTGTCCGAATTAGGCGAAGATCTGGATTAACCGAATACGGTTTAAGTGAGGTTTACTGTAGTGTTAAAAATGTATTTTGCAATGAACATATTTTTCTCAGAGAATTTATTCACAAAATTTTGGGACAATTTCTGTAAGAAAGTGAAAACAAAAATTTCTAACCTTTAATTTGGGGTAATCGTTCATAAGAATGGTTACCATGCCAACATATGGAACAAAGCCTCTCGCACGACCAACTACATGATTGCGTTCCACCCACAACTGTCCTGGTTTGTACAGGCCACGGTCATCAACCTCATTGTTATCACCCTTGGTAAGAAACTTAATCTTGCCGTCCGGCCTATCAATTAAAAGAAAGCTTTATCGATATAAACATACCTTTCAATCAGATTTATTTAACTTTGTACTATAAAACCAAAAAGGAATTCCTGTTTAAAAGACTGTTAACAAGTACAGTTTAATTTCGAAGAAACATTGGTGGCTTACTTTTCATGTACTTTTATAACCCGATGCACTATTGGTATGTCTCTACCCTCTATTTTGAAAACAACTATCTCTCCAGCTCTGATTTCATCTTCTTGGTAGTTTGTTAGAAAAAGAAGATCGCCTCGGAAAAATGCAGGTTCCATACTTCCACTGCAAACAACAGACAATGTATTTTGATTGAAAAATAACCAATAAAAAGAACAGTTCAAACCATCGCTGTAAAAACTGTGCTATACCTACAGTTTCATCTAAACACAACTTCCCACCTGAGAACAACTACAATTGGACTCTCACTTCCTGTGACAACCATTAAACCTTTCCATATCATCAAGGCAGAGGCAACAATCATTGCAAAGTTGAGAAATTGAAAATAGACCTGGTTTTAAAATAATTTAAACATTTGAGTTGGGTTTAAATTAAAAATGTGTAGAAAGTTTACAGGTCCGTTCAAAATCACCTGTCTCTTGTTCATCCGACGCAGGTCGTCGAACATCTCCATCTTTGATTTTATAGACGAAACTGCCCTAAATAAAGCGATCAATGTTAAAAGCAAGAAACCTTTGTTACGAAACAATACCGTAGATCATTGTTAAATGCATCGGGCGCTACTTTGCATATACGATCACAAGTTAAAACAATACAATCGCAAAACACAGAATATTTGACAAATAACAACTTAAAACGTCTTTATCATAACTTGTGATGTAAAAACATTGGACTTAGTATTTACCGAAACGTATTCTTCAGTCCACGGCTCCACGCTGCGATTCTTTAAAATAGCAAATGTTTTAATTTGAGAGATATTGATCCGAACCACCACAGTCAGTTTTCTTGAACAAATTATATTCGATCACCATGTGTAAACTTGTTTATCGTTTATCCAGGTTATACATAAAATAATTATTACATGTCCATGACTGCAATTTTAAACAAATTTTGAACTAGTTTGTTGACTATTTCTAAGTGATATTTGTTTGGCGAGGATTTTTGTGCCAAAAGGACACGCTTCGATAAGGTTTTTTCCATTCCTTTCAAAGTCCTACCAAACTACCGCATTCTGGAGATACACCAAACAGCAACAGCATTTTATATATTAAACGAATAGAACTGGTTTGACTTGCTTTGTACACGTAATACAAGCTGACCAAAGTTGTGCCAAATATGCGACCTGGTGGACAAAAAGTTTGTTTAGCATCGTATATCAGAGCGGCATTCTGATTCCAAAATTGCAAAGCTAACTAAACAATGATTTGTTTAATCCTCCAGCAATGAACTTTACTGCAAGCAATCCTATAACGGTTGACCAAACTGTTATTGCTCCCTGAAAAAAAATCAATGCAAATAAAACGCCTTTCAACAGCAATGTGCACTGGTGTAGGCTAGAGTAGCCTACGGGGGTGATGAGCACATCCGGCATTGACCTTGCCCTTAATATTACTCAAAATCGCATCTTCGTTCAAGTTACGTCGGTTTTAAAACGTGTTTCCAACTAAACAAAAATGCGTTTGTAGTCACGTCATTGGTGAAACATGCATTTTCGCGGCCCGCGAAGTAACTTTTAGAAGTTGTTTTACTGAGGCGGAATACCGTGTCAGACCAGTGAGTTTACATTTACATGATACAATCATTCTCTATTAGTGGTATATGTAACGTGGTAATTGAATGATAGAAATAGCCCATCTTTAAAATCAGCAGTTGCGATTGTTGCGTAATATTTTTTTACATTGTTACGTCATTGTATGCCATTGTTTTCACACAAAGCAATAAAGCACAGTTGGCTCTTTCATTTTGCAACTTTATATATATATTTTTATATGTATGTTTGTTCCTTATTACAATGTTGTTTTTTAATGTGGTTAATAACTTTAATGAACATTTTACATTATAATCATACAATTTTGTTGTTGTCATGTTACACTGTAACAAATGTTTCGATAGTGCGGCCCTCGGCTTACTTAAAAGTTTGTTTTTGGCCCTCAAACTTGTTTGAGTTTGAGACCCCTGACATAGACAAACATTTTAGTCGCCTATATACGTTGCGCAATAAGTGTCTGCAATAAAAAATATGAAAAGGTGTCCTAAAGTAAGGCGGCTATGTTTGAAACTTTTTTTTTGCTTTTTTACTTTTATTTTTGCTTAAAATTGCTTTGCTTTCAAGTCAAGTCAAGTCAAGTCAAATTTTATTTGCATAGTCACTTCATCATTACAGTTCCATTGTTGAACGGATACGTAAACAGCAAGGACACCGAAAAAACCGTAGGTTATCGAGTCAAGTGTCCTGTCATTTGAATTGTGGTTGAATTCCGTTTTGGGTATGTCCTGCCGTAGGATCGCAACCGACCGCACGAACCTGGCGGGGTACGTCCGGTTGCATAAGACGGTGTTTGAACCCGCAGGTTCTGCTGGCCAAATGAAACCCGCCTAAACGGAAACACCAGCTCGGTTCCTCGGAACGTTTCCTGTGATCCCGTAGGCAGACCCGGGTGTCCCGAGGACAGTTCGTTGCGACGATGAAACTGTTGTCGTCGAGCATCTCCTCCTCTGCTTTTGTAAGATCGATCTCGAGATCTCTGATGTTGTTCGCTGGGGAAGGTGCTGCACTGTCTTCGACCCGGATGGCTGATCTGAAAAAACCGAATCCTACGGCATTCTTTTTATGTGACCAAGTTATCCCGTTTAATGATGTAATAGTATGGAATAAAAAGTCAAAAAGTAAAATCACACTAAGATAAAACTGAAACACACACAAAAAAAAACACGAAAGAAAAAAAGTGAAAACTGTGGTAGTTATGACGTAGGAGAACAAGCTGTATTATATGAATTCTGGTATAGGCGAGGACAGGAAAGTGAAATAATTGTTGAGGGGTGATATTGCCTTAATAAATACAAGCGAAGCTGTTTCTTAAAAGAGGACAAGCGTGACAGAGACTTAATATCGCGTGGTAAGTCTTCCCATACTTTTGGACCTCGATGACAAATTGATCTTGTGCCGAACGCGGTGTTTACGCGTGGATGAAAGTAGTTCTGGTTTTCAGCCCTTCGGGTGTTGTAATGGTGTACTGACGTAATAGGTGTGAAAAGGGAGTTGTATGTGGAAGGTAGTGCACCAGTATGAAACGAATGCAGCAGTTTGGCTACCTCAAGTTTGTAAATGTCTTTAAATTTTAGAAGACGCAAATCATGATATAGTGGAGTAGCGCGACATCGGTAAGGGCTGCGAGTAATAGCTCGCAAAATTTTGTTATGTTTGATGTTAAGGGTTTTAATTGATGCAGCGTATCCGCTACCCCACGCCGCGATCGCATATTGCAGATAGGGGTACGCAAAAGAGTAATAAATAATACGGAGAAACTGTTGTCCAAAGTAGTCACGCAGCTTGTACATGATACCGCAGGCTTGTGCTAGTTTTCGTTCCACATGAGCTATGTGTTTCTCCCATTTTAACTGATCGTCGATATAAACTCCCAGGTATTTTGTTTCTGTTGATCGCTGTATTTGCTGAGATCCTATGGAAATCGAAAACTGCTGCGTGTTTAAGCGCTTGGAAGGACAAAACAGTAAATACGTTGTTTTACTCGTATTAAGAGATAGTTTGTTGTGGCGCATCCAGTTGTCAACATAAACGAGTTCCTTGTTTACGTTGGCCTGTAGATCAGTCAGAGACTCTGATGACATGCTTAAACACGTGTCATCCGCAAAGAGTTTCGTTGTGAATTTAGATGCCGTTGGTAAATCGTTTATGTAAAGCGAAAAGAATAAAGGAGCCAGTGACGAACCTTGAGGGCAGCCACAGGTAACGTTTAGCAGTTTTGATGTTACGTTTTCTATGCGTGTGCATTGTTTGCGGTGACTTAAATAGCTACGGAACAGTTCTAAGGGGCTTCCCCGTATTCCACACTGATGCTCCAACTTCCACAACAAAACCCTGTGATCGACTGTGTCAAACGCTTTTGATAAGTCTAGGAAAATAGCACATGTATATTTCTTCTGGTCAAGGGCGGCTAACACTCTTTCATGTATGTCATAAATTGCCAGGGATGTGGACCGATTGCATCGAAAACCATACTGGTGAGTTGTTAACATTCCATTTTTTTCAACGTAGTTGTACAGACGTTGATATATAATTTTTTCAAAAATCTTAGCGAAAGGGGACAGTAATGAAATTGGTCTGTAGTTAGTGCATTCAACTTGTGAACCTGTTTTATGAATTGGTATTACTTCCGCAATTTTAAGTTCAGTGGGGTATTCCCCATGCTGTATACACCAGTTAAAAGTCTCTGAAAGCAAAGGTGAAATAATGCTTTTGACCATTTTGATGTATTTGATAGGAATTTCATGACTGGGCACAGACTTGCAACTGTCAAGAGTGGATATATACATTTCCACCTCATCTGGGGTAGTGTCATAGAAGAAGAAGGATGATGGCTTTGTCAAAAATATTTTGTAAACAACATTCAGCGTAATTAATATTCTATTGTTTCGCTGCATGGAATTGGCAAGAATGAGCAGCACTGGCTTGATTTTTATTTTGAAATACCGTTTCTCGAACGGCGAAGTGACGATATAGTATTGCCTTCCCTGTTTTTTTCTCTCATGCGGTCGCAGCCCCGGTAGTTTTAAAACTTTACGCCTGTGCATGTATTCAGTCATTTTGCAAAAATAACGTTTTTGCACGCCTGGGGTCACCAATGTAGAAAGGTGTTTATTCCAGGTACATCTTAAAAGAATGACATAACGTTTGAATACGCCGCATAAGACGAGAGTCACAGAGAGAAGGCAATCTGTCCGGTTCGCTGTAGTATACAAAAATGCGATAATCGTAGTGAAAGAGGCCGCGAAAGGGAGCATGGGCGCACACTTTGTCGTTGCTGGTTGGTTTGGATTAGTAAAAAAGAAGTCTTCATTTCGAAAGGTAAGAAACCGGGCGTTTCATTATTCAAGGGGAATTTTTGTGTGTGTTTGAGTAAAATGTCATTATCTATCCGGTAAACGTTTTTGTAACCGACATTGCAGACCAACGTTTAGTCGGACCCATACTAGAAGGTTTTTGCTTAAATAATAAAATGAGCATGCGTGCACGCTCAGCACATAAAATGAACTAAAAATTGATAACCATTCAAAATTGCTAATGTTCTAAAAATAAAGGTTATTGTGCTGCAAAGATAAATTATAGTTCGTACAGATATAAAGTTTAAATATTTTAATACCTGCACCCGGCCTATATGTCTTTCAGCAATCTTGCTCTTTGAAGCAAAAAAACTTGACAGTGACAATGACATAACTTGATATTTTTGTCCTAGTCATGCTTGATAAAAGGTTATGACCAGTTCTTAACCAGGGCCCAGAGGGGTCAGTAGCTGTGTTCCGGGGAGGGCACGGGTGTAAATACACCAGCAACACCCACTAAAACCCAGTTTCTTTTTAACTTTATTCCCCTATATCAGGGGTCACCAAACTACGGCCCGCGAGGTCATTTCATCCGGCCCGCGACCACATTTTTTAGGTTGCCAAATTGTATTAATAACTTTGTAACATTAAAAGTCAATCTACTCCTTACAAAAGTTTTTCTGTGGGAATATTCAGAATTGATATTACCGAGTTTCATCGGATTATGACGCCCAGGATTGATCCAAAGCCAGTTTGTTACGTCACAGAAAAGACTAGTGTTAATTGTGCCCAACAAGTGCCTTCTTTTGTCACTTGTGGAGTAATATACAAGCATTGCTCGTAAGATGAGACTAATTATACAGTTTAACAACCGGTTGGCGCACCCAAAAACGCCTCGCGGGCTAAGTTTGGAAAGACGGCGCTAGGGCATGCATGTAAACCAGGGGTGGGCAAACTTTTCAGCGCAAGGGCCGCATTCAAAAGTTCTTAATCTTATGGGGCCGCATAGTATTTCAAAAAATAACTGGTGTAAAGAATTGGGTTTATTTGATGTATATACCATTCAAATCCGCTTAAAATGCTCAGATTAATAATTTCTATCTTGGTGCATAAGTTTAGCTGAACGGAGCTAACTGTTTATGACGTCATAATCGAGATTGTGACGATTGCCGTGTCTGTTTTTTTGCAATGTTTGCAGACAATAAGCGGATAAAAAGCCTGGCGCATGTGGTTCTTAGGATGGTAATCTTTTTTTCAGTCTCACGAAATCCGTTTTTAGCAGTTTGAAAATCAAAATATTTGGCAAAATAGTTTTTGTTACGTCACGACAGCCAGTACATGTATTTTAACATACATGGTCACGGCCGCACAAACTCGTCTCCGCGGCCGCAGGTTGTGCACCCCTGATTTAGCTCAAAATATTAACATAGTATATTTTCAGCTATGTGCAAATACGTTTGTTGTCACTTTGTTTGCACAAACATTGGTTGAAACGCAACAATTGTAATTGTTCAAAAATAAACAAGCATTTGTTGCAACATAGGCTGCACCACGTTTTTTTGTTAATATATTCCTTGCGCCAACATTAAACAAAGCGAGCCGCATTTAGTATCCATCTTAAGTGTGGTGTGGTGTGTGTTAATGATTCTAAAGCCGTGTTTAATGTCCGTTTGCAATGTACTGCAACGACCTAAACCTGATCCAAAGTGACCAAAGTTTTGGCGTCAACAGTACAAAGTGGGCTGTATTTGAAAACGTAAATTGCTTTTACATTTATCGAACGAAGAAATTGTTTCAAGTGAATATGCGCATGATAACGTGGCAGAAACAGCAGGCTAATGCACGTAAACACCCCGGTATTTTTTAAAACTACGCCTGTGGTTATGATACTATTCAGCGTTGCTCGGTAACTTTCTGTTTAAAATTTCCCAACATTTGGCGGGCCGCATGAACTCCTTTGCCGGGCCGCATGCGGCCCGCGGGCCGTAGTTTGCCCACCCCTGATGTAAACTATGCGGCCCGCGTGAATCATTATTAGCACTCATCCGGCCCGCAGTGAAAAAAGTTTGGTGACCCCTGTCCTATATAAATCGAATTTCACATAGTATTTGTCTATATTGAGGTTTTTCACGATTACGGATTCATGTTTACTCTATTCGACCTGTTTAAAGATGAAACTTGTACCGAATTCCAACATGAGATTGTCATTTACATTTTTAAGGGGCCACGGGTCTTACAGGGTTACTTGCTGGGACCCACGAGGCCCAAAAGTTACTTTTAGGGGCCCGCGATCTACCGAGAGGGCGATGGTGACAATTTTTGAAGTTGGGGGGCGATTTCAAAATTACTGATTGTTTAAATATATACAAGAACTGTGAGACTCACATAACTTTACTTACAAGCAGATATAATTCGCCTTGCAAACAAACACCAGGGACAAGAGACGCATCAGCTTAACCATGCTGATTTTTGAATACATTGTGTTTACTGGCGATTGCTTGTACGTTTTCTCGAGAGCAAGGTTGGGCATTAAATTTGCACAGGAGATACTATATATGTATGGTGACGGGCAATACTCTTTAAATACAACGGTAACGAGCTTTACCCCAAACGTTTTGCTTTCACTCTTTCTAACATAGACCTACAAGCGCTTCCCAGACTGCGAAGTATTTGTATTATTTAGGATTCTCCTCTAACGAGTAATGCCCCATTGTTTTCAACAAAAGTTTCAACAAACTGTTTGCGCATAATCGTAGTAATGTTTTGTTCATGAGGTATCAAACTTTCAAAGATGCGTTAGAACAGTGGTTCTTAACCTGGAGTTCGCGGACCCCCAAGGGGTCCGTGAGATGGCTTTAGGGCAGGGGCGGGCAACTTCTCCAGTCGGCGGGCCTGATATGGGAAAATGAAGTACTTGGCGGGCCGGATTCGTGAATCGATACATAAATCGCGTATTTATCCAGTGATTTAAAACGGATTTTTGACCACCTAAACTAAATACAATCAAGAACGTCGCAATTACAATACAGTCCAAACAATCTAACTGATATAACATAAAATTATTCATCACAGCAAATTTAATGCATACACCACAGACTCAGATACTGCTGAAACACTAACCACACTACACGTGGGGAAACAAAGGAAACCGTGAAAGCAGGCCACACACAAGGTTGGCAGTTATGTCGTAACAATGGATGTATGGTGCAATGGTAACAACGGCGGGAAAGTTTTTTTATTATTGGGGAGCGTTACTGTTTGTTACAACTATAACTTGACGTAGTAAGCAAGTAGTGGGGGATTCGGCAGACTGTGGCCTATATTATGCCCGCGGGCCACGTTATATTATGTAAGACCAGAAACTGTCTGCGGGCCGCTCACAATCCCGTCGCGGGCCGGATCCGGCCCGCGGGCCGTATGTTGCCCGCCCCTGCTTTAGGGGGTCCACGGAGGGAAATATGTTAAGTATCATTAACCAACAGAAGAATATTTTTAGGTTTCTCAACCGTTTTTACAATCCTGCATACGAGTGCACGCTGTTTTGCGCACCTTAATTGGGCCAAGAACATATACTTTTTGTAATTGTTTTTGCTATTGTGACATCATAACACACATGGACAATAGACTTTATAGGACAAGTGATTTGTGAAGTTGTATGTACCAGAAATATTATCAATTCGATGCGTTGGCCACTACAATACAGAAATGTCATTGATTTTAAAGGACTGTAAAGGCGGATTTAAATGCTTCTAAAGCATGAAAGTGTATAATGCAAGAAACGTGAAACATAAAAAGACTCATAGTAAATTGCGTTGGGGGTCCGCAGACTTACAAAATTCAGAAAAGGGGTCCGTGACTACAAAAAGGTTAAGAACCACTGCGTTAGAAGAATTGCGTGAAATGGACCCTGCCATGTAGTAGAACTTTAATTAAGTTTTGACTGTTGACTGAAGCTTTCGTGTTGCTGGGTGAATCTAACCGCCCACATCTGCCCAAAAGGCAGAACTTTTATTCAAATAACAATCTCATAGGGGGCGATTTTGAGCCAGTGCCTTATAAAATTGAGGCGACTTGCCCAAAAAGATGGAAGACCAGCACTGGTTTAGACAAATCTTTTTGTAAATAATGGATACAGAAAAAAATAACCACAATTAAGGATACAAAGAAAGCAAAGGTGCGCCTGTTTCATGTTGTCAATTTCACAACCACGTAATTCTGCTTTTTTCGAGCCAAAACGAGAAACATATCGGACAATAAAATCGACCTTTTTCTTTCTTGCATAGGATGTGCCGTATGGCTGGGAACCATTTGGAGGTTTCCCTATCTTTGCTATAGAAATGGCGGAGAGGAGTAAATTAATCGAATTTAGATCTCAAATCGCTTGCACTTTGGGGTTAATAATTTGTTGCTACGCCATTGTGTTCAAAATGCCAACAAAAAAACAAAAAGAAAAGTCAAAAAATGTTATGTTTTCGCTTAAACAGAATGCGCCATGTTAAATTGTATTGAATGTACAATGTCAACGAAATATTTTTTATGTACAAGGCGTTACTTGAATGTTTAGGAGCATTTCTTGTTCCCTACTTGATCTTTCTGTTGATATGCGGTCGCTCTTTTTCCCTGGGTTGTCATTGGGTCAATTCAGCCTATAGGCTGGTTTCTTCCTGTGGCGTGTATCTACTACAACGTGATTATTGCATACAGCCTCCATTTCATCGTTCATTCGTTTTCGTCCACTTTGTCGTGGTCTACATGCAATAATGACTGGAACACTTACTTGTGCATATATAGACAGGTCAATCATTTTGTATGTAACTGAAACCTCATGAGCCCGGGGTATGTTTTTCAGCAATCATTCTACCTCAGCGAAGCAATTAAGTGTATCAAGGTTGATTAAAGGGATTTTGGTGAAAAAAAATTTACCGTTACATGAAAACGTATGTGTATTAAGCACCAAAACTGAACTCAAAACTAGTAAATGTAAGTAATTCCAATAAGGTAATTAAAGGACGCACATTTAGAAATAGTGATATTTTTTTAAATGATACGTTGGCTCGTTTTTTTAAAAAAATAACTACGAATGAATAATGATTAACTGAATTCTCTGTGTTATTTATATTTTTTAAACCGACATTTGAGATGCTCACAGTTCAATATTATACTAACGTTTTGGTAATATTCCGCACAGTAACTTTCTGCAATGAAAAAATAATGATTTTTATATGCAAGGTGCTTATAGCCTTTAGATCAGCGGTTCCCAAACTGGGGTCCGCGGTCCTTTAGGGGTCCGTGAGGCAATTTTGCGGCGACCGCGAAGCGGTTGAAGTAATTCTATAATCTTATTTGGCGTCAGTTTGTGCCACTAAATAAGTTTAAATCAAAGTAGAATTGAGAATCGACTGTCTCCATTGCTAAACAATGGCCTTTATTGAATGACAACTAAAAAAATGCAATTGTTCGCGCACAATCGTAATGTTTTTGTCCTGTTTGTGATGTCACATGCTGTTTTTGGATGATTATTATGCGCAATTTTGCACAACTAGCTAAAATCCTGCAATAAACTTTCGCTTTTATGAAATACACATTTAGGCTTAAGGACCGCGAACCCTTGAAATAATGGCAAGGGGACCATTTAGAAAAAAATATGAAAAAGTTTGGGAACCACTGCTTTAGATGTTGATGTGTAGGTCTGCATTAAATACAGTGTTTAATGTCCGTTTGCAAAGCACTGCAGCAGCCTAAACTTAATGCAATGTGACCTACCTTTATGCGTTAACAAAGCAAAGTCAGAAATATTTAAAACGTGAATTGCTTTCACTTTTATTTTCCGGCATAACAAGTTGCTTGTAACCAAATCGTCGTTAAAATTGCTGATTTGACAAATCGTCCTTTCGTAGATAGCCTATGCTTAGTCAAGTGACTATTTGCAAAATAATGTGACAGAAACTACAAGCTATAAAGCACGTAAACGCTATAGTTATTTGATCCCATACCGGCAAAGAATCGCACGAGTATAGCCTACATAGCGCTTGATATTTCTGTTAATTTGCGGTCGCTGTCCTTCCCTGGGTTGTCATTGGGTCAATTCGGTGCTCTCAGACAGACTTTTTATGGTGTGTATTTACTACAACGTGATTATTGCATACAGCCTCCATTTTATCGTTGAGTCGTTTACGTCCACTTTGCCGTGGTCTACATGCAATAATGACTGGAACACTTACTTGTGCATGGACAGGTCAATCATTTATATGCAACTATAGAGCCTCGTGAGCCCGGGTTATGTGTTTTCAGCATCGTATGTGTATTAAGCAGCACCAAAACTGAACTCAAAACTAATAAATGTAAGTAATTCCAATAGGGTAATTAAAGGACGCACATTTAGAAATAGTGATCTTTTTTTAAATGATACGTTGGCTCTTTTTTTCAAATAACTACGAATGAATGATGATTATAACTGCTCTGCGTTATTTGCGTTTTATAAACGGACATTTGAGATGCTCACAGTTCAATATTTTTGTTGTTGTTTTTGTAATTAGTTTTGGGCGCTTTTTCTTTTATTTTTGTTTATTCTCGTTTGTATATTTTTCAGATTGCGTCTGTTCAACTGGTTGACTTTAACAGAAACACACATAAAATGGTAAGTATCATTGTTTTCTGTGGGTTTTGTTAACAAGAAACAATAAAATATTTAACAAAATACTCAAAACATTCAAAGTTGTTCACAAATGCAGGTAGAGCTACTAACACAGGCACTCACATCACGCCGATTTGGGAACTTCCGATAGGTTGCGCAACGAAGCAGAAATGTTTACGGTTACCATAATTGCTGAGTCAACAATTATTGCCATAGAAAATGCGTTTTGTTGCGCCACCTATCGGAAATTTGCAGGCCTGTCCTGTGAATTCTTGTGTTAGTAGCTCTACCACAAATACACTTTATAACATCTGAAAAATAAAATGAAAAAAACGGTAGAAATATTCGCTCCTATTACGAAATGTGTGTTTTAACTTACTTTTGCACATTGCAATTATCGAGAAAGATTAGTTAATAAACGAAGCCCAACAAACTATTTTACAATTTCTTTTTTACAACTATTTTACAAAACTAAAACTTACATTTAGGCTATTCCGTTTGTTTCTTATATGAACGAGAGAAGCCAATTGGAAAAGTGCTATCTGGCTGGATTGAATGTCTTTTCAATGGAAATTGTCTTATGCATTTATGTATTTAATGCATTTGGCGAAGCTGCATGTGGTGTTTTTGTGTAATATTTTGTCTTCATTTTGACCTATACTCTCGGTATAAATGTCTTGGAACAAAATTTTGGTTTGCAACATTTATCACAGAATCATTTGCATGTTTTGACGCTGCTTGGTGGTGCTCCTGCAACAGCTTTGCTATGAACATCCGACAAAACCGTAGGAACGTGGCTTATCAGAAATTGTTTGTGGAGTGTGCTATTTTCTCTTGTCTTGTGCTGGCAATGTGTTGTGTTTTCACACTGTTTTGTGGACTTCTAAGCTGGTTGCTCAAATGAGCTGATCACGATATTTAGCATCGTTTATTGTTGCCATAATATACCAGATACTATAGATGCCATGATATACCAGATACTATATTGTGCTTTCCAGTATAGTCAGTACATGTTGTAAACCATATATTTGAACAAAATCGCACATGTTAATAAAAAACTAGTGTATTGTCCTACATGTGAAACATTTGACTCGGATTTGCTGGCTTGTGTACGGTACTTAGAGGCTGCGGATAACAGTAAATAGAAGCATTGTGGTTTGTGTTTGTAATGTAATTGTATATGTTTTATATTAGAGCAGCGGTTCTCAAACTGGGTTCCGTGGTCCCTTATCATGGGTCCGTCATGAAATTTCAGAGAGACCGGGAGGGGCTTAAAGCATTTGTACAATCTTATGTAGTATATGAGAACTTGCGAGTGAAAAGCAAAAAATTAGATAGATGAATGAATTTTCTGTGACAAGAAGTGGTTCTTTACTTCATTTTTAAGTAAGAGACAGAGGCGATGGTTCGCGCACTATGTTTGTCTTGTTTGTGACGTAGTAATCCTTGGGAACATTCTCACGCAGAGATCTTACGAAACTAATCTAAATTCATTCTGCATGTTGTTGTGAAAATGCGTTCGAAATAAATAAATGAATTTTTAGTTTGGTAAATGAACAGTTTTATTTTGCCAAGGTGTTTTAAATTTTATGTATACATTTAGCTTGGACCGCGAGTGCTCGAAAAAATTGCGAAGGAAGCGTTCTGACAAAAAAATAAAAAAGTTGGATGTTTCGATCGAATAAGTTGACCAAACCATCACCACTTTCGATGCTTACCATACCACTATAGCAAGTAGGCCTACCATACGTTCTCTTTTTGGAGGTCATGTCCTTTTTAACGAAAAGCAAGTTGTCCTCCAGGGCAGTGGCGGCTCGTGCCTAAAATTTCTGGGGGTGCTGCTCCAATTTTTAGCCTTTATTGGACAAATATAAGTTGCCAATAGAGAGAAAAGCCACATATCTAGTTTTCTAATCATTGTTTGTGTAGAAAAACAAGTAATACAAATCTAAATTAGCAACTCCATTGTGACGTAATGGTTGTTACGCAATAATGTACACGGGTGTAAACAGCAGACGGTATCATTGGGGAATTTTGTTTACTTGCACAGCGACGGGCCAAACTCAATAACATGCAGTAATAATGTGGCACAAAAACACACGTGACACAGTCTCGAAACAAAGCGGTTGTAAATACGGTAAAACACAACAACAGTATAAAGAAAAAAAATATTAATAAATGAGTCGAAAAAGATCGAAGTATTTCAATTGGACAACATTTAAGTAAAACTGGTTATAACAATGACTACTAACTAACACACTTGCTATTCAGTCATTAATATGGCCATGTATCATTTAAGTAACTTATAGCCACAGTCAGCATTTTCAACATATTCCATTATACACGTCACAGATTATAATTGCCACACAAAAAAATAGCCATAAAGCTTTTTATTTGTATCATAAATGACAAATTCAACAACCACATTACATTTGTGGCAGAAATTGTTTATTCAACATCTTTTCTTAATTTTTGTGTACAACTATTAATTGTTTGTAAGTTTCTTAACTGCTAAACTTGCTGCTTTATTTGGTGGCATATTGCTTATAATTCCTTTTTTTTTGAAGTACAAAACTCTGCAACCTTTGGAAATTACAACACTCTCACTTAAACTTAAAACATATTATTAAACCTTGTGCTTTTATTTTACAACCAAAATGAATCATAAAGCTATAGTTGAAGCAAAATAATTGATAGCTTCTTCCTTGATTTCCAAATGACAACCAAGAAACTGTTTTTTTTCTATTTAGTGCTATCACTGCAAATGCAAGTCTTTTTGGAAATAATGGTGTTCCTTAGAAAAGTGTGCATCCTTTTCAGTGTTGACATCCTTTTCAAGAACCGTTTTGCCTTTAAGAGACTCATGGAAACTGCTGACTAACTGGCTTTTCCTTTAAAAGTTTCAGTAACTTTTCTAACAACAGGATATGTTTGGTGGTCACTACTATCTCCCCTGTAGAATGTTCATTCTTAAGAAACATTTCCTGTGAAGCAATTTAGCAGCTACTGTTTAAAGAAACATAACATGTCCAATATATCAATACACAAGATTGCACTTGGTTGCAAATACTGTCCACATGGTGTGTTAAGAAACCAAAACTTGAAATTGTCATCACTAAGGTATTTCAAAATTCCTGTAGCTTGTGCAATTGTTTGTTCTGCATTTAATATTGCCTGAATTTCAGTGAGACATTTAACTTCACAGTCACAAATTTAATTTTTCTTTGGTAGCATTAAGAACTAAAACTGAGTATTTCTTGGTGTTGCTTATTCCTGCATGACATTGGAGTAGCAGATGTTTGTCCCATACTTTCATAAAACTTTTTAATTCAGTTATTTATTATAAAGGTTAATTGTGACTTTTCAAGGTGTTAGATGACCTTTTTTCTTTTTCAAGATGTTAGATTTTCTTTACAGTCATCTTAAAGAGTCACGACTAACAGTCAAACAATAAATTTAATGATAGCAAAATAATTATTTAACTGCACTCACTGTCGAACTTAAATATACAGTACACGGGTTTGGCTTTGGATCTCACTGACGCGAAGCAGACAACACAACTATAGCGCTAAAAAAATTTTTTTTTTCAAATAATACAAAATTTTTATTATTTTTATTTTAATAAAATGCCGATTAATGCAATAAAAATTATTTTTAGTATACACTGATCAAACAAAAAAAACTATATGTAAAGATTGTTTTGTATAACAACTTGGAAGAGGAATGTCAAGTAAAAATACTGGGGGTGCTGCAGGTCCGCAGCCCACTCGCACGAGCCGCCCCTGCAACTGGTATGAGCTAGTCGTCGTTAAATTGAAAAATAATATGAAAACAGTCTCTATTTACGCATACCAACAAAATAACTTCCTCGCAGCGAAATGCACCAACAACTTAATCACACAATAGATTACGATAAATTTCCAGCGGCGTTTAAAGTTAAACCTTTCTTGGGGTGTAATCTCATGAGCACGTGGGTTTTTCCACACTTTTACAGTTGTCAACGCACTTAGGTGTTATACAGTGTGCATGTTTAAGCCTAAACTGCAAAGGTACTCAAAATGCTGTTTCTTTTGTATGACTAAACCTGGTTAGGGCACAGCTACGTTTGTACATTCATAAATTTTTGGTTTTAACCAAATGTTTAGTTAGTGTTACGTCGTTTTCGCCAACTGTTGTGAACATAACTTTGCCCAGCAAAACGTATAACAATTATCCTGTGACGCAACAGTTAGTGTTCCATTGCGTGACAATTAATGTTCCAATGCGTGACGTCAATTGCCTGTGTACTGTGTATGTTGCAATCATTTGTAACTTGCCTCGTGGTGTACGTTTGTGAACTGCTGACAGGCATAATTTAAATTGAAGCAATCAATCTAAACTCTGATACCTTTATTTAGCAGCTAGAAAGTATAAATAAATTGCTGAGTTTGATAAAGCTGCATTTGTGAATCATTTTGCTGGTAAGTTTGGCTTTGTACTGTAATGTGAAGTTTTGTTCTAAATCTGTAAATGTTTGGTTGTTTGTGCAGGATTTGTTCGGCCTTTAAAGCATCATTTAATACCAAAACCCCTGTGGCCAAACAGTCGGTATGTTTACTTTATTGCGTGTAAAATTGTGATTCATGCTTTATATGCCTTCGTTTTTCTTGTGCAGAAAAACCGGAATTGACCATACCATTAAAACGAATTGTCGTTCCTTTATAGTGCGTTTTTTATTGAGCCACATTGTGTGACGTTTGCGTGAAAGGGGAACACGCGACAGAAAGCGTTACAGTTAGTTTGATGTGATTTTAGTATTCCATTTTTTAAATTAGAGGCAATCAGTAAGATACATTTTATGCAGCAGTTTACATTTTATTACAAGAGTCAAAGAGAACTTTTGCTCACAATAAAGTTTGAGTAGAGGAGAAAATGTTGCAATTTTAATTACCTGAACGCAAGTTTCTTAACTATAGTAATAAATTGTTGCATCCAGATTAACCCAAACGCAGCAAAACTGACCAATAAAAAGATGAGTCTATATCCCACAAAAAATAACACCTTTTTCGTCTTTAGTTAAACATAATGATACCCAACTAACATGTTTACAATTTCCAACAATAAAATGATGGCATGCATTAAGCGATTCAAATTCGATAAAATGAGTAGTGATGGGACGATACCAAGTTTTGAAGCGAGTACCACATGTATATACCTTCGATACCGAGTACTTAAGTGTAGTGTTGTACTTAGTTGTATATCACTGGCTAATTTATCTGCCATGGCCGGGGTACAGGTGTGCACACGCACATAGCGAAACATTTAATCTCCACGTGATAGCGAAAAAGATACACGTAAACTGGCGGAACTTTTTTTCCAATTTTGTGCTGTCCGAAGCAAATATTGGCTGAAAGTTGCCCGTATTCTTGTGGTGTAAATCGGCCTTCGGTACTCGCACGTTGGTATCGAAAACTGAAACAAAATATTTCGATACCGAGTGCGACGAGTATCGATACCACTGAAATCGTTCGATACCGGGTACTCATCCCATCACTAAAAATGAGGTAAGTGCAATATATATCTTACCACTAAATGAGTAAAACTAAAAAAGAGGAGTCAAACACTAAACACTTCAAAAGGATAAAAGAAAGGAGGCAGTCTAAAAACACAAGGCAAAAGTGATGGGACAAAATATCAGCATTTAAAAAATATTATGTTGTACATTTTTGCTACTTGTTAATTGAACTTTGGCCAACAGATTGATTTGACAATAAAGTTTAAGATTTCCAGGATTGATGGAAGAAGGAATGTTGTGTCCAGACTTCCAACTCATTCTGAAACAAAAATAGAAAATTTTGTTGTTGGCAAGCAGTTTTATGCAATAAAATCCATGAAAAATTGACACAACAAAAATATCAAAAGTTAACCATTTCTCCCAAGATCCACAACATTCCAGAACGGAAGGTTAAAAGATATACACCAATCATTCCCTGTGTATCAGCACAAAGATACCAAGAAGTCCAAGCACTGCATACTAAAAAGGGATAAACTAATGAATCTTATCTCATTATTGCATTTTTCTGGTCATTTAAACTTTATATAGGTGCAAAAATTTACAGTTAAAATCAGATTTCTAATAAATTGACTTGAAAACTTTTAATAGAAAAATTGAAAAAAAAGTTTTATTTCTATTTGATGGTAATCTCATGTATTAAATCAAACTCCTTAAAATTGGATCACACAAATTTAAAAAACAAAACAGGCAAATAATTAATATCCTACCTTTAATTTGGGGTAATCGTTCATTAGTATTGTTACAATGCCAATATATGGAACAAAACCCCTTGCCCTTCCTAGTACATGATTGCGTTCTACCCATAACTGTCCTGGTTTGTACAGTTCACGATCATCAACCTCATTATTATCACCTTTAGTTAGGAATTTCACCTTACCATCTGGCCTACCAATGAAAAAAGATTGCTTTAATGATAAAACTACAGAATAAAATGCCGAAAACTTACTTTTCATGTACTTTTATAACCCTGTGCACTATTGGTATGTCTCTACCCTCTATCTTGAAAACAACAATTTCTCCAGCTTGGATTTCATCTTCTTGGTAGTTTGTTAGAAAAAGAAGATCACCTCGGAAAAATGCTGGTTCCATACTTCCACTGTAGATAGAGATGCAAAATGTTAAAATTAAAAACTTTTTTCACATTTAGAAAGACAAATTATTGAATAAAAAAAATCAAGAAATCTGGCATGACAAGTTTATGACATATTGTCAATTTGTCATACATTATAATATCTAAACAGGCAGTGCCATGCCACAAAAACATTTTTTAGCAAAAGACTTTTCTGTTTCTCAAAAGCTGCTACTGTTGACTCAAGCTGGCTTGCAAAAATGTTTGTCACATTTCTTAAAAATGGTGATCAAATGTTGAATATATAAAAACCAAAATCCTCCGCCAGCCTAATATTACATTTAAAAAGGAAGAGCAAAGCTTAACACACTAACCTGAGAACAACCACAATTGGACTCTCACTTCCAGAAACAACCATTAAACCCTTCCATATCATCAAGGCAGAAGCCACAATCATTGCAATATTGAGGAATTGAAAATAAACCTAGTATCCCAAAAATGAAAACAACTTTAAAATTATAATTTAACAAAAATACACAATTACCTGTCTCTTGTTCATCCGACGCAAGTCGTCAAACACAGCCTGGATCTCCATTTTTGATTTTTAATTATAAGCGGCTGCTACAAAGGAGAAAGTCCGAAATATTTGTCTAATGCAAATAAAAATATGCCTCAAAAGTAAATGTTTGTTTTGTTTGTGCAGCCTGCAGTGAGATTGAATGAGAGAGATGTTGATCCAAGGCTACACGGTGGACTTTGTCGTCACATTTTCATTTTTATAGCGACCATTTGTAACTTCTTTTCATAACAAAAAAGTCATAATTAGTTAGTCCTGCCACTACTTGCACTTATAACGTAATTGTAAAGTTTAATTTTGTATTGCGGACAACTACAATTGCTTGGCCTGGATTTTTGTGGCTAAAGGCCACGCTTCAAATGATCGAGAGAATCAAAACAAATGCTTGTTAAAATGAAGATGTCACCATTAACACAAACATTTGCACAGGTTCTTGCTGCTTGATATGCAGAAAAAGCTCGGCAGGTGATCGCTCGTTCATTTCTACAAGACAAGAGCGTCCGACCGAAATCAGGTAAGCGCGACGCCAAACCAGACAGAACAAATAAAACAAACAAACTTGCGCAGGTTTAAGCGAGCGCGCTACGCATAGCTTAAACGGGCCTTCAGATTTGTGCAGCGCTCTACATTTTGTGTTTGTTTGTTTGTTCACAAACCGCTCACACAAAAAGTTTATTGTTTCACATTCGAATAAAAATTCACACAATTTCCGTCACCAGAAAATAAATCGAGTGCAATGCAATGTAACAAATTAAGGGTATAACAAAAAAGTTAAGGTGATCAAAAACGACTAATCAAGGAACATGCTGTACATCTTTTGTTGCTCGTTGTCATCGAATTTTGGCACAAAGTTAAACTTCACAATCGAGTCAAAACCCTCAGCCTTCGATGGTTCAACGTAGTTTTTGCGAAACGAATAAATAATCATCGCTGGTACGATGTCGTGCTCGGATCCGGACAATTCCCTAAACCTAAAATATATATAATACTTTTTGTTTATTTTGGTTTTTAATATTTGCGTGTGGAGTAGCCTATGCATGGCTGGAAAAGTGCTAAAGGCTAATGTGGCTATAGGCTATACACATTGTAGCCTAAACCAAGTATTTAACTTTTACAAAAACACTGAACGTATAAATTATCATTTAAACTTTTGTCGATCCACAGTTAGCGTATTTTGAACAACATTTTAACCCTATTTTTGGCTTGAAACACGTTCCGTTCCGCGCTGACTAGAAAAACGATTTTCTATAGGCCGAAAAGTTGGTAAAATTACGACAAAAAGGCGAGTCTGAAGGAAGCCCAAGCCTTTCTGTTTAAACTCCTTATACCTGACTTAAAAAAGAAGAGTAGCCTTATACCTGACTTAAAAATCTACTGTAGGCCTAAACAGTTTTACCTATTTTCATGAAAGTGAATTTATAAAAGCGGACCAACCACACTTTTAAAGGTAAAAAATAAAAATGCTTTGATTTCAACACCACAAAAACGTTTCTAACTAACAACGAAATACTTACGATAAACATAAATTAATGACTGGGACCAACCTTGAAGCGTTCATATAATCCAGCGATCACAGCACATTAACGTATAAATTACAATACGCAGGGCTTAATAAAGGCGGTATACCGAAAAAGTCGGTCGTGGGTTCGAATCCCAGGCTAATATTTTTAGTCTGTGCCTTGCCGTATGAGAATGAGTTGTGGTCGGCTGATTCGTTGTTGCTCAAATGGGCCTGGCAACTATGATTTAAAATTAAACAACTAGACTGAAATCGAATCAGAACCCACAAACTGATAACTACAAGGCGATTACATGTGACCAAAATATTGCTGAAACGACCTACACATTTGACAATTGTACTCCGAAGTGTGAAAAACTCACTCCCATGAATTTTTTACTTACCTGTTATTGTGAAAAGCATGTTCGATAGTCACAGTGGAAACAAAACATCTACATTGACAACCCTGAGCTTTTGCGCAATCCACATATCTGAGACACAAAATTTAGTCAAGACCAATTTTGCAGGCATTGTTGAGAAACATTACTACAGGACAAACCGTTTTCTGGATGCAATATCGGCATTAGTGTTATCAACTACAACACTTTTTCCAGAAGCAAGTGCTTGTTTGCATGCAGCCACACATTTCTGCCAAGTTTTCATGGTGTCCTGTAGAAAACATACAGTGTTTGGTTGTTGAACTTGCACACATAAATTAATCAGCCATCATTTTACCCTGTTAACATGGACATAACCCTTTGGAAGAATATTGTTTTTGACAAACGATGATTTTCCACCTATTGTAAATAAGAAATATTTCAGGTTACTGTTGTTTGTTTTATCGCTTTTCAATGGCACATATAGTCAGTAAGTGTTTGGTTAACTGCTATACAACAGCATTTTCTGAGTTTGTGGCTTCTGTCATATTGCAAAATAAAAGTTTTGCATGACGGGGTCACCAATGTAACGAGGTGTTCATTCGAGGTAAATCTTAAAAGAATAACACAATGTACCAATACGAAGCATAAAACGAGAGTCAAAGAAAGAAGGCAATCTGTCCGGTTCGTTGTAGTATGCACAAACACCATAATCGTGGTGAGAGAGGCCGCTACAACTGTTTTCTATTAAGGCTAATGTAAAGTCATAGTAAAACTTACTTGCAGGATATCCAACCATAACTATAACCTCCTGCTTGTCACTTGTCACATCACCACCTTCGGTCAGTGGGGCATTTAATGGAATGCTTTTCTACAAAAGTTAATGCATTAAATCAGTGTTTCTTACACTTTTTTTTAGTATAGAGCTTGTTGATTTCAAATGCCTCATGCCCAATATACGAAAACATTTCACCAAAATACTTGTTGTTTGTTTAAACATTAAGAGGTATATGTCCAAATGTATTTGTTTGCTGTACTGTGTTCTAACCAGTGTTTCATACCGGAACGGAACGGAACGTTATACCGGAACGAAATAAATATTTTTTGGCTCAAATACCAGAACGAAATACCGATGTAAAAAAATTCAAAATACCGGAACAGAACGAAATACCGTTATTTTTTATTCCAGTATTTCGTTCTGAACATTTGACATGAAACAACTGCTGAAAATTTCGCGCTCTTACAATTTACATTCGTTTGACCATCATTGACAAATGTTATGTGACGTAACAACTACCGACAATAATTTTTGTGTGTTGCAAGTTGCAACTTTCTTTCTTTTTTCGCTTAATAGCTGTAAAGACCAGAAAGAAATGTTCTTTTGTTAAGACCGAAATACCGAAAAATACCGTTATAAATTTATTTCGGTCAGACCGGAACGAAATGAAAATATCGGTCCAGAACGAAATAACAAAATAAATAATTTGCTCAGAACGAATAACGTTATTTCGTTTCGTTCCGTTCCGGTATGAAACACTGGTTCTAACTGGAAACATTTATTCCATCGCTCCCCAATCACCCTCTTCAACACTCCCCTTACAATTGGAAATGACCCCAGTTGGTACTGCAGCTTACTTTGAGAATTCCTCCACTAAATAAAATTTCTAAATCCAAATATAACTTGAGTTTTATTTACAACTCAAATGCTTTGAAGTTTAAATTTGGGAAAATCTAATCCAACCTTAGTTAGGCAAGTCTTTTTTTTAACCCAAATTGTTCAGATAATTTCATTCCACAAATGTTTACAAAACCATAACATTCAAAAAGTTACTTTACATAAAAATATACAAACTTACGGGATTGAATGATGGCATTTCAAACTTTACTGACTTCTGTGACAAAAAGAATTCTTCAGGAGTAAAAAATGGAACTCCAAGATTCATTGCAAACAATCTGCAAAAAGAATATATTCATACTAGGATCAGCCCTATGCTTGGTAGACCAGCTGATTCGGTATATTGCCTTTATTAGGCCTGGCGTACTATGACGCATTGTACAGAATTAGAAGCAGTTAATACCTGTCTCCACAACTGAAATCCTTCTTTTTGCCAGGGGCCCAGTTCTTTGGTCTTCCAGCAGCATCACCCACATAAGTAAAGTCTGTCAACTCTACTCCACCATTTCCATCTTCTTTCAGCCACTTCCATGAACCAATGTTTGGTTTCCTATTTTTACCACGCTTGGTAATAGCTACTACCTAAAATTATACATTTGAAATGAATTGAAATGTTTATTTACTAGAGATAAACTAATATATGTCCAAAAGCTACGAAGCCACCAAGATAGCCAAGTGTGCACAAGGTTGTTCTTGAGCAAGAAACTTGAGCGGCATTGCTCTGACCCATAGGTACCTGATGGGTTGAACTAAATTGAAGTCACCAACTGCCGTTGTTAAAAAATCAAAAAAAAAATGATTTAATAGACTTGCTATAAAACAGACAGCTTGACGATGGACTAATTGTAAGCAAAATGCATTCAGGATTTGCTCATCCACTAAGGATACAAACAACAATTGAGCAAACAAAAACTGATAGTAAACTCTTCAGGACTGTAAGAAACAATCTACCTAATCAAGCTGGCCTCCTTAGCATTCAAATGTCACAATTTATAGGCTAGGAAAAACAGGCAGTGGTAAACTTAGAACCCACCTGTGCTGCTACATTTAGTTTCTCCAGAACAGCTTCTATCTTCTTTTTAAAGTCAACTTCTTTCACCTTCCCCTTACCAATGCCAAGTTGGTTTGTTATAATGACAACTTTACCACCTGTTAAAAAAGACTATTGCATCGAGCAACCAGCAAAAACAACAGGCTTACAAATTGGTTTTATGTCCACCAAAACAAACTTATTGGTTTTAAGTTGAAAAAGCATGTTGAAATATGCAAGAGCTAGATTTTAAGCTACATTAAGTAATACAGACATTTTCTGGTAAAACAAGTTGCATTGATTGGAAAACTTTTTTTTCTACATACAGTGTCTTTTCATAACATAGTTTTGTTTACATTTTTACACACTTACCTTCTTTGATAACAGTCTGCAATTTTCCTGGAATCTGACTAAACAGAAGTTTCCAATCTTTGTTGTCAACAGCAAATGTTTTACCTAAATTTGACACCAAGATGTGAGGTAATAAAACTTAAGGTACTAACAGGTCAGCAGTTTGCCACCTTTTATTGAGATTTAGTTACAGATTTCACCTGATTTCGTGGTAATAAGGGTTGAATCCATGTCAAATGCAACCACCCTTGATGAATGCTTTAGTCCTGCTGATTCATAGACGAGCATATCCACACCAACATTGTACCATCCTGCTCCCCTTGTATTCTCCACAGATAGCAATTCATCTGATTTTTCAGAATTGATGGAACCTGAGGTTTATTAGGAGTTGGTGTTAAACTTTTGAGACATTTTAACAAATTAAGTCAGCCCAAAGACCAATTAGGTTTCAGAATGAGTAGTTGAAAAAATATTTGGTAAAATGGTGATGTTTAACTGAAAACAAAAATGCCATTTAAAGTCTTACAAACAGATCTGGCATTGATTAAACATTTCAACATTTTTTTTTGCCATCATCTGTGAAAAGAAGTAATTCAAGTCAAACAGTACTTTTAAACATACAGGGGAGGAAGGAAGAAATAATATTAGTTTCTGAGCAGTGGACTAGAATACATCATCATGTTCAGGCCATAACTTGTTTGTCAAAAGCTTTACAGTAAAGTATGGAATCAATTTGGAACAGAAAAAGTTTGTGCAATAGACTATGATATTTTTAATATTTTCACATTTTTAGTGTTTTTTTTTTATCTAGGAGCATACTAACCAGTAGAAGGTGCAAATGTTTGTTTTTGAAGTTTCTCCAATTTTGCTTTCACCAAAGCTTCATCACCTAAGTATTTATATGCAAAAAATCAATATTTCAGTTTAATGAAACAAAACAAAAATGTTACTGAAAAATAAAAGAAACCCACCCACCAGAATCAACATTGGAGTTGCTGTCGAGTTTTGGCTTTTTTGAAGTACCACCACCAAAAAAATCAGAGATAGTCCTTTTCTTTTCACTCTTTTCTGCTTTCTCTAAAACACATACAGTCAAACTTCGATACTATGCCACCCTTTGGGACCGAGAGAAAGTGGCATAGTAGCGAGGGTGGCATAATAGTGAGGGTTGGTTGTAAAAATAGCCTTGTGACGTGACAATGTACTGTGATGCCACATTGTGTTGTACGATTGTAATTTATTACAGTATACAGTATAAGGTACAGTATACTGTATAATTTATTACAAAAAACGGATAGATCGTGCATAGAACAAACAATACCTGTTAGTTTTGTCGTGATACAAGCACGGAACGGCGTTTACATAACTCGCTGCAAAGCCGTGAAACCTCTTGACATGACCATGTTTGTTTACTCAAAATTAAGCCTTTGCCAGCTGACATTATTGTTAAATTCTCTATTTGTTTGTGATGTTACTGAAAACTTTTTTTTTTAATATTAAAATGACTCGAGGCTTCAATATTCAAATAAAAACGATTGGGTACTTCAAGCACAAATTAAAACCTGGCTCTTTGATGATCAATTGGTGTGGATAAAGGTTCAGAATGATGTGCAATGTTTCATTTTCCTTCAAAGTTTTTGATTCTCCTTTTGCCATTTCACAGTTGTTAATTGAAGAAGGTGTGGTTCCAATCATTTTCATAGCAACTGATTTTGTAGAATAATCTGCACACAGTTCTAACTGTTTCCTGCAAACAAAGTATTTCAATGAATGAATTGGAAAAAATATGAATTTAACGCAATTTTGTTTAAGAGTACGAATATTAAAGTCCAATGATTTGACATGAATAACTGGCTTATCAAATACATGTACTATTTGCAAATAGTTAGCAACAAACAAATAAAATAAATGCATTGATTGTTTTTTACTGATTTTAATAAATACTCGCAAGGCATACGTGCATTGCCAAAATTGCAAATTATCTACATATAGTCTACCTTGAACATTTTTTGTCAGAAATCTTCGTCTCAATAGAACGGCCCACATATGTCGTTGTGCCGTCCGGCAAATATATATCATCATGTTTACCGTCGCAGCTACGTAAAAACATCTCCATTTTGTGTCACAAACAGGTAGCTTGCCCAGTTGAGAAGTAACTTTGCTGCATTCTCGCAGCATCAATCAATATGCGAGCAATATCGCGGTTGCACAACAACAAGCAACTCTACGATTTGTTTACTACGAGGGGATTCCCCTTCGCACAGGAACTGATGTTCCACACCGCTTGGAAGGAAAGATATTAACATCTTTTTTGAAATCAGGTCGCTGAACCCGCTGTAGAATGCCTGACTCCACGCTGTTTTAATATCGTGTAAGTTCAGCATTTACAGTTTTTAGTCAAAAGTTACTCTAAAAAAGCTGCATTAAACAAGTATTTATGGGCAAGTCACAAGTAAACGGAGTCGTTCACCAAGTAGGCTAATGTCAAGTGAGGTTTGTCTGGTGGTTACTGGGTTGGGACATACGTCCTTAGGTGCTTTCAACAAAAAGAGTACGTTTAAAGCAAAACCGGTCAGTTTGGGTAATTTACAACATGCAGCCAAAAGCATTTGTTTTTTTCGAAAACTGATGGCTCAAAAACGCTTCTGCACCAACAGTTTATCGTTTTTGTTATCTTTATGAAGTCAAATCCTTTAAAAACAATAACTTCAACTGATTTAAGTTTTTTGCTACCCAAAAAGGTATTCGCCGCCTTTGCTCAAGGATCACTTGCGTACGGGAAGTTGTTACCTACCAGAAACAAAGGTTTCATATTTCACTGAAAAGCTGCAAGAATTTTATTTTCTTTTTATGAAACACACGAAAACAGAAAACAACAAGAACGTCTACTGTGGGACGGAAAGTGCTACTGCAAAACTCAATCAATCAACAACGTCACAAACTATATGTATAATGCGTATGGGTATTAGAAAATTGGAAATGACATTTTCTCTATTTGTACGGTATGGAGTTTGCAGTACTATAAGAAATGCTACATTGGTACATGGCCGTTGTAAATTTAAAATTTTCGTGCGTTAAAACAAGTACATTGTTTGCTACTTTACTGGAAAGCAGAAATTGCGTTGAACAATTGCAAAATAAATTCAATGAACCACTGGAAACTTTAAGTGTTTCCAAAAGTATTTTTAAGTTTACGATTTTACATTTTCACATTATTGTTGACAAATCATTGTGATTACTTTTAAACAGTAGCAACATCACAAGAGAAAATCAGAGTTACATTTTGCGCTGACAACGCATATGATCACTTTTTACTGATAAATTAAAAAAGTCAAAAATAATTTAGGGAGCACTGATAAATTTCAGTGTTTCCAATTTACAAAAAAATATGTTTTGAAGCATCGAAAGAGAGTCAAAGTCAAAAACAGAATCGCAAAGTGGTTGCAACAAACTGTGAAAGGAAACACAACAACAGAACTCGAAAAAAAAATCGGAAATGAACTGTACACAAAACATCACACAAGCGCAACGTGAAGATTCAAAGTGAACATGCATATTAAAACCACACAACCACGTAAAATTGACGTTAGCATAACGTCAACACCTTGTTGGCGCTTGTAAATTTACAGGAACGCATTATATGTAATTGTATTTCCCACACAGTGGTTTTTCTGTACAAGTATTATGATCGTAGTATGACAATCTTAGCGCTGGACGCATCCATAACTTTGCACGTTTAAGGGCAAAACGAGTTATGTACCCAAAATTATTTTTATCGGCAACTTTTGTCAACATGAAATTTGTGTCAAAAACTCGTATGTTAAAATATTTTTTTTTGGTCATAAACATAAAAATTGTTTTCGGAAAACTCGTTTGGAAACCCCTACACATGCCAAGTTACGAATGCAAAAAACGCTAGTTTAATTGCAAGCAGTGTTTTAGTGGGGATGCTTCTTTATCAAACGTAATCATTACTAACATACAAGATAACAATACAAACCGCATTTAAACCATTAAACGCGTTTAAGCAGTGTAGTTCTATCTCCAAGGGCTGGTGACGTAGATGGCTCCGAGCGGCTGACGTCATCAACGATGTTGTCACGTGCTGCCGCTAGGTCGCGCATTTCCAACCTCGCGCTGCAATTCGATCTTAAACTTCGACTTTTGCCGAAGTCCAATGACCCGCGGTGTTGAAAATCGGCATCGGGAACGCTGCGAATTAGGCCGCTGTGGTGGATTCGATCGCCGGCAACGGTGGCGTATTTTGCCGCGATCGCCATCAACTGGCCCGATGACATGCTCTTGTTTTGCTGCGACAGAAAAGGTGGGTGTTTTCGGGGCGGGGCCAGGTCTGGGTGACTCTGACTGATGCCTTTGTCGTCTGACTCTGTTGCGCCACCATCCGGAAGAAGAACTGAGGTGACGTCAGCGGCTCGTGACGTAGCGGTTGGACTGTCTTTGTGGCTTTAAAAATAAGGTTAAAACAGTTATTACAACAAACAGTAGGTTCATAGTAGTTTGTGTTCTGAAACAAGGCTAATATTTACAATACTGCATTTTTTTGTTTAGACTTTTTAATAAAATGAAAAACATGCTTGGGACAACCAGGCGTATGGTTGCGATATATTAATTCCCCAAATCACAGGCAAATCATGCATTGTCAGGCACGCAATTAAGTTAAAAAAAAACAAGTCAAAAAGTGTTATCAAACAGTAAATAAGAGTTAAAAGAGCTAAGTGGAACTGTATTCGCTTGCAAAGGTTTACTATTTGGCAATAGCCTCGATGAAGAACATTTTACCATGTTTTGTGTGACGTTTCAAGATAATGTAGCTTACAACATATTGACAAAATCCTTTCAAAAAGGGCTCGAAAAAAACACAACAATCATTGCAATCACCAAACACAAAACACACATGATTGGTGCCATTTGCCACATAAAAATGGCCAGCCATTCACCAGTCTCGACTGAATGACCGGTTTTACAACGTAAAATGCATGTGCTATTCTTACCCTTGCTTCTACAAAGCATGTGATTGGTCTGCATCAATAACATCTACATGCCTGTGTATTATGAAGAAATATGAATGAAACAGACGATTAGAAGGTGAACAGCTTTGCAGTGCAATAGCATTCGTATGTAACTTAAGGCTAGCCAGGTTCAAGCCATTACCTTGTAACTTGGTGCATTGTTAATGAAACCTGTATTTACATGCATATGTACATAAAAGTGTATGATATGAAGTCAATTTGGCTTTTAGAAATGGCATGTTTTGTTGTTAGTAAGTGAAACACTTAACATACACAAATTATCACTTATGTGCAAGTAACACAGTGCAAATGTTTACAAACACATGTTTTTTTATCATGCAATTTTGTTATCATTAAATAATTCAGTCTCACAGTTTACATACGAAAATGATTTCTAGTGTGTAGATGGCAATATAAGTTCTTTTAAACAAAGACAATTATTTTGAATTATGTATGTAGACAAACTTGCATCTAAAAGTTACTCTTTCTTTAACAATTTAACTTTACATCAAAGTTTTCAACTGAAGCTACCATTTTATCTGCATAACTAGTAACTCCATTTTAACTACCATCACTACTTCTGTTTAGCTGTTTCATTTTACCTTACATCCAGTGGTGGGATTCAAATTTTTTGTCAACCGGTTCTATCACAAAAGTCATATTTTTCAGCCGGTTATGTTACAAAAAGTCCATTGACAGTAACCAGTAATGATAACCGTTTCGCTGATCTCATAAAATATCGTGAAACGGTTCTATAGAACCGGTGCGAACCGGCTGAATCCCACCACTGCTAACATCTTAACAAAACTTCAACTAACACTCTAAATCTCACAAAAAGCCACTTGCTTTTTAAATGGTGTGGCCTTTTTCTTCTCCGAAACCGAAAATATGCGCAAACAGATGCGCCCTTAAGCGGTCATCAAAGGACTGAGTTTCTTCCTCGATTTGCTGACTAAGCATATTTGTTGTACCCGGTCCTGCTCTCTGGCTCGCTCTAGCGACAAACTGTGTGGAAGCCTCGTCTTCATCTCTGGGTCTGATAAATAACAATCTGACAAGTTTACGAAACAAAACAATAAAAGCAAGAGAGATATAATTACTTATATTATGCCATAGGCCTGGTCAATACTAAGTCAAATTGAATACTTTTATGGATTAACGCGAGAGTTACATCACTTTTTGCAATGAAGACTAAACAACAGGATATTCGTAATGGAAAACATTTTTAAATCATGTTCACAAAGATATTTTGTTGTAAAATTCCATGTTTGTTTGCAAACAAAGATATTTTCTATGAGGTTAATAAGAATGTTAATGACAACTATTCAAAAATATTCACACGTATGTCTCCACCAGCATAAAATTTTTTTTTTAATAAAAAATAGTTTTATTATCTCGCACAAAATGGACAATTGCGAAAAACATCAAAAATAAACCTAAAAGAACATTTCAGGTTGCTTGTCCATATATATTGTGCAACCCCAAGGTACAGTAGCCTCAGAATAAAGTAAGTGGTGTCTACACAGATGTTGACAAACAACAGAACTTACCCTGGTAATGTGATGTCATTGCTGTGTTGGGTAGGACTAGCCACTTCGGTCGTCGTTACGTCATCTTCAGCCATACGCACAGCACGCATGGCGTTTAAGTATTGTTTACGGCCGATCTGGTGAAAATTAAAAGATTTACCATACCACCATGTAGAAAGCATGTTCAAGTTGTTATAAAACACGTAATGGCTATTTTAAATAAAGTAAATCTCGGTTAAAGGGGTTCGGTAAATCCGGATCTTCGCCTAATAGGGACAGGTAGAAATGTATTGTAATGTGTAAGGCTTAAACTAATCGACATCGTTTAATCCGGATCTTCCACGGGCATTTTTTGTCCCAACGGGTCCGTTTAACCGGGGTTTACTGTATAACATATCTTGTCTTATTCATCGTCTTGGAATAACTTAATGAACCTATTCCAATTATAAACCAAGCCATTCGAGGTATGAACGAAAACAATACAAGTCAAATCGAGTTTGTGGCGAAAAATACTCTATTCTAGTCTAGATGACAATGAAAAGAAAGCCATTCGTTCAAAAAAAATGACGTATAACTTTGTACTAATATATGTACATAGACATCAGTACCTATTGCAGAAATAAATATTTGAATAGCTTCTACTGACCTTTACGTATTTTACGTCACCCATAGCGATGAGAGAATAGTCTGGATGAAAAATTTGCGTTGACAGTGGGGTTACGTCAGTCTGTGACGTGGGTTCAATGACGTCATGGCTACTTTTGATAGAGGCTGTAAAAACAGTAGGTCGGTTTTAATGTGGGAGTTTATGGAAAAAAATGTTAAAGATGTAACTAGAAGGGTGGCTCAGCACATATTGCCATTGCACATACACTATAGCATATTTTGAAACATTAATATATTTCCTACACTTATTTATATTGGGTCCCATATTAGCCATCGTCTTTTATAGCCTTAGTTGTTTCTGCAAGCAGAAACTCATGGGTCCCCTACACAAGCAAAGTTGTAAATAATGCATTTTGCAAAAAAAACTATGAAAAATTTTGGTGCTATCTGTTTAAACAAGGCGATAAAAAGTCTGCAGACATAATCATGCTATATGAGGTACAACTATTCAAGTCACATTCAATTCAGCAATTGTTTGCAAAATTTAACCATTGCACTGTCAATATTTTTTGCAATTCAGACTTTGTTTAAAAAATTAACCGTTTTTAGGGGTCAGCTGGGTAAATATTGGGGCTACAGGGTGAAACACAACAGTCGACACCTAATTATGGCAAAATGAACAAACTGTCAAAATTTCATCCAATTCAGACATTGTTTAAAAATCACCCTTTTGGGGGGCTGGTGGGGTAAATATTGGGGCTGCAGGGTGAAACACAACAATCAACACCTAATTATGGCACAAAGAACAAACTGTCAAAATTTCATCCAATTTGGACATTGTTTAAAATTTTACCCATTTTAGGGGGCTGGTGGGGTAAATATTGGGGGTGCAGGGTGAAACACAACAATCGACACCTTATTATGGCACAAAGAACAAACTGTCCAAATTTCATCCAATTCGGACATTGTTTAAAATTTTACCCATTTTAGGGGGCTGGTGGGGTAAATATTGGGGCTGCAGGGTGAAACACAACAATCGACACCTAATTATGGCACAAAGAACAAACTGTCCAAATTTCATCCAATTCGGACATTGTTTACAATTTTACCCATTTTAGGGGGCTGGTGGGGTAAATATTGGGGCTGCAGGGTGAAACACAACAATTGACACCTAATTATGGCACAAAGAACAAACTGTCCAAATTTCATCCAATTCGGACATTGTTTACAATTTTACCCATTTTAGGGGGCTGGTGGGGTAAATACTGGGGTGATTAAGTCAAACAAACCAAAAGGCACATCTACATAACCATATCTTCAATCTGTGAAAGTTTCATCCAAATCCAACAAAGATTTGTTGCCAAAAGTGCATGGACAAACTTCACGGCGGAAAAAAGAAAAAGAAAAGAAAAAAAAACATAGTGAAATCAAGATGCGTCCCCTTCAGGGAAGGGGACCCATAATTAGTAATTGGCCCAAATTCCGAATGACCATCTTTAAAAGAGTATGTATATTACTGCACATGTGACATAAGAATTGCTGTTTGGCACGTTTAGCATTATCTAAGCTTGATGAATTATAACTGGAGTTATGTCAGTCCTGATATAACGTTAAGTTCACTTCGACTAATCACAAAACTTTAAAGAAATAGACTATAGAAAAATCCAGGTTGCAACAAACGAACAGTTTTTAAGCATAGTAAGGACTCACATGCAGTTTTGTGCAACATTCGCTGTATAGAGTTGGTTGAATGAGGTGTGGATGGAACTTGAAGGGCATTGACACCATAGAAAGAAAATGGACCACTCTGAAACTCCAGATTCTCTTTTCCAACAACCACCTTTACTTGACCCTGTGATGAGATATGAAGTTACATGGTGAAATTATGGTTAATAAAACATGGTTGCAAAACACACATGTACCATGACTGGAACAAAAATGTTTCATATACCTTTACTGTCACAGGTAAAATATTCAAAATTTCACAGATGAAATAAGATTTGTAGCTCTGAATTATACCTTTGTCTAAACATTTTAGCAGCAAACTTCTAAATTTATGCCACACAGGCAGGCAGAATACTATAAAATCAGTTTTTTGTAACTATATCACCAAACAAATCAAACTTATAAGTAACTTATGTATGCAAATTTTGGTACTTTTTTCAGTAATTGCTGTAACAGACCTGGGTAAGGAACCAGTGGCCCGTGAGCCTAATTGCACTCGAAGGTATGATGATGTCAAACTTTCTTAAAAATTGGATATTTTAGATTGAAAAATTTGAAATAACGTTTATCAGAATGTTGACCACTCAGGCAATAGACAATTACTTTTTTCAGTTATATATATATATATATCAGTACTGTGCATGGTTTCAAATTAGGATTGCCTTTTCTTGAACAAGATCACAATAGGAATTACCTCAAGAATAAGCACAAAATAGTCACAGGGCTTGCTTCTCTGATAGATGTACAACTTCTCCGGCTTGTTTTTATTTGTTTCATAACTCAACTCCACAATCACATCTTGTTTGAGCAATCGGAGCAAAACTTTGTCAGACAAAGACTGGATAAAGTAGAAAAGTATGAAGGTTAATAAAAAACAGCATAATTCAGCAGCGAGCATGAAAGATGTAGGGTTGGGATTTAGAGCCTAAATCTGAATTTGAAAATCTTGAGATCGGGATTACCTGGGATTTTCACTTCCCAAATCTGAGATTTTTAACATTAGGGAACTGAGCCAAAGAGTACATTTTTTTTAAGCTTTCGGTCATGTTAGGAGACTGTGTGTTGCATTAAATACATATCTCTAACCTTCATTGGATTATTTTAAACTTTATACAATGATTTAGACCAGTTGTTTTCAACTGGGTACCATTCACCCTTTTAACAAAACAAAAAGGATTAATTTTAAAGCACCAAGCCAATATATATATGATAAGCTGCAGGCAGTGCTTACTGTTTCTACCTATAAGATCTCATCAGTGCAAATCAGTTTTGATCTGTGGTGTATGGCCAGTTGTGGCATCGCACAGATTAGGTGAGGCATGAGTTTTTACCCTGTTACTCCCAATAAACTATAGCAGTTGGATGGCTACACTAGCCAATATGGCCAATCTCTCATGACCAACTGCACCAATGAGACTTTATGGGTCGAACCACTGTGCACTGTCTAGAGCAGGGGCGTGCAACTGTTTATCGCAGTGGGCCACAACATACAGTTGAAATAATGCTGAGGGCCAGACAATTAAGCAACATATACATTTTTTCAACAGTTTATTTAATAGTTTATTTAAAAGGGGCACACAATCAAGTAACTCTTTGAATACTCTTTGATCAATGGGATATGTGCTAACCGTTTCGTAGAATAAATCTCAATATATTTACTGCACCTATAAATCTTGTTACTGAATCATTAAAGGCTGTTCTTTCATAATGCACATGATGATGCAACAACGGGAATATGTCGTCACAGTGGTTAAAACCTTATAAGGGTGTGACGTTGTACAAAGTCAAAAATGCCAGTGTTGGTGTACAAATGGCAGCATTCCATGCTCTAACAGTAAAAAGTATTCATAATTTATAGAGTAATTTGAAGTCTGCGCGGGCCACGAAAATAGGTGCCGCGGGCCGGACACTGGCCCGCGGGCCGTATGTTGCACGCCTCTGGTCTAGAGCTTTTAAAAAGGATCAAATTTAGCACCATTAAGTCCAAACAACACTACCATAAGAATTTAAAGAATTATATATGGTTTATTTATAATCAAATCATATAATAAAGAAAGTAAGTTAGAACCTACTTTGAAAGGTTCTACTTCGGCAAGTAGAAATCTGTGAGCAGCAAGCATTAGTTGTGGAGAAATTTTGGGTTTCTTCCCTTCACCCGGTTGTTCAGCGAACAAAGAAAGATCCAAGGGAATTTTTTGTCGCATGGTGTTCAATCGCTTGTTCTTGTTATCAGCTAAGATTGAGCAGTAACAACATAATAAGCCCAACAAGAAGCTATTGCTTTGTGCTAAATAGTTATTTCATTTTTTTGGCAAAAACTAAAAATTGTGAGACTAAGAAAAAAAACTGGATAGGGTGTCAGAAGTATTTAAAAATTGCATTTCTAACAATGTTGAATAAAAACCAAGTTGTTAGAAAAAAATGGGGCAACAAAAAGAGCATATGAGTACTTAACTCAATTATGGACTAAGAGGCTATTAAGGTATTCATTTAACCACCAATGAAAATTTTCAAACATACGAATTGTCACACTTACTGTACACATCAGTTTCATCAACAATCTCAGCTTTGATAATTTCCTCAATGACATCTTCCATCGTAATTATCCCGATTATTTCATAGAAAGGGTCACCAGGACCTTCACTGTTCACCCGATGCACAATCGCCATGTGAAATGTACCTAATAACATAATGACGTAACAGGCCTGTCTTACCTTAACATTACATTTTGGATATGAGCTTTCTCCGCTATATGTCGATCCATGTTTTTAGCACTGCACATTTTTTTATGTTCCAAGGCAGTGGTGGGATTCAGTCGGGTCGCATCGGTTCTGTAGAACCGTCTCACAGAATTTTATGAGATCAGCGAACCGGTTAACGTTACTGGTTACTGTCAATGGACTTTTTGTAACAGACCAACCGAAAAAAAACAAAAACTTTTGTGATAGAACCGGCTGACAAAAAAATTGAATCCCACCACTGGTCCAAGGTAATAGCTACTAAAAAAATACAGTACTGGTGTTTTTGTGCTTGTGTGTTAATAATGTATGAAAACAGAAAGTGGTATGTAGACAAAGGTCAATGGTAAAAGAGCATACATCATGTATTTTTTAACAATCGTCAAACAGTTTTGCAAATTTAAGATCATATCTGTGATCACAGACATTTCTTTTAACTACATAGTTTGTAACTATAACTACATAATCAAGCATACATTTTCAGTATGTTTATTGCTATAATAAATGATACATTGTGTAGTTGAGTGAAGGCAAAGGAATTCATAAAATTATTTCTTTAGATAAAACAAGCAACTACTAAAGCATGGTTATGTTGCAAAAGACTAGATTGTTTATAAAATTGTGGTCCGCATCCCCATTTGAATGATATACCTCTCACTTAACGTTATATATCATCTGAAATAAACTTGAATGGAAAAACTTAACCAACCTGTTTTAAATTCGTCGAGTAGTTTGTCAAGCGTGATGTCGTTAAACACAAAGTTCAATGGATGTTGATAAAACTTGCAAACTGTGCGTAACGCCATGCAGTCGTCAGGGTCAACAAATGCAAGGTCTTTAACAAAGAGAATGGAAACGATATTGGAACGTTCCCTGTCGTATACCGGTATTCTGGTATATCCAGTTTGCATTATGCCTCTGATGGTCTAAAACAAGAAAGATTTGATAAGGGTATATAGTAAGGGTATGTAATAACTTATACTAATAAGGGTACATCCTCTTATTAAATGAGTGATTGGTGCTCATATTAAATCAACATCATACACAATATCTCACCAAAAACAAATTTTAATTTAGTACAACTATAATTATCCTCCAAAATTGTGCAATATTCATGACGAAATAACTCAAATCAGCATAAATCAGGGTTTTGATACAGGCTATGTATATAGGACATATCCAGTATTTTACTTTACATATATATATGTAAAAACATGTTGAAATGAAAAAAAATTCAAACATAATAGAATGCTTAACTAAAATGTGTTGAGATATTTTACCTATTTTTGTTATACCCAACTTTGCAATTATTCTGGCATATTTATACAACAGCAAATTTTGCAAACTTAAATTTGAATAAAAAGTTACTTTCAAAGACCAACCACAGTTAAATTTACATGAAATCACTATGAGTTGATATTGTGTTATAATAACATGATCAAGCAGTCTAACTCATAGATAGGTTAATGATGTAATATGATCATAAGACGTGACATGGCAATAGTATCCGCCCAAATTGGTTGCTAGCCTCATCACATGTTAATCATCTCAAGAAAATAAATATGAAGTAATCAATGGCAGCAAGCGTAAAATTTTTAATGTGTGGGGTTCGGTTCTAACAATACAAAAAATTGGATTTAAGCTTCAGTAAAAAAATGCTATGATAAATATAAGATAGGTTATTACAAACCAATGCCTGCCCCTGACCCTAAATAAAAATTTCGTTTGGCATGGAAAACAAATTTAAGCCACAGTTTAAAATGAACAGGCCATAGAAAAGCTGTCTAAATATCAATTTATAACAAACAAGAATATGAAATTTTTTATTTAAAAGTATTTAGTTGGCTGAGTCAATTGCGATTAAAACTGTTGTGCATTTTAATTATATTGTTAAGCAGTTGGTTTTTGACTGGTGTTGTTAACATCAAAGGAATGGCATAGGAAAAAAATAAGTTGATCACTTTTTCATCACAATAATTTAAACATAGAAATATCTAGTGTAGACCAGACATGGGGCAATTCGTATTCGAATGCATTCAAATATAGGTTTTGCCACCTTCGTGCTGTATTCGAATGATTTTGGCTTTCGTTCGATAGTGCATGAATACAATTCGAATAGTTCATGTTATCTTTTGAACCAACAATTCATGAATACAAAAGCTTAAGTAAATTCATTCGAATACAATTCGAATTGTTCTAGGTTTTTCCCGACCTAAGAATTTGCAAATTCGAATACACAATATTTTTTACGAATACAATTCGAATTGGTGTCGGCCTTTGGCAACGTAACAATTCGTAAAATCGAATACATGACTACATTTTTACGAATACAATTCGAATTGTTGTCAGCCTTTGGCAACATAAGATACATAAAATCGAATACATGACTACATTTTTACGAATACAATTCGAATTGTCGATTACCTCCAGACTAGGAGTAGTCGAGAATATTTTGCTATATATTGTTGCCAAATAGATTTGAATACAATTCAAATTGGCAGTGAATGTGACCTGATTTGACAAGTTTTTGATTATGTTACGAAACAATGACACATAGAAGTTTAATTGTGACGTTACATAAATGGAATTGTGTTACAAAGCTTGCAACATTGGGTTGTTCTTAGCACATGACAGGTGTAGCGTGTTCATGAAGCAAACATCTCATGTAAATTTGGTGAAATTTATATAACGGAGACTTAAATCAGTCAAGCTGAGGTGGCAAACAAAGCTCGTTGGTTTACATTTTTACCAATAAATTTGCAATTCATAAACCCATGTTACTTTTTTACAGAATACCTTATAAGTTTCGGGGCGCTTTTATTTCTTTTGTTTTCCGCAACTGCAAATATCCGAATCAGTTCATTTGAATGCTATTCGAATTGTTTGCTTCTTACTACAACTGAACAATTCATGAATACAAATATCTAGAACTATTAATTCGAATACAATTCGAATTGCTACTTCTTAAAAAGTACGAAGTATTCATGAATACGAATACACACTTGGGGTTATTCGAATAGTATTCGAATTACACATTGTTGTTTTTTGGTCAACTATTCATGAATACTAATACTTGACACGTTTTATTCGAATGCAATTCGAATTGCTGCCACATTAACATTACGAAACAATTCGTGAATACGAATACTTGACTCGCATTATTCGAATACAATTCGAATTGTCGAACTTTAAAAAGTGCGTAGAATTCATGAATACGAATACATGCCTTGGTTTATTCAAATAGTATTCGAATTACTTGTCATTGTAGTTTGGTCAACAATTCATGAATACAAATACTTGACTCGTTTTATTCGAATACCATTCGAATTGCTGTCACTCAAAAATTACCAAAGTATTCATGAATTCGAATACAGTCATTCAGGTATTCGTAAAGTATTGGAATACAGGATGCGTGTATTCGACCCCATGTCTGGTGTAGACAAACCTCAAAGTCCAAGTATGATGATATATCCACCATGAAGCAATCGTCGATTGGGGTCATGACCTCCTGAACAGTTTTTGACCTCAGCTCTAAAGCCCCTTGAATGATATTGACCTCATCTTTGTCCAGATCATTATACGGATCAGTAATCTATGAAAACAGTGACATTAAATTGAAAGAATAGAGCAGACAGAAACAAAAACCTTGTTATAGGTTATTCAAACATAACAATTTAACATTTGGGTTTAGAGAAAATTTTGTTCACCCCAAAGGTTTAGTGACAATTATACTGCGGATATAGCCCAGACACCAGAATTTAATATCAACCTTGTCTTTGCACTGCTATACATGGATCTGTTCATAAGGACAATATAAAGGCCCAAATAGACGCAAAAACCCGCATGCTTTATTATTCAAATGTTTCGGTAAATGCTTATGCCATCATCAGTGATATGAGAAACCACAGCCATTTATAACCACTTGAGTCACATAAAACATTACATTTTTACATCAAATTGGGCCGTTATATTCATCGATAAACAATGTCTTTATTTACAAAGGGATTAAAAACTAGAAGAGTGGCTTTCTGATATACTTCCATTTTATATATTCTATACGATATTTACCAATTAACTATACACATCATTTGATCTACACATACGATTGTTTTTGTAAACAAAAACTGATGGGTCCCCACACGCGCGTTTGTGCGGATTTACAGTAAACAAATGTTGCGGTGATTTTTACATTCTTAAGGACAAATTTTTAGAAAGCATTAACCCAACAATAAAAAAAAATTGTTCGTATTCTTTTTGCACTATTATTGTCATGTAATTACAAAATTAAAAAAACGTAACAAAGACTTAAATCTAATCTCTTGCTTTGACCCAGATATAGTCCTCCAAGGTCGGGTTTTGAACACAATTTTTTTAGAAAGCTGTAACAGTTGTGTTACAGACACTGTAAATTAAAAAGCAATTTGCTACAAGTGTATACATAACAAATTGTTTTTCATTTAACTTTGTTTCGCAAAACGAGTACCATTGACCAGTAGTAACCTCTCAGGGTGCACACGCCAAACGACTGTTTGACGTTTTGACACCGTTTTCAATAGCACACCGTCATTCGTGTTCAACAATACTGTTAAGCCTAATTTATACATGCCTTGAGTATTGACTCCTTAATTGATTGTCAAAAAAAACGCTACGTTATGAAGAAAGTTCTGAGCTGTGTTTGTAATACCGACTAGTTGACCTTAAGTAACCCATGATCATGCGGCAGCCAACCTGACAACGAGCATTTTAAAAAACATTTATTTGGCAAAACTCAAGTTAATTTTTTCATCTTAACTTTTATTAACAAAGTTTTTCTTGACATATACAAAACCGAAGCACGGTTATTAGGTTTAAATCACGTCATAGGTGTAAAACTTTCGCCAAAACTGAAAATGTGAGTGACCACTTAATAAAACGACATAGCATTGCTGTGCAAAACAGCTGATTTCTAATCACTGAAACGACAAGTCGTAAAACGTCTGTCCGACGTCAAGCTGAGCCCTCCCGCTATCGTAAACCAGTGAGTTACTCTCTTGGTACTTCTGCCTACAGTGTCTTTCTTGACCAAACGGGCGTTAGACACATTTATGTTTCGGGGGCCTATGGGTGAACCTCTGGGTCATACGGGGTCAAAATTCACATGGACCATCTTTAGACCAATATCTGCAATGTGTGTAAATTTGAAAAAGTTTGAACCATTCTTTCTAGACCAAAACGTGGGAACAATAGCCGCGCTAAAAATTTCACGTTTTGGGGGGCTGTGGGTGAACCGGGGGATCAAACAGGGTCAAAATTTACATGGACCATCTTTAGACCAATATCTTTAATGTGTGTAAATTTGAAAAAGTTTGAACCATTCTTTCTTGACCAAAACGTGGGAACAAATCTGCGTTAGAAAGAAAAAAAGAAAAAAGAAAAAAAGAAAAAAGAAAAAAGAAAAAAGAAAAAAAGAAAAAAAAATATAGACAAAAACAATATGTGTCCCCTTCAGGGAAGGGGACCCATAATTAAATTCTTCCCTGGCAAAGGTAATTTAACAAGAGTTGTTTTTATGAATAGGAGTTCAGTGGTTTGAAAAACAAACCACAAGCTATTAGCAATAAAGAGAAATGGACAGGTTAAAAGAGTTGAGCATGTACATGGATCTCATAAAATCCCTTAGGGAGTTCTATGGCCCCTGGGGTTTGGAAAAATAGATTGCTCATAAACGCCAGTGTCAATATCATATCTACACTGTAACTTAATAACGTTGGGTACTGAACTTTCGATCCAAAGAAAATATATATTCAAGGTGGAACCAATCAATTGGCCCAATAACATTGTCAAAGTGTTCCAGTGTGTAGAATGAAAGTTGGTAGTTGGACAAAGGTATAAAATTACCTTAATTTTGGTTTAGTATTTAATGTTAGGATCACTGGTATATATATAAAGACCTTTGCACATGTATAATAACTAGGGTTCCTCTATTTCTCGACTTTTTCGTTTCTCGAGAAACAAGAAATTAAAAATTCATTTCTAGAGAATTTCGAGAGTCTCGAAATTTTTATTTAGGCCGATTTTCTAACAAAAACAAAAAAAATTCTGATTCTATGCTTTTTTGCTTCTAGTAGCGACTGCAAGTAGTGATTTGCTAGCAAACAAGCAAAAAACGAAGCGACTGTTACAGATCTAACACAACCAGGCATGACTACTGCCTGGGAAAGGTGAAAGTTTAGTGGCAACGCATGTTAAAAATCAAGTAAGGTGCTCAGTGGGCTCAAGAGGCGAGTTAAAACAAAAAATACACATAACAAGAGGTGTTGCATTTACTTTTTGTTTGTGAAATGTGTTGTAATTTCTAGAGAAATATATAAATAAAAATTTCTTGAGAAAAAAATGAATCGAGACTCAAATTTTTCGAGATTTCTTGAGAAGGAACTCTAATAATAACTTTGCAATGGAGTGAAAAACAACATGCTGTATTTAAATGTTCACATAAATACACATGCTATTGCTACACTTTCTTTTATTTGTGTAAAAATACAGGTGTTTTAACACAGAAGGCCCTAAAGAACTTACAAGGTTGAATTTATAAATCATTTTCACAATAAAGCAGACAGGAATCTTAATATTATTTAAGTTAATATTGTCTTACCTTCAGCATTTCAAGCAATTTCTTCCGGTTGTAAATAGTACCAATCTCTTTGCCAAGAATGCAATCAAGTATAAGACTGATGGGGTAAGAAATGATGAAGGTTATAACCATGAAGAGTTTTGTCAGCCAACTGGTGTAAGCTCCAACATGTAGGCCATAACGTGAACATATTGCTTGTGGAACTATTTCACCAAATATCACAATACCTAAACAATGGGACAGTATTAGAGTGTATATTGCTACAAATAGGTCAAGTTTAGAACAAAAATATGAAGTTCTGTCAATGGATTTGCAAAGGTTTATACATAATTGCATACTCTACAACTAATTTAATTGTATGACTTGTGTGAAAAAATGTGTTATTTGTTATGTTTTGATAAAATAAAAAATATGAAAAATGAACATGACTAAGTAAAGCCCTTAACAGTATGTGCTAATAGTGTTTTGCCCTGTAATCCAATTACTGTTGGTGTATTCAGGGTTTATTGTGGGTATAAGTGGTGCACCATGTTTTACAAGCTGCTCTTATGAATAATGAAAATAAACATAGAAAGTGCTTTCTCTTTTACTCAGCCTCTTCCCTGTAATAACACTTGTGTACCATAAAGCCTTACTTTTTGCCCACAGGAAATATTATTTTACAACAAAAATTCACATCCGCAGTAGCTATTGTATATACCAGGGAGTCAAACCACTAGTCATATAAGTTTAGGTTCAGTCTAAGTTCACTTGTTTTAGGGGTTCGGGTTCAGGTTTTAAAAATGTATATTTTCGGGGTTTGCAAATTTGTTCAATTTTAATTCTACTCCTAATCTACATTGTTTTATCAAGCGCCAACAAAATTTTGAGTGTGCATCACATGGCACCTTACAGTTCGTTGTTTATGACACCCTATAAGTATTATCTCACATATTGTTAAGTACGCTGTTCTAAAAAAAAATCAAAAAACAATACAGGATGCATTTTTAATGGTTTGGTTCCGGTTCGGGTTCAAAGCTATATAGATGGAATTTGAGGAAATTGATTTAATTTAGGGTATTTAATGAATTTAACCGCTTAAACCAGTTTTCGGGTTTGGGTTCAGTTCCAGTTTGACTCAATGGTATATAAAGTAACTTCACCATGAAACAGATATGCTCAGAAAAATGTACAGTAATACTCCTTCTGGTTAATATGCATTAAACACAAAAAACATGTAAGTAATTTTACCAGCAGTTGAGCCAACAACAGCCCAAATTCCAGAGGTTAAGTCTTCCAGCAAAATAGTAAGAGTGTTGTTGACCAGCACATTGCCCAGCAGCAAGGTACACAGGAGGAAGTTTCCCTTCTTGCGAATAGGATAGATCTTGGAGGCATACTTTTGCTCCGATTTAGACCCGGATTTCATTATAATTTGTAGCTCCATAGGGTCAAGAGACATTAGTCCCAGGTTGAGGCCAGAGAACAGGCCTGACATCACGAGAAGGATTGAGATCAAAACAATCTGAAAAATGTAGTTTGGGTTAGACAAATATATATATATGGTTAATTTTAATCTATTCATAAAATCTATTTCAAGTTTGTGATATAGCAAATGGAATTTTAAACTTAGTCTATCAATATTAAAATAGTAATTCATCATAGTCATTTTCATAATTGAAGTTTGAAAGAGGCTTTGCAAATTAGACTTGCCATTAACTAGAACCATTTATAATTTGAACAAAAAACATCAGCAGAAAGGTAAAAAAAAAATTTTGTACAATGTTTTTTTACCTTTCTGCTGTACAAACAGGTTTAAAAACACAAATTGAAAACATTGGGGGGTTCTTAACAAGGGGTGCATGCATCCCCAAGGGGTGCGAGAACTGTTCCTAGGGGGTGCGGGGATGCTGAATTATTAAGGTTGTTTAGGTCTATTCTATATGAATACAAAACCCGGGGGTGCGAAAATTGGTTGGTGATTTGAAAGGGGTGCAGCAAGGAAAAAAGGGTTGAACCAATGCACATCAAAGCACAAAACTTTAATTTGGCCAATCAAATTCGCATTCAAGCTCTCCATGCAAAAGTTTGCAAAAATTAGGCAATTTGTGTTTTTCCCCAGGCCCAAAATGGCGTCATTCATTGAGTCCAACAGAGGTTCTCTTGCGTAACAATGGGTTGGACAACTTGTGTTTTACAGACTTTGGTTTACATGAGGGAGTTACATGGCTAAGCCAAAAGATACCTGCAATGGTAGAGGTAGGATCGTAGGTTGAACTTCTGGTGGTTTAGGTTCTGTTACAATTGAGAGCCATTCTTTAGTCCCTTGGTGTATAAAGTGACTGCTTTCGTTGGACTTCACACAAAAGTAAAACGTCCTGCTCGAAGACACATCAACATTAATGACAGCTACAGCTGTATTGTTGTCAGTGGCTTGAAGGTAAAATGGGTCTGTGTCCTTATAATCATCGCAGTTTTCACCAAACTTGAGATTTTCTTCGGCAAACACTATGCGAGCACCGGGTGCATTCAAGTCAAGGCCGTAGAGACGAATGTTGTAGTTACTGTTTGCATAAAGCTTCGGAACTCCGGATGACCATGGAACATTGGATTCTGACAAAAACCATCAAGGTTATTTACATGATAGAAACTTGCAATGTAGCACTGACAAAAAAATCAAAAGTTTCAGGATACAAAAGTATCACATGGTAAATCAGCATTTCACAACTGGGGCCTATGAACCAGAGTGAAGCTAGACAACAATCGCTCCCCAAACATGACTCCCGAACAGACTGCGAGCATAGGCAATTATAATTGCCCATTGTATACTATTGTATACAATAGTAATATTTATAGACATCAGCAGAAAACAAATTCAAACTTGAACACCTTCAATTATGAAAATGACTTTTTGGGCATTCTTGTGTTAAATATGGTTTTATGCTCTGTGAATTAGCTTTAGACTTTAAGTTCCACAAGTTTAACATCAACATTTTATTTAGCGCTCAGCTATAGGATACTTTATGGGAGTCTCAGACTACAATAGACCTAAAGCCACTGGTCTAAACTTTTCAATTGAATATTTACATATAGTTCTTGGATAATGGTAAACCACAAAAACTAAAAACAGATCATTGAACGTGGAACGTAACTTACCATACTGAAATCCAAATATTTGTAATGAAGAAGTTTGGTCAATAATCAGCAACCAGATGCAGGCTTGCAGTAAAAATGACCATGTTCGTGATTTTATAAAACAACAGCATTTACCCATTTCAGACAACTGTAATTGCAAGCACGTAAAATAGTAATTGCCAACACAATTAGTCGAAACTCGAAACACAATCACCGCTGACATTTAATAAGCATTTTGTAAATATTACCAACAGCTGTTTTTGATAACTAAACAAATAATAACAAAACGCACAAGTCGCCCACTACACAGAGAGCTTACGAACGAGCTGAAAGTAAAAACTGATCTGAAACCTATCGCTCATCCAATATTATGCTTTGGATGAGTGATTACAATAAAAATCATAAAACAAATAGACAATTTTGTTCTGTCCCCTCATTTCGCTTTGACCAAATTATCAAGTTGAGACTTGAGAATAACTATTACACATTAGTATTATCAAAAACACGTTACTGATTTAAATGTTTAACAAAATTGAATATTAATAGTTCAATAAGGCGAAGAAACGATTGGAGCCAATAACATATAGGTTTTACACAAAGTTTGACGCATTAGTTTAGCACTGAAAAGTATAATAACCAGTGGTGTGCATATTTACAAACATAAACCAGTATCAAAAACCGCATTATTGTCAAAAAACAAAAATTTCCTTTGGTTGCAGTTTGTAAAATGTTGTATTCGCAATGTGTCTACAGTTTGTTATGAATATTCATGAACTTGCTGCTGTTGACACCTCAAGCAGTTGCTTAACATGAAGCGGAAACGTCAAGACGGGAATCAATTGGCCGTGTCGTCGAGGTGCCGAAACTGCCACTTGGAATGCTTCCAGAATTGGCACCTAGCCATCACCAATGTCGCAAGCGGCGCTCTGTACCAGAGATTATATCCCAATCGAGACGTCGCCCTTTTTTCACTTTTTGTGGAGCTTGTTCGAGCCTTTGCACTCTGGTTCGCGTTCGGCTGTCGTTCGAGGATGAAAACACTCGAAGCGTGCGAGCGTGGTCGTAGGATGAATGAGCTCGTCACAGTGTCAGCGAGAACAGGAGAAATCAATTTACGTGCTGCCTTTTTGCCCGACGCAAAACCTAATTCGGGGATTACAGGATTTGTGGAAAGTATTTGGCATGAAGGTATTGCGGGCCTAAATAGGACAGGTGCAGCTAACAGAAGTGCTAGATAGGGAAAGGTTCGCAGTCTTTAGACCGCAAGTATGTATCTATCTAAATGGGTATGAGAAGAAATGACACTATAGAAGTTTGGCAAAACGAAAAAGGCATATATTGCTTGTAAAAGTGAGTTATATTGCTATGAGATTTTTAACGTCGATTTCAGTTCTCAAACGCAGTGAAACTCCAATATTTCAAATTTGACATTATTTTTTGTAGTAAATATATTCTGCCAGTATGCAACTGCAAAGCATTGCACTATTGCAGTCTGTCGTGGTATGGACGACATGTTGCATGATGTAGTCGAGGTATGAAAGGTAAATGCGTCATAGCAACGAAACTATTAGAAATTGTTATTCGTGAACCTGACCTAGTGTCATGCCACTAAAGTAACAAGTTTAACTTTAGGGTACAAAGTCCTATTTTTGGTCCGTTTTTTCGGTTGCCATTCTTCACTACTGCGCAAATACAACAGTTGCACCCCTTGTTTTCTAATCTCAATTCTCCTGGCGCGCGGCAGTTCTGTGATTGAAGTTGAAAAGAAAGCCGAACGTCGGTTGATATATGACCCTTAGTCAAACTCCACACCCCGCAAGTGGTTTGTTTGCTTGGAATAATGACAGTTATTGCTGGTAGCCGTGTTTGTATAAAACCTAATGTCAATCGGAAAAGCCTAGGCACTAAAACTTTTTATTTGACGTGGTTTTAGTTTAGAACTCCATGTGTTAATTATACACAGATTTAGTGCCACAGATTAGAATTTTGCATGTTTGTCTTGATTCATTGCCAAGTGTTGTATAGTATACGTGGTGTTTTAAACAGGGCGTAATGTAAAGTAGTAACTAGTAAGGCAATTTGAAAAAGGAATAATATCCCACCCTTTAACATACCAATATGTACACAAGGAAATTATAATTGGTTGAATTATATTTAGAAATAATTTGGGTGTAAACATATTGTTTTATTGTTATCCCCTGCACTTAGGTTCTCCAGTCATATGTAATTGCTACAGCACTTTAGGTAACTCCAAAATTCCCATTAAATCCAAGCGCATAATAACCGTATCGTTGTCACACGCTGCTAGACCAAGGGCATAATTACCACCAACGCAGCCATCACACAACTACGAGCCAGAGACGTTTTACGCCCGCCCGGCACTTCTAAATGCATTCTCGTGGGAACGAGGTAGCCGCACTTGAGGCTTGTGACATCACACTGTATTCGTTTTCGATTGTTGCGTCACAAACAGCCTGCCAACAGCCCAGATCTGAGATTTTGTCGTCTGGTAGTGTTTTTGTCTGAAAATTGATATGTGCATCGTTGACTTGTGACTGAGAGGTGTTTGTGTGGACTTAAAATCATGTTCAAGCAGCCAGACTAACTATTTGTTGCATGCTTAATAATCCAGAAAGGATTTTTGGGTTGTTTTGAGTACGTATGAATTATACCATGTTTTCGTAAAGGCGTGTACAACTTGTACGCTTAAATAGGGTTTACATACAAAACATTGGCAGTTAATATGATAGTGGTATATTGTTTATAAGCCGTTCTAGACGCCAGGTGATGTGTTAATTATACTTCTTTGCAACAGCCCCATGTGTGATAAAAGAAACGCTTTGGTGCAAATGAAGTCTTTTGAACTGTCTATTGATCATCTCTCGCAGGGACGGCATCTGGCATCACACAATGCCAACGCTGGATATTTACTCATTTCAATTTCGCGTCTTGCTTTTTCACAGGTCACCAAGCAAGATATTAGTCTCTGTCTGGCGTGTTGTCCCTGTGAGACCCGCGCAGCAGCATACTTACCACACAAAACGACCCAAATTGGATTCACGCCTGAACTGTACGGGCTGAAAGCGATAATTGGGCCGCAAAGGGACCTACTGACTACACGCGACGGCTATTGTTTCAAGACGCCTGGAACCGCCTTGGACGCCGCCATGGGCCGTATTCGACGCCGATGGAACAATGTAATCGCTTTGCACATCTTTTTATTGTTGACGGCCGCCTGTGTTGGTAAGTACCACTTTAAAGTCATTGAAAATTCGGCGACAAAACTTGATTTAGAAAGCTAGCTTGGCATGAGCATTTGCCGAAACATTTGAACAATAAAGCATGTAGCTTTTTACGTCTTTTTGGGGCCGTTATTTTCATCATTAACCTTGTGAACAGATCCGTAAATAGTGAAGCTAGCTTTGTATTAAGATTTTATTGTTAAACAAGATGTGAAATTTTAAACGTCCCTTTCTAACTGTTTGCTGCTGAAGTTGGTATAGATCGCGGAATTTTTGTTCAACTTCCAACAAAGTACCAAATCTGTATTAGGATCTTGATTTATATCGTAAAGTTTTTGTTTAAATATCCATAAAAGCGCTGAATCTATATTACGACCTTGTACAATTTACTAAATGCCAGTCAATGTACAAACCATAAGAAAAGTGCATACACGTTTATCAACGCTCAGACGCCTTGAACCACAACAGGAGGATACCTTAACGCCTCTTCGGGGCCAAGTGTTTTAGCCAGGCCCCTGCAGTCTTGTTCTAAGTTTCAAATTTCAGCTGAAATCGTGCAAGTTTTTGTAGTTTTGGCCTTTTGCCTTGATGCGTGCATTTTTAAGTGCTTGCTGGGTTTCACAGCTGTGTAGGGGGCTTGCACCGTCGACTCTTCTTTCACTGAGAGTATGTAACCAATTTCGCGGCTGTAATAAGACCATATGACGGCTCTATATGGGTATACCTAAATTATTAGAAAATCCATTTGAAATATGGCATGCAGTTTGTCTTAAACCCTCAATAAGTCTCAGTGCCCTTACTAATTTGACACATACAAATTAGTGTTTTTGGTGAGTTTGTCGCGGAATTAATTTGATTTGAAAATAGTGTTTTGCAAATTCCACACTGTTAATGATAGAGTCAATTTCATACCTTCGAAAATGCAACCCGTAAAAACGTAATTTAATCCTCGAATTTCCAAGAAAACACCAAACTAAGTCGCCAGACGTTGTCTCTATGCACGAAATGTAAGCCGAAATCCAATCGAAATCATTTTAACGATCAGACAGTTAAAGCTTTTTTCCCATGTCAGTGTGGTCCCGCTTTTTTAGTTCTACAGATTCTAGCGGTGTTATATTGCTCTTGTGAGCATCATATATTAACCCAGGTTAAATCCCCATGACCCTTAATGCCCCCTAGAACCAATTATTCCCCTCTTATGACCTTTGATAGGTAAACAACAAACCTCTCTTTTAACAACGTAAACAGTAAGAGCTTACATCTCAAACAGGGTAATCCATTTAAATCTAATTCGCCTTGACAAGTGATTTTTTACCCGGTCCTTAAACGAAGAGGGTCGTTGCTGGGGCTTTAGGGGGCTGTGAAAAGTAGATAGGGGTCATTACACGATCGACCGCTTGCGTGGAATGCCTGGCGCCCTAATGTCGCTTTATCTCCATTGCCAGATTTTTCTGTGGTTTGCCTGGTGGCTTTCTATAATGTCGTCTGGTGCCTTTCAGAAATTAACTTAAGTCTATATTTCTTGGATTGAATATACTGGGATAAATATGGAGTTTAACAGCGACATGTTTATGTTATGATATTTTGCTGAGCTATAATTACCCCTTTGTCGTCAACATATAGGCACACATGTGGTTGCTAAGACATAAATGTAAAGGTTTTTAAATAATTTGTGACTGCTGAGCGATAGTATTTTCTGCATTTAGCTAAGTGGCTGTTATTTCGCACATTTTTCGTGTTAAATACTTTAATTGAAACATATTTTAGACGTAAAATTAATACCGCTATTAAATAACCCGGAATTTATAAGACTGTGACATTATTGGACATTGTGTAACAGCTTAACATATGCCAAAACATCTCAATTTACAAAGAAAAGAAAATGCCATTCAAACCTATAAGTGTATTTGACAATTGTGGTTCGAAAATGTCGACATTTTATGGCAGAAAACAAGTGCCGTTAACACTTTTGTGTGGCGTCGCATGTTTCTTGTGTGGAAGCGGTTAATTACTGGCTTTAGCACCACGACATTCACCTATGCTTTGCATACGGACCAATGTAGCCTAAGGCATGACTGTCGTTCGCAAAGACTTCAGCCGCTGTTTTGTGGTGATGAATCAAATTGGCGACTTGAAAGACTTGCTGTCAAGTTTTTTTGTTCACGTTAACGCAGAGTTATTCGAAATTCGTTAAGCCCGAGCGTTAAGAAACGCGTAGACGTTAAGATGCGGTTTAGGGATTATGACCCTATTTGATGAAAACCAAAAATTTTAATTAGCCTGCCCATGCGCGACATTCTCTACTCCAACTTCTTATAAAAGAAACTCACTCTTTGTCTGTAGTAGATCATAATACGCCAGGTTCATTGAAGGCGTTGTACCAAATCTATCAGCCTGTCACCCAGCATTCCCATATGGCTGTAGTATTTAGTATTGAATTGTCTGTGGTCACGGGCGCCGGCACGTAGGGGCAAGATGGGGCACTTGACCCCCCTTGGAATTTCAATGTACCTCAATTTAACATATTTCGCAGCAAAACTAATTAAAGTGGCAGCGCGGGGATTTGTGACATCGTTTAATGCTCTAACTTTTAGGCAACTCAATTGTGAAGTACACGATTTATGCCTTCATATGTAACAAATTCTTGATGCGGTAAAGTATGAGCCAAAATTTACCCTCTTGCAAAATTTTCTGTCGGCGCCCATGTCTGTGGTATTAATGATTTTCATGGGTTTAAAGTTAATGATTTTAGCAGTGCACTAATACAGTTAACATTGCATACATTTTAATTCTGATCGTTTCAAAAAGTATACATTAGCGTTTTACATTTGATATTCGCATGAAACCCACAAAACGCCAATCATTCATTGTGCCTTATTTGTCATCCCAGCTGTCTAGTATAGAAAATCGAAATTGGTAATAATCAATTCCAGCAAAAAAGCCTCCCGGGAAAATTGGATAATAAACGTCGCATATCGCTTTAAACCGCCAATTTTACGGCATGTCTGTTCAGTCTGGGACAACAGTGATTTCAATCTGTCGGTTAGCCCCAATAATTATGTTTTTAATAAAACTGACATGCATACGTTTAGTTGTTTGATTTTCAATACACTACACACTTGCCTGAAAATGGCTTTGAGCTAGATTTTTGGATATGTTTTATGTTTTATAACCACTAATGTGTTGTAGAACCAAGTTTCGGCATATTTTAATAGAACAATACTTATTACCACATTTAAAATTCAGTTTGTAAACTTGCTTAGATTACTAAATATTAACGTATTAAAGGGTGCTAGTGTAAAGCCGTATGTAAGCTATTGTCACGGTTTAATGGGAACGTAAGTTTACGAAAATGTGAACGGATATGTTGACCCTAAGTACCCGTGAAAAACTGGTATCACCGTCACGGCGTAAACACCACTCCCCTTCCAGGTATTAATCCGTTTCAACAATACATTAGTTCAATAACAAGCCTACATCGGAAGTGTGGGTTTACTCAAGCTTATGTAAACTGAACAAAAAGGACTTGTAACACAAAAATCATTCACAAAAGTGCTATTGAAATATATCTAGGCGTTCATATGTAATTGCTGGTTTGCGGTGTATTATCAACTAAGCCTGGGGAAGGCAATTTTTCCTTTTCCAAGCTGTGGTATTTGCACAAGGTTTTGCGATTTCGAGCAAACTACCAACGTGCCTTTGTAGTGTTGAGCAGAACAAAGGCAATGCGATTCCTATAGTTTTTGTGATTGTTTAACGTTCGATATGAAAAGAATGGGGGGCTTATACGTAACAGTGACGGCATTGCGAAGTGTTCAACCCCCAGGAAACCGGTTGACAATCATTGAAACTTAGGTGATTCATTGTAGATTGGGTATCACTGGTTTTAAATTCAGGATCAATTGCACTATATCACTGTCAAAAGCCCGAAGGCCACCCAAAGACCATAAAAACAGAAATTGTATGTTTGTTGTGCTGTAGTATCATGCTATTTGACTGGTAACTTTGTATAAAGCAGTCGAAGCATATTTTCACACATTTTATCGCCCTGCTAGACTGGGGCGTCATGGGATTGAGCAAATGGCTCCAAGCCATGTTTGCTGTTAGTTTAGCTGCCAAAAGGCGCGAAGTTTTTTGACGCTACTAAATCTCAATGACAAACAGTCCCTAATCCGGACCAGTCTACGCCAATCACGTAAATCATTCGCCATGAAATGTAGTGTCCTCTGTTGCTTGGGATAAATACATTTCCGTTGTCAGGTGTGTGTGGATTACAAAGTCTTGCTTTATAACTGTGAGTCATATTTTTTTCGGCCAAACAATTGTTGGTTAGTCGCCAGTTATTCATGTGGGGTATATTTGGTTGTCGTTTGGAATTGAAAGTGTACCTCTGTCTTTGGATGGGTTAGAATGCGGGTAAAAATAAATATAAGGTTAAATGGGGTAAAAACACAGCTTTTTTTGTTTGTTACAACCCACTGAAATTGCGAGGAGAAAGTATTTAGTACTGTACTGCCATTGTAATATAATTCACCACACTGAAAGCATGACACTATGCCTGCGTCTTAAGATACCTGAGTTTACCATTTATAACTCATATGTTACGACTAATGTATTCCATATACCACCAACAGCAGTGGGGTTCCTGGTTTCACAGCCGAACAAACCAAGCGCAACTTCCCCCAACACACAAAACCATTATGACATTGGTTTGTTTTGTAACAGGAAAGGAAACGAAAAAGTTGAGGAGACACACCCGTGACGTCAGGTGGGTTCGCGATCTGACGTCATCGCTGTCGTCGGCCGCTTTAGGCTCAACCGGTTCTGCCCCAGCAGGGTGAGTAAATTCAATTGATTTAACGTTTTTGTTTCGTTTTTGGCCGAAAGCAGTGGTTCCAAACTTTTTCGAATTCCTCCCTCAAGAATTAAAAACAAATTTCCCTCCTAATATACTTCCCAATACATGCTAACTAAGCCATGCGAAGATCATTTAAAATGTGGTGTTTTATTAACTTTACAGGTCATATTCCCAGAGCTCAAGAGTATATTTTCAAACCACTTGTACAAATAATGTCAATTCCTCCACTCAAGTTTTAAAATTCCTCCTTGGGTTGGAACCGCTGGCCTAAAGTATTTTATTATAGATATTAGTATTACTCAATACTTAATGCTCCAGGGCGTACTTATGTTTTGATTTCTTACATGTTATATTTTTCAACAGACGTTCACCCCCTGCCTCGACATCAGACCCAGGTATGTTCTTTCCCAATACTTGCTTTAAAACATGCGGTAACTTGCCACTTAATAGGAACTTGTAGATTTCCCACACCTCACAGTGTTATGCTAATTTTTGTACGAATGTAAGCATAATTTTGGCACAAATTAAAAAAAACTCAAACAAAGCTATCGATTTCATTTCTGGACGCCAACAAACCACGACCTGTATTTTGCCATTGTGAATCCCACCTAGTAGATTAGTGGTTCCCAACCTTTTTTGTCCTGTACACCCTTTTAGTCGATATTCAAATCTAATTCCCCCCCTACAAAATCTAATTCCCTTATATATGGCAAATGCAGCAATAACACATAGCACAGACAACCAGTAAGAGAATAATATTGTGATACAAATTCCCCCCTACAAAGTACAAAGTTCCCCCTAGTAGGGAATTCCCCCCCTGGTTGGGAACTACTGCAGTAGATCAAGCATTATGACAATTGGCCCGATGCGGAACGTCCAAAAGGCCCATATCGAATCGAACAAACGAGCACCAGCTGTTCAACGCTCATATCATATGCTGCACGTTAAACTGGTAACCTAATAACGCTTTCTGCAAATGCACCTAAAAAATCCACTTAGTTCTTATAAAACGATTTTCTCGTTTAGATGCACACTTGTGACGTTAATAGCTGCAAACCTTTGTAAACCCAAAAGCAGCAGGGTTGGGCAACCTTCGTTACCGCGAGGGCCAATTATATGTCAAAATTGGATCGAGGGACGCACATGTGCACCACACAAAGTGATTTTGCTTTGTTTCTTACCAAATATGCTTAAGTATAATTCGTATTTGATTCTAGCGACATTTTGCCAGATCGCAGAAAAGCATCAGGCGCATTAATCAGCTCAAAAATAATAATTGGACTCGTTTGTACTTTTGAAATCCAAGCGTCTCTGCGGGCCGCACAAGCTTTATTGAAGGGCCGCATGCGGCCCGCGGTTTGCAAGTTGCCCACCCCTGCCCAGAAGCGTCCAACTGATTTAAGCCAGTTTGAAACGAAATAACTTACATGGCCAATTAAGGTATCGAATTCAAGACTATAAAAAATAAAATAAAAAAATAACTATATTGTTGATAAACAAGCATTTCTGACCTGTTAGTCGCAAAAAGTTCATTAAAAACTAATTTAGAGAAAAAAAATCGTTAATGTATTATCCCTAATCCATGTCAGCAGCCGTCGGGGTCAATGACCTGCGACTGACCCCGGGTCATAAAATCGCATGGCGCGAGGCTCTCTAATCGCGGGTGCTCTCTTTATAATGCGATTTGCGCCACCTTTTGACCTCTTGATGTTAGTCGCGTTTTGGTCTACAGATGGCGATTTTGGTCTGACTCCAAGGCGTGGATTGTGTCAGAAATAAACAAACGTTTTCCGATTGGTTGCGCTTGAGAGTTTTCTAGAATCCGTGTAATCTAAACATATACAACACAGTGCTGAGAAAATGGATTGTTTTTACGGATAACTGTTCGAAACATTTGTTCATGTAGAATTTGCCAATTTACAATTTGTGACGGTTTGTTACAAACAAACCTGTTTTGAACTTTTCATCGAGAAAGGTGTATCACTGCATCTCAAAGAAGTTTTTTGTCGTTAAAAATGTTGAACTCCCAAATGTGTTTGTGTAAGCACTGTACCACAACATTGTGCAGTAAGTTTGTAATTCAATTATAATTATTCGGTAAAAAAACAAATCCACTGGCATTACAAACACTTACAATGTAAAAAAAACACCTACAAGAGTGTTGTCAACATAGCCTATTATTCACACATTTTGTTTTGGTTGTTATCAATGTTGCTCTTCTATTTGGTCTTGATTATTATTGCTATACCATACTTTTGTGCAGTGCCAAATGTTAAGTGATAAAAACTCAAGGCAGTTAGCTATCACAGTCTAATGTATTGGCGCGACCGGCCTGTACCACAAAACTACCCCATTCGTGCTGAGATTTGACATTCTGCTGACCGCAAACCCAGTTAGGGCAGCGAGTCAAGTGACTGGTGAAAAAACGTAATCTTATCCCAGGATCTGTTCATCATAAGTCACGTTTACGGCATCGAAACGCCAAGAAATCAATACCCAAGGTTCGTACTCCCTTTCTGCAATCAGAAATGCTGTTGAAATCATGCGGTAACACGAGTGAGCCATCACTTATCACTGACTAAACTCCACAGAAAACGATATCAAACTATTGTACGCTTGGTGGAACGGTAATGAAGAACTTATAGTGTTTATAATATGAGAACTTGTTGTCTCAAAATTTCAAGACGGCGCCAATACCTAGTCAATTTTTACAAGAGCTTTTCGATCGCTATAAATTCCATATTTGGAGCCCGTTAAACGCTTTATCTGTCCATCAAGTTGGTGCTATCTCATTGCGCAGCGTAATCATTGCGTCAAGGCTTCGAGAATGTTGTATATCCAAAAGATATCACATACACTAAGTATATAAGGTTAAATTAGAAACTTTTTAACCTTCCGTTTTTGCGTATTGCTAACCGTGTTTTCTTAGTATTATGGTCATTTCAATTAGGATTTTCTTCCATGTAATGTTGTAGGCCAGGGGTCGGCAACCTTTTTTGCACTGCGGACCGGTTTTACAACTAAAATTTTATCGCGGACCGGTCTTCAAAAAACTACAAATATATAGCTATAAAAACGCTTAAATTAGTTTATCATGCCCGGGATACATGGGCAAAATGTTTTATAGCATTTAACCTGAAAAATTATACTGCCCGGTAACGAACTCCTCGCGGACCGGTACCGGGCCGCGGACCGGCGGTTGCCGACCACTGTTTTAGGCGATGTCAAATAAAGCTTCTTAATTTGAGTTGTCTCGTAGATACAAAAGCATTTTCTAATATTGATTTTTAACGTTAATTTCAAGCATAACAATTGCGGTCTTTGTAATTCGGCTTTCCAAATACGGGTCGTTCTAATAGCTCTGTGATAATGATACCGTGTAAAATTGTAGCAATTAAATCGGCCGATCGAAGCAATTAACTAAAATTGGCTGGAATTCGTGTAAAACCTTACCACGTGACGGTTACGTCATTAGCCAGATGTTTGGTTTAACCCATTCTATGGATAGCGTTACTTAATATCCCAGCAGAAAATTGACACAATGTGTTCTTTGGTTGTTTTTATTCACGACTTTTTTCTCTTGAATTTGCATCGTTGAATTCGAATGGTTGTCGACAAAATTGCATGCTAACAAGTCGATTGCATTGCCCATATATGTAGTGACAGCATGTTACGTCACCGGTATGACGTACAAGCATTTCTGTTGGATAAGATTAATCAACGATAACATGTGTTGAATACCACAATATTTTTAGTTTGGTCCATTACACAACATACTACATTCAATCCTTCAAGCTAGACACAACTAAGTCAAACATGGTCTATTTGTAAACTGTAGTTTTGATCAACTGGCAATTGTACTTGACTCATCCGCCGTTTTAATGTCTTTTGTTGCGTCCTCATCAGGGTGACCTATTTATTTCATTAAAAGTATTTTCTACTTTCAAATACAAACATACCTTAACAGCAGTGGTAGGAGTTAAACATTTTGTTAGCGGGTTCTGTCACAAAAGTCATATTTCTGTTACAATAAGTCCGTTGACAGTAACCAAGTAATGATAACCGGTTCGGTTCGCTGATCTCGTAAAAATTTCGTGAGACGGTTCTATAGAGGTTGAATCCCACCACTGCTTAACAGTGTTAGAAGCAAAATTATAGACAAAGTGAAAGCTATAAAACATGAACTCAACCAATTGTAAGATAAAACACAGATTCGTAGAAACTTGGAAACTTCGTTTTTTTGCAGATGAGGAAGCATTTTTGAAACTCGATGAAGATATGCTGAATCAGACTGTGACGTCCGGTGATAAAGCAAGTTTTCGATGCAAGGTGGAAGGAAATCCATCCTCTAACATCGAATATACATGGTAAGTTGTTTATCACATCCCTATCGTCTTTGACCATTACATGATATGTTATTTACGATGTCAATTGCTGCAAATTAGGACAGAGAAAAAGGAAAAACATTAAACCCGTTTATGCGTTTTTATAGGGTTTCTAAATCTTTTATTTTAGCTTGGCAAAAGGCGCCCCGTGGTTGGGTAACAATATCTTGGTGTTTTTACTTGTTTTTAATATTTACCAAGCCAAAATTGGAAATATGTTTGGTATTTAAATACATGTATATTACTTTTTAACATGGCATACGTGCGGTTCACGAAATTTTGTTTTTGTTTTTGTCCAAATTAGACATTAAATGCTTAGGCTTGATTACTTTTCATTTTAGGGAATAACTATGGCCTAATACCTCAACATAACAATAACAAAAATTGTTTTACAGGTATAAAAACCAACAGACACTGACAGACGGAATGAGAATCAAAATCAAAACAAAATCATGGGGTTCCCGACTGCAAATAAACGATGCCTATACCTCTGACTCTGGACTATACCGTTGCGAAGCTTCCAATGGTTTGCGACGAGTTCAGGCCAGCGCATTCCTACTGGTTACATTCAGTAAGTTGTGCCCGTTTTTGGTAATTTGTGGCCGTTTGCGGTCAATGCCGGGCTTTAGTGGATTGTTGCAGCTGCATGTAATGATGCGTTAAGGGTGTAAGCCACGTTAAGATAAAGGTTTTAAGCCGGATTTTGGTATTTGCTAGACCACAAATTACCCTGCTGTGGTTGTTGTTAAGTCTGGTCACGCGTGCTAGGGAAAATCTCCAACTTCAAAGCGAGTTTAACATGGTGGAAACAATTTGCTCAGTCCGTGCTTGATTAGCCATAATATGTTGTGTAATGCTTAGAATAAAAAAATACAAAAAGGGGCCTCAAGTTTTTCGTTCGGATATCTTAAAGCAATTAGGTTCTAAAGCAGGGATTTTCATCGTTTTTTCTCTATTTATCTGTTGACAAATTTCGAGATTGTATTTAAAAATCCTTTATTCAGTTTCTACACACATTTTTTACGCGCTTGTCCTCTACAGATATCTTTATATTTTTTGTTCAGATTTGTTTTTAGAGGTAAATCTAAACCCGGTATCAAACCTCGTTCTATAACTTTATCCCATTTTTTTGGTAAAAAAAAACTGAATGTAGTTTGTGATGACAAATTTAGACACAATTTTACCTTCAACAGGTCCTTTGAACTCTATTTCATGAAAGTGTTGCTACCTTACAGTGTATTGTTTGTTTTGTCGATCACTCACGCCAAATTTCAACCAAAAACTCAGTTAAGCGAACGCAACAGCTTTCGCGAACCGAACGGAATTGTTTATGAAACAAATTTTAAGCTCGTTAGACCTTGGACGCCTTCCGTCTCTTGCGTCATAATTACCAATCGATCATGCGTAACGTCTGGCTGGAGTGAAAGAGGCAGTCAGTGCAGACCTTAAGCCTGATAAATAGGTTTTAGAGTTTGGCCAAGTTTTGCAGGTGCTGAAATTGGCGCTCTTAATATAAAAATGTGTCTATCCATCAACTGTGCTAAGCTGCGGCCCTTTTTGAGGTGACAATCGTATCAAGCGTTTTACCTTAAATTCTGTAGGCTGCTACAGTACACCCGGAAAGGATTTTTACTGTTTCTATGGAGGCTCAAATGATAACGCTTTGATTTCATAGGTGTCTTAATATTATTGTCCCACAGAATACCATTTTTGGGTGTAACATTTTTATTGTAACTTTGCAAATATACGGTCAACATAGTAAAAGCGGCTATTATCACAAAAAATATATTTTTCCTTCAAAATGTTAGCTTTAATGATATAACACCCTTGTTAAACCAAATTAAACAAAATCTAGGCCTTGTGGACTTACACAAGCTTTCACCATAAAATAGTTTTTCAAAATATGCGTATCTTGCCTAAAACGGCCACAATGGTAACATATAGCTTGATGCCCTCGAGAAAGTAAGGCAATCTTTCTAGGATCAGAATCCTGTTTCATTTTTATCATCGCATTATCAGTGCTCCAGGCGTGTCTGGTGCACAAAATATCAGTTTGTTACAGGCCTATGTCTCATCGTTTCACGAAGCCTAGCCTACATTCTTTTGCAACGGATAGATTTTGAGCTCTGTTTTGGGTCTTTTCACGCCCGTCATCGCTGGTAATGAGCTCAAAGCCGATTATTTCTTATCGTGCTTATGCTGGTACCATGGTCTATGTGGATGTGTACAGCTTAAATACAAGTACCCAGTATAACCAAATGTGCGGCGCTTGCTTTACTGCAGCCCGATAGCTTACAAATAGCGTTTAGCATTTGCTTTTGTGTAAACGACACGCTTTTTTGTCGGTTTTGTAAAATTTTGTTTCACTACTATTATGGGTATATAACGGTGAAACGTTTTTATGCATTTGCTTTTGCGAGTTTGTTCTTGACTAGGATCTGTCTTATTTGGCTGCTAACGTTAATGCAATCGATAAAAATAACAAGGCGCTTCATAAAAATTGTAAATAAATCTTTAAAATCTAACTGTTTTTGTTTTGCAGACCCGTTGCCTGCAGGAGAAAACGTGATATTTGATTCGTAAGTTGTTCTTGGTTATTCTTTTGTTCCTAAACATGGAAATTAACTTTTAAACATCAGCCTTTGCAGTTGTTAGAACATATCACAATTTGCAAATAAACCAAAATCATCATTTAAGAAAAATAAACATGTTAAAAAATGTCGGCTAGAGTTTATTTTTTTGAATTTTATGATTTCGTGATTTGTTTCCAGGGATATTTTCGAAGGCAAATGTGAAGAGTACACAGGCTATGTGTGCAAGGACTATTTCCAAGATGGAAAACAAGTTTTTATTGACGCCTTCCAGGAACAGACGATCGTAGAGCAGACTTTAACGCAGGCCATAAGCGCCATAGGTAAGTGTATTTTGCTTTTCATACCTGAACCTAAAAACCCTGAAGGTCACCCGTATATTACAAAACAAACGACTTCGTAGGCTTTTCGAGACAAAATAGCTTCAAATAAGGACAAAAACCCTTCCAAATGATAGAAAATCGCAGAACGTTATCTTTTGGGATAAACCTGCTACAGCAATTCCAGACTAATGTTTATATAGTGGGCATTGATAAGCTAAGGGCTGGTAACGTTTCGGACGAGCTTAAATCCAAACTGTTGGATTTGCGGACGACAGAAACCCAAACGTGAACAGTTTTTGATTGATAGAATAGAATACTCCTATTGTGTGTGGCCATATACGGGATTTTAGGAGATAAAAGAATGGCGTCCGTCAGTGAGTGATGACTGACATAGCCGTGTATATGTTGGGTTCGCGACAGTAAAAACAGAAAGCGGCTGGTGCTGTAGTAAAACGCCAAAGAACTAAAGTTACTAAACCAATTTTAGGCACCGAACAAAAGATAAAATTTTAAGGAAAACGTACCACAATATAAACAGAGATCGATTGTTTTTGGAATGTAAAATAGCGTAGATGTAAAGTATATTATTTGGTTTTCTGATAATATTTTGGCCTTTCAGAGGCAACTTAACCAAGTCTGTAATTAGAATACATTCAAAGACAAAAGGTCTCTATAAGTTTTGTGCTTTCCGTTGGAATAATTCGTTTCTAGGGCACACATATACAATTTGGCATTAAAACATAGAGATATTACTTCTTTACTTTGATTATTATTTAAATATCAACAATTTTTTTACTATAAAAAAGGCATAAATGCAAACATACTCAAGTTTTTTTTGACTTCAGTTAAGAACTCGAACATCGACCCCAAGTGTCGAAAATACGCTGCTGAGGCTTTCTGCTTCTTTCTATTTCCCCCTTGTGCTGAGCGGGACGGCACTCCTGTTACTCCCGCTGTCCCACTGAGGTTATGCCGTGAGGATTGTGAGCTGCTAAAATATGATGTCTGTGGAGAAGCGTTTTTTCAACAACCCAATGATCTTGTTATCAAGGTAAGTGTATCAACTACATACTTAACTATTTTTGAAACGACAATTTTAGTAATGGATTGAAACCATCGACAGCATGGCTTAAACTGACGATCACTGTTTGCCTTTTTTAACTATATAACATTAAATTAAAACCAATGGAATGGATAAAACCCTCCGTAAAACAGCATCAAAGGAATATATATTTCGCATAAGTGGCATCATCAGTTGCTGGAATCGATATGAAAATGAGTGCTTAAACAACCGTGGTAAAATAAATAAAAGCAGTTTAATAGTATAACAATAAAACACGCTAATATACGCTGTATAATGTGTGAACGGCCTAAAGTTTAAAGATCTAGAGGCCCAGACACAAGTAGTCCTTCATTTAAACTTTAAAGTCAATTTATGGCGTTCAACTGAATAAGCGTTAAACCGATCTCCACATGCTTTTGTTTTGAGTCTTACGAGTTTTACACGTTAGTGAGTGACAAAAGTACATTAAACTTAGCGCAAAATGCTTTTTGGTGGTTAAACAGCCGTTAACCTTTGTTTTTACAAACAATTAATTCAAACATACCCGAGAAATTTTACCCAATAATGTGCATTAAAGCGTGAAAAGGGTTAATGCATCGCTATCTAAGTGGTGCGTTTTGGCAACAGCCTTTGCGTAAGCGAGTTATGTTCGGATATAATGACTTTCAACATCAACGCATTAACGCCACGGGGTGAAAAGGTCGCCGCACCTGATATTAGGTTACAAAATTAGAGTCTTCTTACCCATGATAACCTAAAAAGCGTTTCTTTCTCTCGCTAAATCCTGAAAGCGACCAAAACTAAAATATGTGTTTTCTGCTTGGTTTGTGACGTCATTCGACTATGACGTCATATATATATTAATATTTGTGTAACGCACGTTTTGTTATTCATATTACGTAATTAACAATTATAAAAAGATCTTTCAATTTGCAATAAAACACAGCGACGGAACAATTGCATTGTTGGCAGTTTTTAATTTGGTAGAATCAGTTTCTTCTGAACTACAATTATTGTGTGTTATTCTACGTTCTCAACCTTTTTTCGTTGTAGATTTGTAGATTTTCATGATAAAATTAACACCCGTGGTTTAACATTCGTATACCCACAATATGTATTTACTTTTCTAATTTTTCTCCAATTTACCCTTGGAAATAATTTAATCCTGTTTGAAACCCTGTTTAAGGCTTACCAGTTATCACCCGTTTTTCGTTTTTAGGAGATACAAAAGACAGCCGATTGTTTGAAGCTGCCCCCCACCACCACTGCATTAGATGGAGAATGTACTGACATCGGTTTGCCGAGTGTAGTGGATCCCGCTCACAGATGCTACAATAAGACTGGCGAAGACTACAGAGGCGTATTGAGTGTAACAGCCACCGGACAAACCTGTATGACATGGCCAAAATCTATGCTCCTCCAGGTATGTAGAATAACTTCTCTTGGTTTTGGGGCATTGTGTTAAATTAATTAAAGGAGCCTATCTTTCCTAAAAGTATTTTAATTTTATTCCGTCACAAGTCTTTATGTTTCAAAGCTTAATGGAATACCGTGTGTCTACAGTTATTTGAAGACATAAGACCTTCTAGTAGAGTAAACCTCGGTTAATCTTGACTTGTTTGGACTAAACCAATGTGTCCGGATAAAGCGAAGATCCGCAATAACCGATGTCGATTAGTTTAAGTGTTACCACATTACAAATCATCTGTACCTCAAGTTTTGTCGAACTAGCCGAATATCCGGATTAACTGAATCCGGTTTAACCAGATTTACTGTACAAATGTTTGAATATTTCATTGCTACCATTTTTCAGACCTTACAGTCGGAAAAGCTTACTTTGAATAACGGGTTCATTACGACATCTCTTTATGTTAGTAAATATTGTTTTTTTTGGTTACAGTATCCACAACTGTCCGGCGGGCACAACTTTTGCCGCAACCCTGGTGGTCACAGGGAGGCGCCATGGTGCTACGTAGATCAGAAATACACGGTTAAGTCTGAGTGCCAAGTACCACAATGCAGTAAGTATCCAAGGGGGAACTTTTTTCATAAAATCGTGAAAACCCTTGCTGAGGAAAAGGCTTTAAAAATATCAACCTTAGATGTATGTGGTGTCAATTTTTTAGAAATTTATTTTGTTTTTTAGACTATAACTCTGAATCTCCGGATTTGATCATGATCCTCATCCCGGCTGTGAGCGTCCCTCTTCTTCTTGGCTGTCTGGTGGTTGTATTCTGTGTCGCTTGTCGCAAGAGGAAGAAGGGAGTTCAACAAACCAAGGGCACCAAGATGGAAACCAAACAACTTTCGGCAAAGAAGGTCAGTGTAGCAACTTTGTTTGGAGTAGAAATCTTTGTGAGATTATTTTCTTTAATCGCCTGTTTGGTTTAATATCTTATGACGTCGTTACTTGCGTCACGGTTTTTATTAAAGTTAATACCATGCATGGCACTAACTACTTATAGAAAGAGCGTTTGCAAAAAATGCAAGCTCCTAAGCTTCTTTCCGTGTCTGGTGTTCATTAATGAAATATAACGTATTCCTATGTTAAAAATGCAACCGGATTAGTAAAAAGAGTTTTGAACTATTTTTTACTACATTTTTTTTATTTAGACAAAGGTCCCGGAATTAAGTTCCAATGTTGTCCACGTTATTGGAGAACTCGGTGATGGAAAATTCGGGAAGGTTTTTAAGGCTCAGGTTCTCAGCAATCTTCATTATTGTCCCAATGAACCGGTAAATTTGGCATTACTATCTGCAAACTGTTGACTTTTTGTTGGACTGAACCCAGTTTCAACTAACTGTCGTCTTGCAGGTTGCAGTAAAGACTTTGACAGATCGTGCCATCGCAACCCAAGTCCATGAGTTTCAGAGAGAGATGGAAACCTTTTCCGAACTCCAACATCCAAACGTTGCATGTTTAAAGGTAAATAAAAATGCGTTTAGAATACACTTTTATTTCAATTTATTTCACAGCCCGTAAGATCGTCATGTAATTTTAATTTCTTTGTTTTAAAAGAAATTAAAAGAAATTCTTACAATTTGGCGTCAAATTTTAATGTAAGGGGGTTATCATTTTAGGCATTGTTAAAAAACGTCCTAGTAAATTGATTAAATCTAGTTTTCTTAGTCACACATAAACTGTGTGTGATTGGCTTTGGTTTATCCAACGGTAATGTACCAGTTTTTGCTAAAAAGTAAATAAAAATTGATTCAAAACATCAATAATCAAATCAATAGAAAACTATTCCTTGACAATATCTTTCGTTTTTGCAGGCCGTTGTAGTCCAGCCAAGCCTGCGCTGCATGATCTTCGAGTACACCAACAGTGTGGATTTGCACGAATATCTGGTTCTTCACTCACCACAGGCAGACTTTGCCAAACCTCCAAGCAGCGCAAGCAGCCATGCCTCGTCGTGTTTGGAACATTCCGATTTCATTAGGATGGCAATTCAGGTACCACTGGTTCTGAAACTAAGTCACTTTTTTGATAGTTTATTACTGACAATATCCACACAGGGCAAATACCGTTTAGTTTAGTGGCTTCGTTTGCGTAACAACCCGAGTGTTTACGTTTTTAATGATGACGTCATTTTAAAATGTCATAGATGACGTCATAAGCTTAGAAAACTGACGTAAAGTATATGCTATTTAATGGCCATTGGTTTGGTTTTAATAGTATTTTTCGATTCTGGTGCAGCTAGAAAATAGAGGAAATTATTTGATAGTAAAATCGTGTTTTTTCCAGGTTGCTGCGGGAATGGAATATCTTTCCAGTCATAATTTTATCCACCGGGACCTGGCGTCCCGAAATATCCTGGTGTGCGGAAACATGGAATTGAAAATCAGCAATCTTGGTGTTGTGAGGGACTCGTATCTTTCCTGCTACTACAGATCACCACAGGGAGGTCAAATGCTGCCAATCAGGTACCTCAATTTACTAACGGTTTTCATATACAAACTTGTTAATCTCTAGGCGGGTTCACTAAGCAGTGTAGTACAGTCAACCGTGTGTAAGTTAAAAATATATATGCGTTGGATAAAATATATGCTCTGACCAGTGTTTTTTTTAAGGTGTTTTGGGGGACCGTTTCGGTTTCTACAGAGGTTTCCCAAAATTTGGACTTGCAACTACAGTACTATTTTTTGGTATTTAAATGAAACACTTGCGGTCTCTTAAAACTACTTAGCGGTCACCCAAACCAAACCTTAAAAAAAACCCTGGCTCTGACAATAATCAGCATTAGAAAGTTAATGTTCAATATAAGTTAAAACTTAATAGACTTTAACTGCATGGCTTTAAAAGTATATTAAACTCTTGTCTATCAACCTACTTCTTGCTTCAAAACACAGAAAATTTCTGACTATTCTATTTCAACCTTCGTTCTGTTTGAATACCATTTAGTTTTAGTAAAGGATCGATGTGTTTAAAAACGCGCATTTTACGTCTAGATGGATGGCCCCAGAGTCCTTGGAAGGCTGGAAGTTTTCGGACAAAAGCGCTGTGTGGTCGTTTGGTGTGTTGCTCTGGGAAATTTTCAGTTATGGCTTGCAACCGTACTGTGGCTACAATAATCACGAGGTAGGCATTTTTTGTCATATTTTTCACATGTATAATATTTCTTTTTTCATATTTTAACTTTAACTGGTGTAACTAAATCTCATTAACATGAAAGCTTTGTAACTAAATCTCATTAATGTGAAATTCTGGTTTAATACTCTACGTTAGTTTTGTAAATCAATTTACTGTACTTTCAATTAATTGATTATTTTGCAATGAAAAGGTTCTGGATATGATAAGAAGACGTCAAGTTCTCACCTGCCCTGATCAATGCCCAGCCAAAATCTACTCCTTAATGCACGAATGTTGGTGCGCAAATGCTCCCCAAAGACCACTTTTCAAGGTACGGTTTCTATGTTCTGTTTTTATACGAATTATGTGCCGTACTACCACCTTCAAACCCCGAATACTAACTGGAGTGTTTAATGTATACAAGGATATACACGCCAAGCTTGTCGGATGGGAAGGTAGCAGCACGACGCGTATGACGTCACAGCTCGCGCAGGGGATTCACCGACAACTGAACGTTATAAGAGGCGAGGGTGGTCCACAGTTTGGAATGCAGCCACCACAAGGAACTATGTAAGTATAAACCAGTTGAGATGAACATAAATTCACAACTGGGATCAGTCCCGAAGCGCCCATGCAGACCAGCGATCACCAGACACTGATATATATATCACAGTGTGTCAAGCCCATTGAAGTCGCCACACCGAATCAGCCGGTCACCAAGCATTCCTATATGGCAAGGCGTAGACTAGAAAAATCTGACCAATGGTGGGATTCGAACCCACGACAAGTGTCTTTCGGGACTCGCGCTCCCGTTATGTATTCTGATAGCAAGGTTGTGTACTATTAACTTGAATTTTGACCTTACTGGGAAATTTAATATGTCTTAGGATTGACCTGCCTCCAAAACACGAAGAGATGCACCACCTTCAACCTCCATTCTCTGCATCTCCAAACGCAGTTTACCTGAACACATCTCCTCCCGGAGCTCCAAACACGAGTCCTGCATCCCGTCTCTACCACTCCCCAGGAGCCACCACAGCCTCATCAGTTCCTCCACAAAATCAAAACATGTATGTCCCCCACCCGGGCTACAACATGCACCCGATGCAGCATCAAGAGATGAGAAGTCTTCCTCATCATATGCATCCCGGATCACACAGCGGGACACATTCCAGGAGTAGCGGAAGTGCAGCCTCCTCGGAGTACAACCAACATCCTCCGATCCGGGTATCTAATCTTGCCTCACATCCGGAAGAAAAAGAGGATAATTTACCTCCTCCACCTTATGGATACACTCAACAGGGAAGGTCATCAAGGCCTATGTTGGCTAGCAATCGATCCCAGGACCGATCTGATGATGGGAGGAACTACAGCAACGATGGGACAGTTGAGCTCAATGAGGAATCCCAAGGACTTTTGAAGCATTCGCGTCCAAACAGCGGAATGCGCCAAGAGGGAAGAATGCCGCTTACAGTGTATAAAGAACAAGACACTTTAGAAGAGCCTTCATCCCCGGGAAGAGATCGGCCTGTTCTTGCACCTAAACCTAACTACTACAATAATGATGAAGAACAGAACTCTAGGAGGCAAGGGGCTGTCTCAAATGCAAGAGCTATGTCGCCTACCAGACAAAGCGGAAAAGACTCTTTAGAGGTTCGCCATCATGACTCGACCAGCGGGAAAGCTATTTCCTGTGATTCTGGTCTCCCGTGCGAAGAACAGGACATTGACAGTGAAGGGGCTGACAGCCATCGCCCCCCTAATCTCGCCCACAGGATCGGGGTCGCCCCAACGCCCCCAGATAAAAAGTTCCCTCTACTCTTCGCAACAGAGTAATTCAATTAAATCCGGGTCCACACAAACCACCACAGCCTGAAGAGGTTGTCTTGTGAATTTTGGCAATGACCACAGGGCGGTCATTTACTCGAAGTAGGCCCAGTGTTTTCAGTGTTGATGTGATTTTTTTACACTTTTCTGGACAAGAAGTTACTCATTTTTCTAGCGCAGTGGTTCTTAACTTGCGGCCCCTTTCATGTGGTCCACAAAAGATTAATTACATTAACTGGATATAGTTGCGTACAATTAATTGAATATTCAGTACGAGAAAGGCTTATCCAAGTTATTGGCCATTTCTGTTAACTGTTGGTTGTTTGATATAACTCCTCGAAGTTCTGTCTTAAAGTAATTTTAAATGCCATTGTGCTTGTTGTGGATGCTTTCTTTATCCTCACTTAACAATCGACTGGTCCACGATATTCATTTAATTGACTGGTGGTTCATGGCTTAAAATGGGGTGAGAACCACTGATCTAGCGTATCATTCCAATACACAAGGCATGCTCGTTCCTACGCACTTTCTAGTTTATTTAACACAAAATCCACATTTTTAACGATTTTTAAAGTATTGTTCAGTATTCTTTTAATACCCTATTATATCGTTTTTTTGGTGAAGTGAACATAGGCTAAAACTTTGCGTACAAGGGCTGCGATTTTCGCCTATTTCATAAGCATAGCGTATTGCTTTTCGGGCATTTTCAGAGTTCATGCTGGTTTTCTTTATCTTTGCAACGTTACAATGAAACTTTGGGAATTTTGTAAATACACTTTTTTTGGCACTTTGCAAACTGTTTTTGGATCTAACGTTTACTCGTCGAAGCTGTCCACAAAAGTAAAACAGTAAACCTCGGCTATTCCGGATCTTTGCCTAATTTGGACAAAATTCGTGGTACTAACGTGTAATGTGGTAAGGCTTTACTAATCGACATCGGTTAACACGGATCTTCGCCTAATTTTTTTGGTCCAAACGGGTCCGGATTAACCAAGGTTTACTGTTTACACTGTGCAAGCAATTTTGAATTCAGCTGAACCAACAAATCAAAACACTAGCTCCAATGATCGAAGGTTCAAGTCCCGGCTAAACCTCGCAAACAAACACAACTGACGCCAGCAGTTTTCGTTTTTGTCTATTTGTTTCGTTAAATCGCTCGTAAACAAAAAACAAGGAAATATAAAACACCGAACGCAAAACGCAACGAAAAGGGGGAAACACAAAGTAAAATAGATTCGCAACAACATGAAACCAAAGCCGCCGGGCGCGAATACAGGATCAACGCTTTCTCTTACTTAGTTTTTTTATGAATGAATTGCACACGTTTTTACTATGATGACGTCGCGGTGACTGCAAACTGCTGAGCCATCATTGCACTGGTCCACACTTCATCCATATTCCAACGTTGTGACAAGAAATTTAAAAAACGAGTCGGGAATACTCCCTTTAATAACGTCATGTAGTTTCGAGGCGGGTTAAATATAGCCCGGTAAAGGTGCATGACGTCATCTTGGGAAGGGTGCATGACGTCATCAATGACGCACTGAGGGGGCAGAGGTACGTCGAGGCAGAATACAGAAACCAGCGTATAGAAGGTTTATTTTTAACACGCACTAATACCTTATGGGAGAAAACAGGTAGAATTTACGTAAAAGTGCCGACCGGTCCTTTCGCGGTTTGAAGAAGTCGGCCTCTGCAGCACACAGGTAACAACACGGCCGAAGAAAACATCTCTGAATTGAAGAAACTGACGCGAAAAGTGGGTGTGGCGGAGGAGAGGCGGCCACTAGCAGGCGCTCGCGAGCCTCTGGCCACCGTGCAAAAATTTCGCGCCGGTTAGCAAACAGTCTCTGGGTACAACAGCACAACACAAACTAAAGATGGGCGTTACGTCACAACATGACGTCACATGGAGTGACGCAGCAACAAAACGAGACTCCGAAATTCGAGGAACGTGGCCAAAGAGCAAAATTCCGCGCAAATTCGATTTTTGGTCGTTTTTGACCGATAATGTTAGATATTTTGAACACAAAAGGCGAGGGTTGAAATTTTTTTGGGAAGCACGTTTGTGGCTTTCCGTGCTTTCCGTGTAGTTCGATATATAGCAATGCATTTCTTTACATTGCATAGTCAAAATTTGATCCATGAGAGTTTCAAAATTAGTTTTGGGGTCAGTATTTTCTCCCAAAAACGAGAATTTGCAAGCAGAACTATAGCATTTCTATTAAAGAGGTTTTAGTGGGATCCATTAAGCATTGCAGTATTGGGTTAAGTGTGTTATGGTTATGCTGTAACAGCTTACAAGAAATGGTAGGAGTTAGGATTGTGCCCTTTAGGGATTCGCCACTACAGGAACTTAAACGCTCTTCTGTTATAGGATTAAACTAACATCAGTAAACTACATTGCGATTAAATGCAATAAGGTTTCTTATAGAAGCGGCGAAGACAAATCTTATCCTAAAGTTGGATTAGGATGCGAGTCAAGAGCAAGGTCTCTACGACATCTTCCGCTTTGGATGAGGAGGATAGAAGACACATCGGTCAAAAGTCAGCAAACTCCCTGGCACACTTCTCTGTCGAGTGGATGCGGAGTTGTTCTTCTTCGTACTCGTCGAAGTTCTCAGTTGAGCCAGGATGCTTAAATTTAGGGATGAAGGGTGCTTCGAGCTGTGAGAAACAGATGCTTTTGTTAGTTTCTTTCATTTTAATCCTCAGTTTAGCACATCAAACACCTTTTGCTCAAAATACAGTAAACTTCGGTAAAACCAGATTCGGTTAATCCGGATCTTCGCCTAATTCGGACAAAAGTGAGGTACAAACTAGAAGGGTGGCTTAGCACATATTGCCCTTGCATATACACTATAACCTATTTGAAAAAAAATAATATATTCCCTACACTTATTTTGTATTGGGTCCCATATCACACACTGTCTTTTATAACATTAGTTGTTTCTGCAGGCAGAAACTCATGGGTCCCCACACATGCAAAGTTGTAAATAATGCATTTCAAGAAATAACCATGTGAAAGTTTGGTATTGTAAGGTCAAACACAATGATTGGTACTGAGCATAAACAAACATGCTATGTGGAGTACAAACTATCTAAATTTTCTTCCATATGGGTATTTTTAAAGGTTTTTCTATTGTATGTTCTATCTGAAAAATGAAGGGGTAAATAGCGAAAAATTAGACTAAAACACAACAATCAGCTGCTATTATTGGAAAATGGCACAAGCTGTCCTAATTTCATTCAATTCAGACTTTGTTAAAAAAATTCACCCATTGGGGGCTAGTGGGGTAAATGTTGGGGTTACAGGGCAGAACACAAGAATCAACACCAAAAATGGCATACTCTACAACAGGGGTGGGCAACATACGGCCCGCGAAGGGATTTTGAGCGGCCCGCAGACAGTTTCAGGTCTTACTTGATAATGTGGCCCGCGGCCACAGTCTGCCACAATCCCCCACTACTCCCCAATAGCAAAAAAACTTTCCCGCCGTTGTTACCATTGCACCATGCGTCCATTGTTATGACATAACTGCCAACCGTGTGTGTGGCCTGCTTTCACGGTTTCCTTTGTTTCCACTTTCCACACGTGTAGCCTAGTTAGTGTTTCAGTATAGAATCTCAGTCTGTTGTGTATGCATTACATTTGCTGTGGTTAATAATTTTATGTTATATCAGTTAGATTGTTTGGACTGTATTGTATTTTTGATGTTCTTGAATGTATTTTGTTTAGGTGGTCAAAAATCCGTTTTAAATCACTGGATAAATACGCGATTAATGTATCGATTCAGGAGTCCGGCCCGCCAAGTACTTCATTTTCCCGTATCAGGCCCGGCGACTGGAGAAGTTGCCCGCCCCTGCTCTACAAGCTTTCCAAATTTTATCCAATTCAGACATTGTTTAAAAAATTCCCCTTTTTTAGGGGGCTAGCGGGTAAATGTTGGGGCTACAGGTTGGAAAACAACAATCAACACCTAACAATGGCACAATGGACAAACTGTCCAAATTTCATCCCATTTGAACAATACTTAAACAATTCACCCTTTTTGGGGGGCTAGTGGGGTAAATAATTGGTCTCTACTCCAAAACTAAAAAAATATCAAATCACAATAACCCAATCCACAGTCCTGTAAATTTTTGTCCAAATCGGCAAATGTTTAAACATTTGGCCACTGGAGGGGCTTTTGAGCAACAATAGTTGATGCCTCTGACGTCATAAGGCTGTTAACACCCCCTGAATGGTCAACTGCAAAAACATCCACCAAGCAACCCACAAACACTAGGAATGAATATATGGTTGCCTTTATAACATCACACAAAACTAACGTTTGTGGTGCGCACAAACCACATTTTACATTTTTGGGGCTAGCGGGGTAAATACTGGGGTTATCATGACAAACGAAGCAGATGGCACATCTACATAACTATATCTACCATCTGTGAAAGTTGCATCCAAATCCATCAAACATTTCAGGGCAAAAAGGGGTGGACAAACTTTAGGGAAGAAAAAAGAAAAAAGAAAAAAAGAAATCGAGTAAAATCAAGATGTGTCCCCTTCAAGGAAGGGGACCCATAATGATTTTTAATGTGGTAAGGCTTGAACTAATAGGCATCGGTTAATCTGGATCTTCGCCAAATCCAGACAGTTTTTGGGGTCCAAACAGGTCCGGATTAACCTGTTTACTGTTTATTGATTGTTTAGTCGCCTACCTCGGATCGTTTTCGATTTGATTATTTCTTTAACTTAGTTGTATTGGAAACACAACATAGTGAACACAAGCAGTAATATATGGAACTGGAAAAAAATCAGAAACAATGCGGCTGATAGTTGACAAACAAATTTGTTTTTCTGGTCATCATGGATGAAGGTTTGAAATAAATCGGGTTGCTTTTATACAAACTACTTTTTGACAGATTTAACTGTTCGAAACCCAGATAGCTGCACATAATAGATTTCTGCAGTCTGATTTGGTACAAACTTCAAATCAGAATGTTTGTGTTTACCCGGTTTTAAACTAAAACAAATTCTTGAAACTGGCATGTCTTGAAATTTAGGGTCACACGAGATGTATTATCATTCTTTATAAACTTTACATTTTACGCGCTTGTGTTAGCCAATCCCTTGAACCGCTTTTGCTAATAATGAATTCCTACAAAATCACACAATAGAATTTTGAGTTGTCCATCAACACTAACTAGAGTTATATCAAAAACTGATGCTGTACAGTAAGCAGAAAGCCACCCAAGTAGTAAAACCCACATGAAACTTACTTTTCGCTGATACACAGCAATCCAGTCTATGGACTGAAACCACTTGTGGTTTTTGATGTCAGCTACTCCGTTTTTAAGGTTTCCAAACCTCTTGGTGAGGTCGACTTGCAACAAGTTTCGGAGTAGGTCCTTCAACTCAGAAGTGAAGTGTGAGGGGAATCGAACCTAAAGCAACAGAAAGTGGTGATATAATGCTATATTGCATGGCTTGGTTGATACAATTGCAACCAAGCTGCCAAAAAAGCAGACTGTTATGGCCTATAAGCTCTCATCTGTGCAGCTGGTCCTAAAGACATTAACCGCATAGGCTAGTATAGCCAAACTATGTCATTTTATTGGGACTTGCGGATTAAAAAGCCAATGTCTTTTTACCAGCTGGTGAGACTTTACATGTTGAAACAGTGTACACTGTCTGTAGCTAAATTGCGCATATAGTTGCAGTATAGTTTGCTATACACATAGAATTTACATAGAATGGTAAGATTTTTTTGGTCCATTAATGTGACTGAAAAATTATACATTTGTGAAATAAAGAAACTTTATAATCAGGCAGTGTTAAAATTGTGTACATACTAACAGTATAAGAATCATTCTAACACATATAATAAAAAGTGACAGTTGTTGCACACAACTCACTAATAGATATTTTGACTTTTTAATTTGAAGTCTTTACATGCAAGTGTCTTCATGCAGTAGATTCATAGTAGGTCAAGTAAATTTATATATTTGAGATTGCACACCAATACTTCCAATTTTACACAGTTTGCTTGAGACAGAAAGTCACATTACCAATAATACTGTAAAATTGTATGTCATGGGCTTATACACTTATACAGTACAATAACAATAGAAAAAGTATTAATCACTTGGTGGTGCAAAAGATCAAACACAGGGGTGACAAAATATTTCAACATTTCTACAACATTTAAAAAAAATGTCACAGCTAAGATTATTTATGTCAAGAAGAAATATTTCTTTACCTTTCCTGAGACAATTTTCTCGTAGATTTGAATAGGTTGATCAGCAAAGAAGGGAGGATACCCAGCTGCCATTTCATAGATCAAAACTCCTAATGCCCACCAGTCAACTGCTTTGTTGTATCCCTAAACATAAAATACATAGTAAATTTAGTCTAAGTAATTCACAATTTCAACAGAAAAGCTGTGTTTTCTGATAATAGAAAATACTGAACAGGCGTTTCGTCCACCAGGTTGCATATTTAACAAATTTGTCGTTCAACTGGTGTAATGAATTATGCTATATCCCGCTGCGCTTGTGCATTTTCGCTTGTGGTGCTCGCATTATTTCGTTCATTGCTCTGATGAAGCCCTACCGTTCTGGTGGGCGAAACGTTAGCGAAAATACAAGTTATTGACAAAAACAACTAGTATTTTGTTTAACATTACACCAGTTGAATGACAAATTTGTTAAAAAGCTGTGTTTGTTGGAAAATCTACTAACACAAGAACTCACACCAGACAACTTTGCTAAATACCAATAGGTGGCGCAAAGAGCTTTCATAAATGTTTCAAATGCAATTTGTGTAAAAATGCTTTAGGGCTATTAGGGGTTGGGGCGAAGTTTCATAATAATAATAACAATATCAACCTGAACACTCAGTTCCTAACATTAAATTGAGTTCAACTGTGTTTGTAACCAATTAAGAGAAAACATAGGAGATTCTGTGTACTTGGTACCAGCAATAGCAGCTCCACAGTTGGCTTGAATCATAACAGGAAAGATAGGGGATTTTTAGAGATTAATCAAACAAGTTTTGTGTGGATGCTAATATGCATACGGTTATTGCCCTAGCTTTCAAGCAGCTTAGGAAAAGCTGTCTGATTGAGTATAATTTAAACCAGTACTAACAGCAGGTTTTTTGGAAGCTGTAGATTTAAACACAAGATGTATTGTAGTTATATTTCTTCAAACAAATATTTGGGTGCCAAACATTTTAATTAAAACAACAGCAGTATGAAAAGTCAGTTATATATTGGATGGTTGGTTAAAACAATTGACAACTGAAACAAAGTAGCAAACAACAAAACTCAAAGTTACTTTCAATCACTTCAAACACAAAATAGACAACTCACTTTGCTAAGAATAATCTCAGGGGCGAGATACTCAGGGGTGCCACATAGTGTCCAAGTTCGTCCCTTTACCCTCTTTGCAAATCCAAAATCTGTCACCTGAAAATACATCACACAGCATGAATAGGAGTGTGAATTACACAAACTTATTTAAAAGCAAACTTTCCATTATATAGATAGCCTGCTGCTGCCAGGCTGTATTAATAAATATTGCTTTAGCAGAAGAATTTTATTGTAAAATAACCAATGTTTCAATGTCCCATATATGACATCTTCATTAGGATAATGGCATATCATAAATGTATGTGTCTTGCAGGGACTGAACGTGTTTGGCTGAGCCCTGAGCATTATTGTAAGATGCTCGGTGCTCGACCAAAGAAAACATTTGCAGTTTTGGCCCATCTCTAGTGTCTTGTATGGGACATTAAAACATTGTTTTTTTTTTAAAATCTGGTGGAAAACAATAATGTTTTTTTTTTCGATTTGATGCTGCAACACCACACACATTAAGTTTTTTTGTGTGGGCCCAGTCCATTTAAACAGTTTAAACTTTAAAGGGACTGGCCATGGATGTAAGTCGCTTCAGTAAACAAATGGTTTAAAGGGAGTTCAGTAGCCCTAAGAGAAAGTTTATGACAGCCAGACTGTGCTTAAATCAACAATATCGGTGTTGGTTTTATAGAGTGGTTTTTCAATATGCGGCATATTCATATAAAACTGTTACTATGGAATTGGCTAGGACGGCATTTTGTTGTTCATTTTCGAAGACATTTAAAGTTGAGTGTGTACAGTTTGTGTGCAAATACAGGTTTACCAATTGACAACATAGAGAAAATTTTTGGGATATTCAGATAAAGATGTGTTTAAATTTGCTCCCAACATAAATATATTAAATATTTTTATATATCGTATGATTAACATGAAAATGAAAGCTTGGCTGTGTAACATTACATATATACACTCAGTTGTCAGTAGCAACACAGAACAAAGCATGAATCAACTTGCACATAAAAATGGCGTCAAATTTTAAAACGCACTGACAGTTATATGCATTGTTGGAGGTAAAAATTGTAACGACCAGCATTGTAAAATTGAACTACCTTTCAAAAAGGCTGCTTTTGTACAAAATGAAAAGTACTTTATATGCACATACATACCTGAATGTAACCCTGGTGGTCAATGAGCAGATTTTCTGGTTTCAAATCACGGTAGATTATGTCTAGGTAGTGCAAGTATTCGAAGCCAAGGACAATTTGAGCAGCATAGAATCGAGAATGGGGTTCACTGAAAATATAAGTTTATTAGTGGTGCAAAAACAAAATAGTTTATCCGTAAGTTGGATTTTTAGTCAACATTCCAGACCTTTATACAACAGGTAAAGGTGTACAGCATTAAAGTGTGAATCGGTCAGTAAAAGTAACTGTAAAGTTGACATGCCATTTATTTCCTTGGCAGATTAACAATTTTTTTATGTTTTTCAAAATAATTTTATGTGCACAAACAGTGTTTTTTTAAGGTGTTTTTAAGGTGTCAAATTTCTCCAGCGGTTTCCCAAAATTTGCCAGTAGCCTAATAAATAATTCGTTTAAGCAAATATGGCTATTTTTTGGTATTTAAATGAAACACTTGCTGTCTCTTAAAACTACTTAGCGGTCACCCAAACCAAACCTTAAAAAAAAACCTGTGCACAAAAATTTACCATTGAAACAGGTCACATTTCTCCTGACTGAAATCTTTGCATTTAAATATAGCGCCATGATAAACTTACAAAACACATCAGTTTCTCAACTTGGGGTGTAAAAAAATAGAGGCAATTTGGTAAATTTGTTAAAATTCTCTGTGGAACTTCAGCAACAGTTTTTCCATGATTGTTTTAATGGTTACTATTCTCAATACAACCTTATTTCAAAGTAATGGGGTTTTAGACTAAGTTAGCTAAAACATGGTACACATTTTGGCAGTATCTTAAAAATAAGTAACAGTGTTTAATTTTACCAGAGGGAAGTGGAGGCATATGATTTTTAGGGTCATTTCAATAGATAATTTCAAGAAGTGTTGGTTAATACACTTTTTCAAAATGGCCTAATGGAAGGTGTCAATGGTAATTTTAGTCACTTGAGTGTAGTAACCTACCTAAATCTTCCAATTCTCCGTAAATGAGAAAACATTTCTCCTCCAATCACATATTCCAGAACCATATACAGGTAACTGTTGTCCTGCAAGTTAAAAGGACAGGAATTATTACCGACCGAAAACGCTTGTTCAACCCATGGTAAGTTGCCATTTTGTGTTTCCACGTAAAACACAAGCGCATTGGCAGGAAATTCCTTAATGATATGTTGTTGCTAAATAGGTAGCATACCTCTTATGCACATGCTATTGTAGTTTGAAGTGAATCGGTTAGTTGATGCTGTTAGTCAGCTAATAATTTTTATTTGGTTCTTATTTAACTATATTTTACACAACAACAAAACACAATTGTCAGAAACCAGATATATTTATGGATCTATCTGTTGGACAGACACAAGGCATATTTAGGTATTTTTTAATGTATTTGTCAAACCATTGTACCTCTAAAAATAATTGGTAGTAGTGTGAATGTGACAAATTTGCAAGAAAACACATAAAACACACTTAAAATTGTCACAAATATTTGCCAAAATTCATTAAAATTCCTGTTGTATACAAACTTTCAAACATTTATTACGCAGCAGGTCAAATTGAATCAACCAACAATTTTGCTTCTTAATTTTTGGCCAATATTGTCATTGATTTGAACTACCAAACTGTCTTTCAAAGAAGTATCAAGAAATTTTGCAAAACAAAAAGTACATTTGAACAAATGGAGCACCCAAAAACAATGCAATGCAAGACAATGTAATACCATGACAGTTTGTGACAATAACGAATCATTACTTAGCATCTAAAAGCAGAACTAGCACCCACCGCTTTGTAACTATAATTGGATGGTGATGTACAGGTATAGGAATGGCTAACAACACAAAGAAGATAGTGCAAACATATCAAGTCAAGCATAGACACAGCTAAGCCCCATGAAACCTAAATTACTGTGTCCTTTTGTGTGTGCAACAAAATACAGTAGATATTTATGGCAGCATAATTTGAAAAAGACATTCTCAATACTGTCATCACCTTTTTAACATTATTTTGTAACAGTTTTTGTTTAAATATGGAAACAAAGTTTTTTGAGATATCCTTTTCTGAATACTGTAAATGCTTTTGCAAAAGAAAAAAGCAACCAAAATGTATAGAAACCTACACTTCGTCCAGAATAAATTGATACTTTAGCTGGAACAAGTGTTGACACATTTACAAACAAGTTAATAAGGTACATACATAATTCAGCACCTAAAATGACTTGGCTTTCAGTTTCCATTGAGGCAAAGCTATTAGTGTGGTCATTGTAAATGATTATTACTGTTCCAGTGCAAATTGGTTAGCCATTGTTAAATACAAAATAAGCCTTATTGGCATGTGTGTGTGACAAATACGCGATGACAGTATCAAGCATGTATCTTTGCAATGGTATAGGATTAAAATGTGTGAAAAGGTAATTAGGAAGAGCTACAATGTGTGTAGTAATGACAAATGCCAGTTGGTGCTAAGTGGTTGAGTGGCTGTAATGACTATATTGAAACTGTAGCACAGCATAAAATGCTTATTAGGCATTTTAATCCCTCATGACTTACTTCTTAAAAACAAAATAAATGTTGTAGAAGCCAGTGTATTGGAGTTTACTAAAGCTGTTTTTTACGGACATTAGGATAAGGAACACTGACATTTTGCTCTAGTGCAGTGGTTCTTAACCTTTTTCCTTGCTGCACCCCTTTCAAATCACCACCTAATTTTCGCACCCCCTTCTGTAATTGCCTAAATAACAAAACCATTGTAATTTAATTTTTATACAAGCATCCCCGCACCCTCTAGGAACAGTTCTTGCACCCTTGGTTAAGAACCCCTGCTCTAGTGTGTAAAATAAGACAATAGATTAGGCAATTTCATTAAAGTCTGTTTAAAGTATTCTTATCGTAAATCTTGTAAGTTAGATGCTTGGTTGTTTCAAAATCTATGACCTTTTGAAATGCTGAATCCAAACAACGATTACAAAACACTAACCTAGATATTCACATAGCAAATACAATGGTTTATATATGGCGAGCTGCACATTAGTGAAACAATTGCAACACCGGTAGTGGAGTGATTTACACACTGCTTGCAGAATGATGAATAACAACGCAACGGTACAAAAATGGCAGCACAGCCGAGACTGTGTTACATGATAAATTGCTTACTTTAAAGGAAAAGTCCATCTTGACTAGGAAGGGGAAGTTGATAGCCTGCAAAATTTTCTTTTCATTTAAGGTGTGTTCCACCTGCTTTAACTTCACAACCTGAGGAGAAAATGTATATTTGATTGGGTACATTGTAAACATTATCATAAAGCAGTGGTTCTATACTGGTGGTCCAAGAACCACCAGTGGTCTATGATGACTGTTTGGGTGTGCCACTATAATTGTTAATAAACTGGAGCGAGCTTCATATTACATATTGAAAGATGGTCAAAATGTTATGTCACTTATTAAAATTCAGTATTAAAGAAATACATTTCGGGTTAAAACGCTTGTTGTATATGCTTACTTTACTCAAACCCCAAAATGAATTAGGCCACAGCATTTTTTTAGTTGGGCTGGGGCATGGCCCGAAACGAATTGAGAACCACTGTCATTAAGTTTCTTCAGTAAATTTGTGCACAAAATATACAAAATTTCGAAGTGGTTTTATTTAAAACAATAAAGGTGAAAACCATGCTTTCAGAACATTATAAATGGGGTCCTTTAACTGGCTGTATATGTGTGTGGTGAATAGAGTCAAAATATGGCAGAAAAATCTATATTTTAACACTTGGCTTATACTGCACTTTTAAACTGTTATGCATTATCCAGTTATCATTAAAAATTTTAATGAAAAATATATTTTTTCCTTAATTAAAATCAGCTATCTCATCGTCACAATTTAACTTTTTTTACAAAAATACCAAAATTTATCAACTAAAACTCTTTATTTAAAAAAAAAGTTATAGTGGTATGTTTACAGGTAAATAAACTGGTACAGTTAACAATAAAAACATAATGCAGCATATTATCTAACAAGGTAGCCTGTTACAAATACAGCATCAGTGACAAAAACAAAGAAGTGCATCAATGACAGGAAATAAGTCTTAACTTCTTATTTAATTGATTGCACACACCAGATTTAAATGGGTGGTTCTATATTTAGCAACAAAGACTGATTTAGACTGATGCCACTATCCATCAACCCTGGTTTGTCATGCAAACAAAAGGTAATGAGTAAACAATAGATGGGTGTGGCAAAGTTTTTATGCCAGTGTTTGGTACCTTTTGTTTGTCCAAAATTTTCATGGCATAGAACTCAGTGTTTTCCTTGCGTTTAACCAGTATCACACGACCAAATGAACCAGTTCCTAGGGTTTTTAGTCTCTCGAAATCCTCCAATTTTGCATTGTTCTGCAAAATACCAGTAACGTTAGTACTGAGAAGGCTCATATAAATGTTTTTTTGTAGCTTGTGTTAAAAATAAAATGGGCACATTAGCCTATGCCTTGCACCTGAAGATGAGGAAAATGTTAACATATATCACATAATACCATGGTTATTGTATAGGTGCAACCTGGGTGAAAAAAGTTCGAAAAAAATACTGCTTCAATGGGCTATTATATTATATTATAATCGGTTAACTTTGATCATTTTGGGTAATCAAGTTTTGTTATTTCTATTGTTCAAAGTTACATAAATTTCTACTTTTTAATAGATAATATCAAATACCAGGGCCTAGTTAAAGCAGGAACACCACTTGCAAACAAAAGACCATTACACAGACCACTAGACCATTTTAGCCAAAAGCAATTAGCCGTAGTTAATTAACTAGTGAAAATGAACAAAGATAATTGAGTAACAACTGCATGCAAAGACAAACTTACAGTACAACATAAAACATGCAAGTAACAAGAATTGGTGATGGAATTTTATTTCAAGTTAAATTTATATTTTTTTATTAACAGTATTGTTAAATTTTGACACCAAGTGTTCCTTCTGTGTATTTTCTACTGACATGCTATTTTTACGCAGTAACATACTGCCTGTTCGCTTTTAATACATAGAGGAAGTCGTTTTGGACAGACACCACAAAATGTAAACAAAAATCCATATTCAAATATACAGTGGTTTAAACTAGTGATGCACCGAACCCGACTAAAAAGGTTCGGGCCAAAACCGAATATTCGGCCATGAGGCCGAATAATTTCGGCCGAATCTAAAATCCCCTTTCTTATGGATGTTTTCAACTAAACCTTGCGTTGTTGATGCGAGAGAACTCAATTTTGACAAACTAAAATCACTTTCACAATGTATATGCTTTAGTAAACATCTAATATTTTGCAGACAACGTGGCTCGTATTTTATAGATACAACAAATAGTTAGTTCCTGATGTTTCGTTTTGGAGAAAATGAAATTTAAGGCCTAAATTCAATGCAATAAGAAAGTTCGGTTTCGGCCGAATTTTTAAAAAAGTTCGGGCCGAAACCGAAACATTGGAAAACAGTGGATTCGGCCGAAATGTTTCGGCCAACCGAAACTTCGGTGCATCACTAGTTTAAACAATAATGGCACTAAGAGTGTAAGCCTAATAAATATATAAAAAATGATTTTGATTGGGTACATATATGATATACCAGTTGATGCCTAATTACAAATTATGGTTTGAATATGTTGGGACGTGAAAAAGTACAAACAAAGTTGTAATTATGTTCTATGGGTAATGTATATTTGTGCCTAAAATAGTTTTTTTAATTTTACGTACATCCCATTTTGTTACCATTATTTCCACAATGCACAATTAAAATCACAATTGAGTATTTTTAAACTGGTCTTCTTTTTGGTATTAAGCTGTGATAAGTATAAATATTTTGGCATTTGTGAAACCAATTCATATAAAATACCCTGTTTTACGAACTACATTTTAATGAATGCAAAGAAATGCACACCTGTGTAGGAGATTCCCATTTCTTTAGAAACTCTTCTTTTGCCTCGGCCAAGAATGCTTTGACTGTAAACACAAAAACACAATGCATTATTGAAATAGTTTGTAGTACACCGTCCAAGTTTACAAAACAAAGCCACCCAAAGCAGAAAGGTAATTTCCTAAGCAGTTGGACACCCGTAAAAAAGAAATTATTCTTCAAAGCAACAAAGGCATTTTAGTGAGTTTACACTGATGGCTTGGACATAGTTAGTGATAGGTTGATTGCAAAGGCATCTGTTTTGCCCCACAGGGAATAAAGTAACAGTTACAGACCAAAGCAATCAATAGCAGCAAACTTTGGTAATGTTCCAATTCAAATGAGTTTTGCACTCGCTTGCAAGGCACTGATATGTGCTGCATCATTTTGCAAGCAACAATGTACTTGTTTCATGAATAGATAGATACTAGTTCAATGCATTTGTATCAACTTTGTAGAAATTGTTATGTACCATTTGATAAAGATGAATTTAAATAAAAAAACACACATATGAAACAATAAGATCAAATGAACTTAAGATAGATATGTTCTGCAAAATCTCTGGCTTGCAGTAATTTGAAACAAATGCCATTTCTGTTATTACCATTAAATATAAATATAGTTTTACTTGGGTAAATCAAAAGTTGTATCATATGTAGCAATATCCACACACAGTGTTTTTTTTAAGGTGTTTTGGGGGACTGAAACAGTCCCCCAAATTTCTCCGGCGGTTTCCCAAAATTTGGATTTGGCTATTTTTTGGTATTTAAATGAAACAATTGCGGTCTCTTAAAACTACTTAGCGGTCACCCAAACCAAACCTTAAAAAAAACCTGTCCACACATTCAAGAAATTGACTATTTAAACAATAATGATCCAATTTTTAGCCAGAAAAGTGCATAGTTTCGTGTGCGTTCAGTTGAAATACTTGAAAACAAGTCAAGCTGAAATAAAAAGCGGAACAAAACTTTGTCAGCGTATCTGATATGTAGTGAAGCATACAGCTTAAGTGGTGCTTGACTTAATCCTCATGGTAAGCTCTTTTTATTGTAATACGTGCTGACAAAAATCTGTGACATTTTGTTGCATTATACTTGAATAAGCTTAGTGTCAAATTGAAATCCTAAACAGCATGTCCTTTGTATCATTTTCAGTGGCTATATTTGAGTTTTTAAAGGCAACCTTATATGAAACAATACTTTAAGTTGGCATATTCAGAAAGACAAACCTGTGGCATAGTAATTAGGATACTGTGTCAAAAAATCATCAGAATGCCTGTGGTGCCTGCCATCCTTTTCCCTGCCAAAGAGCGAATACAAACCGTGCATACTGAAATGATATCTCTCCCACTGTTGGACTTTACACTGACCGATCTGATAATATCTGATACTACACACTGAGAGCAACAGACACTAAACAACAGGCTGCTGGCTCCGCAGGACAATGCAAGTCAGATCATGCTTCCTTGTTTTACTTCCTGTGCTGCTACAAGTGCACGGCATGGTATGGACGGATGAGCAAGAGAGGGTGGGGTAATTGCTCATGCGAGAGAGAGGCCTCGGACTAGCGGTCATGCATTATTAATTGCGTTATGCATCAGTATGGGGTGCAACCAGGTTGCAAACTTGAACTTGTCTAATAACATTTTGGTGCTGACAAGTTATTAAATCAAAAATTATGATGGGATTTTAAAATGTGTTTTTAAATGAATTTGTGTAATATTCTAAGCATACCAGCAGTGCAGGTCTTGTCTACAACATGTATACTTTGAATAATATATTATGCTCGTTTTTCACTTGCTAAAATAGCAGCCCAAGTAGTTAAATTCACAGTGATACATAATTCAGTAGAAAATGTTTGTGTATGACTGTATACACAAACATTCCCATCTATTTCTGTAACATATAGAAAACATTGCAGCAAAACTTTCTATATCTTAATAGCTACATACATCACTACCTCAAAATTCCGCGCAAACAGTCGTAAATCACCTAAGTTGGTGACAAACCTGGATGCAAAAAAGGTTTTAATACTCACATGGGTCCTGCTTTCGCGAGCTGCCAAACCTCTTTGACATATTCACAGCACAAAGATTCAGAAAAGATAAACAAGACAAACAAATAGGGTTCCTCAAAAAAACGTCCTTAAGTGGCTCAAATCAAGCTAACCTCATGCCAGTGGTTCAGTTACCAATGCAGAATAACGACTTCTTGTCAGAGCAAGTCAAACGGACAGCTAGGAACTAAACCAACACAGTCTTTGTGCGAGTTATGGCAAAACTCACAAAGCACAATACATTCTTGAGGACACCACCATAAATGAGAGCCATCGAAATGGGCCCAACATCAAACATACAGAAATCAATGGGACAGCGATTAATGTTTGAACAGTGAGGCTTGTCAATTTGCTTTTTTTGCAAATCACAGCAACAATAGAATGACCTTTCATTTTAGAACAAAGTGTCAGAGTGGGCATTGTATGTCAAAATATCATAATACCTGATTTAGTTGCAGAAAACAGTTTTATAATTTTTTAGGCCTTTAATATTTTCAGATCTATGTTGTGATAACAGGTACAGTATTTTGTTTACAGTGTACACTCCGTCAAGATAAAAGGTATACAAAATTAAATTTTGCCACCTTTTGTAGGCAATTTTCTTCTACAGAAAAAAAAACATTCCCGGAAAAGCAACAATTGTTAATAAAAATTTTTTCTAGGTTTTGCAAGTTTGTGAAAATAAATTGGTTATAAATAGCTATTTTGTAATAAATAGACATGATATTTTTTGGAAAAAGATTTTAATATTGTGTGTCTCAAAAAGGGACTGGCTGTAGGAATGTAAGTGAAAAAACTATTAATTCAAACTTATTTTTGTTCAAATTAACACTAAAATCATTTTTTGAAAAATAAACTGTATCATAATATATATCAGAACAAAAGTAGTTTTATTCGTATCGATAATTTTTTTTAATGAGGTATTAGCTGTGCCTAGCTATGGTGGCTGTAGGCAATTTGATAACCACATTTAACAGGAAACGAGCAACATACCAACGCGTTCCACCTATTCATGTGTTTGCTTCCCATTTACCGATAGATGAAAATCTATTTATAGCGTTTACCGACTGAATGTCAAATAAACCAAGGCAATAAAAATGCCAATTTTTGTACTACCATATTTATTTTAGACCATTTGCCAAACTTACAACATATATATTTTTATATAAATTTTGACCAATTTTTTGTTGGTTCCTCATCGTTTTACAGTATTTTTCTTTCTGCAAGCAGAAATAAATAGGTGCCACATAAACATAAATGCAAATTAATAGTGCTATTAATCTGAAGTAACCAGTTCTAGATTCAGAAGATAAACCAGTAACAAGCATTAAACAAATTAGGTAGATTTAACCTAAACCGAAAACTTGTTGTCCATGTACTATTTATATATATATCTCACCAGTGTACTTTACATTAAGTGTTAAAGAAGGTCAGCTCAAAAATAGTTAAAAGGCATAAATTATTTGAAAATGCAGTTTTTGCACTTTGATGAATTTATAAAGTTCAAATAATGACTAGTAGAGTGTATATAAAACTTCAGTTTGCTGAAAACTGTCTGTGCTAGTTTGCTAGTTTTGTAATGCACAATATGATACTAATAATGTTTACAAATATTAATGTGTTTAACCACACATAAAAGCATAAATAAAAACAAACCAATATAAAGCAACTGTTTTAGAAGTCTTTAACAAATACTTTTTTTTTATTGTAAACACGTTCCCCCAAAGTAAACGAATTTGGTTTGAATATTTTACAAGAAGCTTTTTTTTGCAAAATTTAGTTAATTTAATCTATTAGCTTTAATGGAAAAGCTTGTCTGGTAAAAAACAGGCCCTTTTTAAATTTCAAATGTATGCAAGGAAATGTTAATGCAATCTTCTTACCAATATCAGTTATTATACCTATTAAAAAAGTATTGTGTGTGTACAAGGAGTGTTGCCAATGGTATCATAACATGCAAGAGTGACATTTGTGTCACTAAAATCTATAACCATGATATGAATCTCTGACAAAACAAGGAAGAAACATTGAACGGCTTCATGTATTAATATGCAGTCACACAATTAAGGAGCCTATACATGCTTTCCTTTCCTTCCTATATGTTGCTATTGTCTTGATAATAGATATAAATCATGTCTTATTAGTTTCATTTGTAAATGTGTATTTGATTTGAAATTTAATGTAGAGCTCCTAATTTTTGTAGTGTGTTGTGTAAACTTTTAAGGGTTAAATCTTTGTGTATAGTTGCAAACAACACCATAAAATCATACAATTAGCATATTATGTTGGTGGGAGTTATTTTTTTTGCTTAAAATAAAGTGACTATGTAGAAAAACAGTCGGAAAAGAATAAAATTGACCATGTAGAAAACTGTAGAAAAACAGTCAATGAAAACATTTTCTTAACAATTAAAACAAAGCAAAAAAGCAATGTACCTTTTCTGTGTAATAATATTTTTTCTAATAATATTTCTGTACCCAAAAGCAGTGCAAAAGATCAGGCTGAAATGTCAGAGGGCCTTTCCAAAACCTCAGCAGCAACCCATAATAAGAAGCATTCCCAGGAAGCAGTGATCCATTAACAAATGCATACAAGCATCCAACAATGGCACACATGGGTCCATTAACACAGCCCCCTAAATAACTTACATGGGTCCTCCTTGGGTAGCTTAGGGGACTTGTGCCCCGCATCTTTCTTTCCAAACCACGGCATTGGTTTGCCAATCAGGGAATTCTTGCATTAAAAGATCCCACACACCAGTGTTTAGTCTTTCCAGTGCTCGATGCAAGCCCTAATGCACACTTACAGAAGCAGCATCACATAAACCAAAATACAGCCTAGATACGTTTGTAGAGCCCAAAAGTGCTGTATAGAAATGGTATCAGTTGTTAAATACTGCACAAATTTCCTTTGTTATGAGCACATGACACAGCCCTGCTTCAGTATTTGAGACTGAAATGATCACTTGCTTAAAATACACACGCAAAACTTGATGCCCTGTATTGCGGCATTGAAGCAAGACTGACGTTCCACTTGGGTTAAGCCGGGCGTTTGGACTCTAAATACAGTCAGGCGCCGTAACAAAACCCCTCCAATCCACTGCAAGGGTGTGTTGCTAAACAAACGCCTGCAACGCTACAGGTCAGCGCATCCTCTCATACACACAAACAAACAAATAGAAATGCACTACCGCGATGTCAAACTGTCGTCCCCGGCAGGGCCCTTTCTTCTATAGCGACGCGAGCCACTATTTCCGTCTCAAACCTACGCGCTGCTGCTATAAAAACATGTTCCATCCTCACTGTTCACAGTAAAAGGCCAAGGAAGACAGGTTTCAACACTCTGCCTTGTAAGCTCTTTCATACGCAAACGCATAGATGATTTGGTAACTGTCATAGGAGCGCTGTAGCTGAAAGCGAATCATTGTCATTTAAGTGACTGATGCAACCGAGAAAAAGCACCATACATGTGCAAACGTCTGTTATAAAGTTTTGACGAGTATCGTTGAACCAACCACAACAAACTAATGCCATTTAACAACGATTAAAGCAGGTTGCTTTGCGTTTACCTTACATTCAGTTAAAATGTACTGAAAGTACCACGAAATCAGACTGAACACTTGCATTTACGCCGGTTAAACTGACGCTTCACTTTTTCAAAGACCTGCACTTAGGCAGCCGGGCGCAACGCTGCATTTTCCTACTCCTCAACGGGTGACCTTTAAGGCAAAACCTGAAGGAATTTCGACGTATGTCCAAAGGCAATTACTGATGCCGAAAATGTCAACTGCGAACCATGAAAGCTGACAATGCAATTGAGATTGTAAACTGACTGTGCAGCAAAATACACATTAGCCAGTTGATAAAGTGCGGTGGGCTTTCACTAACGCCGTTCCAGCGCTTGCGTTGTGTGCGATCAAAAATGATAAGTGATTTTTTTAACTGACCGCATTCGTACAGCCAACTGTAGCGGGAAATTCGGAAGACAAAATAGACAAAAAAATCTGTTTTTGAAGTTTCTCGATGCGTAATTGGAAATTTAGATTTTCAAGAAGAAAAAAAACACGTTTTTGAATGATTACTTAAAAATGCCCATCAACATTACCAAAAAATTTGGAAACTACAACTGTGCCTCTGTTTTAAACGAATCGATTGGAAAACAATTTGTTCACTTGACCGGTTTTTATTTTTATTTTGCGAATGTTGAATTTATATTCTTGCGTTTTTTTTTGTACGAAACTTGTACTCTGCAAAAAGATCAAACAAGCATACCTGACCTATAGACAGCAAACCACTGTAAACACAACTTCGGAAAATTTGTATTTAACTAGTCTTTCAAAGCAACAAAAACTTAACAGTTCGCTGGATAGCTGTATAGACAAGTCGCCTTCGCGGTTTTTGCTAAAAGCTCTCCAGCGTCTAAAGTCGATCTAAAGGCCGCATATGATGGCTTCATCTCATCAATAAACGATAGAGCTACCATCTTGCTATGCGTTTTATCTGTAAAGCGTAGGCAGCGGAAACTGATAGGGAATGTACGTTAACCGTTTTAATACCTCTGGTCTAAACGATAGGTGGCCAAAATGCTCCGTTAGTTGAATAACCCACAACAATATGAAGGCATTTCCTGGCATCGAGGGGAAGAGGCGATTGGAGATTGTGAAAGGAAAATATGCACGATGTATTCATTTGCGAAATATCACTAAAGTTTGAGTACGAGCTTATTAACTATTCTTATTACTGGCACTGTTTAAGACTTTTTTCACGTATTAGTCAAATTTAAACACTGCGCTTACGGTAGCTACATTTTGAATGTCAAGTCTTCCAATTGAAACCACGCTTTGAGCTTTATGGCACATACACAATAAAAAATCAAACCACACTGTTATAAAACAACTAAAGCGCACTCAAAACGGATTACGTTTTGCGCTTAAACATGCCAATACAGTTCCAAGTCTCAATTCAGAATTTAATCAATAATTGCTCTCACTGGAATCGAAGAGGTCAGTCTTATTACGCAGCGCTATGACGTCAAGACTTTTCTACGTCAATGTATGACGTGTTAGCTGTCAAATGCCGATTGATGGTACGCAACAACATTCGTACGCGTCTATAGGTGTGAAAAATTGTGACGGTCTAATCCTTACATCAATAGTTGAACGTTGCGCTGACATACTACTGGTAAATCGATTAAAATGTTGCTAAATGGCAACAAGTTTTACTCAGTACTAACCTTGTTAACCTGGTTGGGTTCTGCTATGTTAATTTGCTATGTATACACTACAGCGATGTTTTTCTGTCAAAGCATATGACAGTGACAATAGTAAGTTTGTAGCGTATTACAAAATACTCTGGTGATAATGAACTTGTGGGAATAACGCAATTTAATCGACATAGTTATCCTTACGCAAGCTGGAATTATGTCTCATGCCTCTAGACTTAGTAACAATGCATTTAGTTGCGGTTTTAGCTATACCCTGAAAGAATCGATAAACTGACACCAAAACTTTAGGAGAGAAAACACACAATAAATCACAAATATCAGTGTTTTGAACATTGCCCTAGAATTGATTAACCCTGAAACAAGCTGTATTTTCTTCTCAAGCTATTAGCTTTAGTTTCTATACATTTAGTTGCAAATTTAACTGTACTGAAAGTTCGATTACAACGGATAAACTGACACCAAAACTTCAGGAGAGAATACACGCAATAAGCCACAAATACTTACACTGGATGCATTTGCAGAGCGTAAATGTCGGATAACCTACATTCCCTATTAGCCAATCCTGTAGCACACGAGCTTAGATCCATTAAATGCACAAACAACACTAGTACAAGCCACGACGACCTAGGCAAACATTAACTGCTAAGTTATGCTGTACTTCCCTTGTAGACCCTATCGCTCTACTGACGAACGACCAATGTACTGGAATCTGCAATTGCTCATGCGGATTAACCAAATTGACTGATAGCTGGGGACAGGTGGACATCGACAAACGTGGTTGATTAGGACCCCCTTTTGACACTTAGTCAAAATAATTAGGCATTTTTTGCACATTTTCACCTGTTCACTGCAATTAAACCCCCTTTTTTCAAGGCACAGAACGTAAGGCGAAATAGGGCAACATTTTTTTAGTTTTGACAATAAAATGACACGTGACGTCATAAACGCATTTGTGACAATGCTATGACGATTGCGACCAACGTCACGAAAAGGTTACCACGTCATTGGATATACACGGTTCAACTAAAATTGCTCTAAATGTGGCTGTGAAGACCTAAACTCATACACAATCAAAACATATGCCAAGTGTAATGATAAATTGTGTTTGTAACATGTGTATTCATACACCATGCATTGGTCTACTAGTAGAATTTTATCCCTAACCGATCAGTCACTTGCTGTAAACAGCAGAACGTTCAAGATGTAACGGTTTCAAAACTACGTTGTACTTTTCGAAAATCTGTTATGTTCAGAACCGCCGTTTTTACTACACAAGCGTGCAAATATAAAGCTGCTTTTTGCACAACTGTAGAAAAGGATCAGGTTTCGCGCCACCGTAGGAAGTTACAATAGGTTTTAAATTACAGTGTAATTTATACCAAGTGCGGATGATTTTACACCTCTCGACGCGTGTTTTAAATTACTGCTGTACCCATGCTGTTCTGAAAATAACAACTGCACAAAAGTTTAATCCAGAATATAACGGCCCAAATATACGTAAAAGGCGACATGCTTTATTATGAAAACGTTTCGGCAAATGCTCATGCCATTATCAGTGATATGAGGCGCCACATCCGTTACAACCGTTTGTAACTACTATTGTTCACATATGCAAAAGCTGCATTGCTATCCTTTTATTGCGTTAGACACAAATGACAAAACATACAAAAACAGTTAAACTTCAAGGCCAAAACAAAATGCCAAAGTCATAACATGGTAAAAGGCCAAGTATCTTGAAAACCACTACAGCAAGGCTTCAGGCTATTTTGATGCGATGACTTGCCTCACGTTATGTTCTTTATCGACAAAACTGTTTTCAAACTTACACCAACTACTGTAGCGCATAGGTTCTAATTTACATGCAGTCAAACCCTTGTGGGAAGTCCTGTTTGCAGGCAGATATGTATTAAATGTAAGCTGCCTCAACTAAGGCTTTTCTTGTAGTTCGTATGGTTAAACGAGTCGAGCGTGTGTCGTAAACGATATATTTTGGCGTTGGTAAACATCTAAACTGCCTAATAAATTCTGACATCTCGTCACGGAAAGGCAAATAAGGTTTAATATAGTTTTATTGGCATTACCCTACCTGTAACATATATGAGTCAAGGAAACACACATTCATTTCTGTTCTGGGATATACTTTCCCTTTAAACCCAACTGTGTTTTGCATCTCCATTTTTGGTATGATCCTTGCTTGAAATGTATTTTCCAATACACGTACTTAAATATACATGTATTGTCAAGCGCATGTAGTAGTACGTGACAAAAAATGAACCTGCGGACTTTTTACACTAAACAGGAACCTGATGTAGCAAAAATTCTGACAACTGAGTCTAAAAATAGCGGTTTCCGTCTAATTCGGCGTACCTGTCGACAGTTCAGGCGCATACCGCACTACAGCAAGTGGTAATTTTACCGCGTACCGGTACTGCAACACAACTTCCGTTGCTAAGCCAGCCAACTGATGCAAGAGCATCTTCTTCTACCGGCGCTGTAATGAATGATGGCTAAAATTAATTCGAACCCAAGCGCAAGATCAATAAGCCAAGCTTGGGTCACACAGCCAGCCAGTCGTCCCACGAGTAGCTCTACTGACGAAGGGGTCCCGAAACAAGCGGCCAGCCTCTCTTGCTCGACACGCGCGCACACACATTCAAGCGCTTGATACAGGCTCGGTAGCATACAGCGATGGGAAACGTTGCTCTGAGTGACGTGTGAGCAGGGTACTGAAGCGCAACGGCCCGGCCTTGAGCTGGCGACGACGGAAAATGTGGTGTTGCAAGTTGACCCAGCGGTTCGGCTTGTTGGTTCAGCGGGTAGTTGTCAGTGCGCCGGGCGTGTTGAGAGCATTGACGTATAAACACAAACCGCATAGAACACAGCGTGTACTGATTAGGCGAACAATTTGCAGAAGCAACTAATGCGACCATTCATCAGTGGCGTGTGTTCGGGCTTAAAAAAATCGACCAGTTAATACAGCGGTTCTCAACGCGTTTCAGGACCACCAGTTGATATGAATGAATATCGTGGACCAGTCCATTGTTAAGTCAAGATAAAAAAGCACCAACAACAAGCATATTAGCCTGAAATATATTCCTTAAATACACAACTTAGAGGAGTGATATCAAACAACTGACAGTTAACAATAAATGGCCCATAACTTGGATAACCTTTTTTTCGTATTAAACATGCAACCATTTCCGGTTTATGACCAAATATAACTAACGTCCTGTGGACCACACAAAAAGTCATTATGGACCACCAGTTTAGAACCACTCAGTTAATAGCAAACGTTTGTTTCGAATTTGAAGGCACATTCAAATTAATTCTGATATAACAACACACAGACGTAACTCCTGCTTAGTAAAGTTTACTCTTGACTGCACAAATTCGGCTTTTGAGCGAGTTAAACAACATGCAGTACTAATCTTTTAGTACAGTCAGGCATACCAATATCTTAACTCATTCAAGCCTTCTCTCTCTAATACAAAAATCTAAATGACGACTTCGGCTGTCCGTAGCGTCGTGTGCGACAACGCAATGCACTCACAACGACATATGCAGCGTTCAATTACAGCAATCAGTGGCCACAGCATGATGTTGTTGCCTACGGGCGTGGTGCTCTAATTGCTTCGGGTACCGGTGGCGGTGGAAGGGACTTAAATGGGTTTATTTCAATGTTGACTTTGCAATGCCTTGAGTTCAGCGAATTTTTTTTAATACGTTTAAATTTGGTTTGGCAACCTTTTCACATTGTAAAATGTTAATTGTTTACAAAACTGAATTCAAATTATGTTACAGGTGTGATTTGGAATAACATATAACCGCATGTTACATGGCAATTACTTCTGGACCGCTAGTTCCCCAAATCTAGACAACGAAGACTTTTCAATTGGTCACGAAACTGTTTAAAGTGATTGTGCTCACAAGTTTGTAAACTGTCGTGTTTTCACAGTGATGAAAAATCGGTTTGATCTTACAGTCGTAAAGTAACTTTAAAACATTAAAGGGCGTTGTGAGACATAAGACAATTGTAAATGAATATTTGGGCCATGAACAAAAAATACTCCAAACGATTTCATCAACGAATTTTACCAGCATGAAATAAAGTCAGAATCACGGCTAACCGCCTTCCATCGTTTTGCCCTGGCCTAGAGCAAAATGTCATCAGACCACCGTGTGTCGTTCAGAAGCTGCCCAATAGCATGTACAGCAAAGGGTGGACTTCCGCTATGAAAGATTTGCTTAACGAACGGATGCTTAACATAGTAGTGTCAAAGTAATTAGGTAGGGCTGCAATTACCAAATGGCAAATGGTTGAACACTGGTGTTTTATGGCAGTTTTTCAAGATATGGGTAACCTGAAATTTTTTTGAGGTCGCCTGTTTTTGTAGCAAGAGCATCTACTTTTTACCCCGTTTTGTAACGTTTTTTTGTTTCCCAAGGGTTTAAACTGCTGCATAATACTAATTAATTTTATTTTGATCTTTCATTGTAATATTAACAGGTGTTTTTGTTTGTGACGTTATGCGTTGTTTTTGTCTTACTGTTGAGCCTCATCTGGCAAATAAAAACAAAAAACAAATAATCTCCTGATTTTTTACCCAACATTTCGAAACTGGAGTAATAATTTTTAAGAAAACCAAACACAAATGCAACGAAAAGAGTAATAAAGCACATCCGTTGGGTGCGTCAAAAAAGATTTGGGAACCACTGTTTTAAGGCAACTGATAGCACACAGGTTAGTGAATAGTGACATAGTTTTTTTAAAACTTTTAGACAGATTAGAAACAAAACAACTTTAAAATTGGCCAAGTGAGACGACACTACGCAAAACCACACCAGTTCAAGGAAAGTAAAACTGATTTGAAACACCACAAACCTACAACGCAGGGCAGAGGTTGCAATCAATTATGTACGATCCACCAACGGCCACGTAATCTTGTGTCATCATAAATTTATTTGAGCTTAAACAAGCCAGCAAACTTCTTGGAAACTCCACCCAGACTGCATAGGTTTGGAGGCCATATATTTATAACCTATAGGCTAAATGATTTCGTTTCGAAAAGGTAACGAAAGAAAAAAAAAACGTTCGAAAATATGTTACGACCAATTGTATTTTTTATGTAGGCATCAAGTTTTATCATATTCTAAGCCAGGTATTTTACATGCCTGCCTTTTAGCCTTTTAGCAAACTTTATTTGGTACTTTGTACTTTTTTTTATATTAGCCGTTCAGAAGCCAAGTGGAATTCTTTGGACAAGGAAACCAGAAACCCTTATATCAAGACCGAAAACTAACGATAACATGAGAAAACTGTAAAGTTATCAGATGTGCCAAGTGCGAATCTTCAAAAAAAAAAAGAATGCAAAAAAACCTATAACAAGACCAAAACTGACGTTCACAAGACGAAATCGTTCATAAACTAACGATTACAACATGAAACCGACAAAGTTTTTAGATTCTATGTACTTTATTTGCCAAGTGAGTATCTTTAGAAAATAAATGCGAAAACGCCTATAGCAAGGCCACCACGTGACCTTTACAAGACGAAACCGTTAACCATTGTACTAACATTTTTTGCAAGCCAGCACACTTGCGGCCGAAAACAATGACTCAATATATAAGAATGTCACTCTTTCAAAACGTGACTCAGCAGAAACATGATACACAAAGTTAATCATGCACGCCCTTATTCGCACACATTTCAAACCCAACATCTGTACCAAGTAATATGCATTCGCTTAGCAATATAGGCAACTAATTAATGACCAAAACAGCGACGTTATAAATGCGTTTGTATAGCTGCGTTAACGGTCACATACCTGCCTCACAATAAGTGCCCAATAAACTATAAATTCCAGCGGTTTGCGCTGACAAAAATGACAATCATTAAACCCGCATACTGGCACCAAAAATAGATGATTGATTTAACCTGGTACCGATAAAAGCACTACTTGAGTACTGTGTTGGGCACACATTAACGTGGCAAAGCAGAAGCCGCGCAAACATACAGGAACCAACAAGCGTGTGTTAATGCTGATCTCACAAATTCCACATGCGCTAGAATGGTTACTGTTTTGCATGATAAATATTTTAGAGCGCCCATGAGCACTGAAGACTGAAACGTCGCTATTTGATTTGCGTAAATTTAATCTGAAAATACCCCTTGTTTCTACAACAGCTGTAACCTGAAGAACACTTTTTGGAATTGTTTGCAATCTATTAGCTATTGTTAGTCTTCCAAAACACAGTGCAGTTCTGTATGTATGAAAATGGCTAACAATAATAGTAGAAACGAAAGTTACCACAGCGCAAGCTACATTATCTCAAATACCGTACAGCAAATTTTCCATTTTGCGTACTTTTAAAATATATGTTAGCAGAAACACCATTTCGCATAATTACAAGGGATACACACATTTTGAACACCAATATTCAAATCTCTATTAGACCCTATACTTTTTCGTTTTATAACACAATTCTTTCTACAAAGAAATTCTGGCAGAATTGCACCACCAGAACCTCTTTCGAAACTACAGTCGTCACTACTACACCCTCCTCTCAAACCACCAGCAAATTTCACATAACTAGTCGACAAAAAACTGACCGTCAAAGTCCATACACAAACATCTATTACACATGGTCGGACGGTAAAATCGATGACCTACTCGACCGACAAATTCCTAAACACTATGGTCGATGGTTTGTGTGTTCTCGGGTCTAGCACTCTACACCCTCAAGTGCTTCGTGTTTTATAGTGTCGACCAAGTGAAAAGTATATTGGCTAGAGGTCAATCCCATCAGCTACTGAATAAAGCGATTTTGGTATGTTGACTAAAACCCATTTTGATGTGGATTTTGTACAGAACTAAAAAGGCCAACGAAAGCTATTTTTTACCAGCTACCGAAAAAAAAAAAAAATCGTAGGGCACATATAATAACAACGCAAGCTGATTTTTTACCTGTTTGTGAAAAATCACACGTTTAGCATAACATTTTGATGTATACTTCGTACCAAAAAAGGCCAACACAAGCAAATTTTTTACCTGCAATCGAAAAACCACGTTTAGTATAACATTTTGATGTAGACTTAGTACCGCACAAATAAGGCCAACGCAAGCTGACTTTTTTACCTATTATCGAAAAAGCGTTTAGTATAACATTTTGATGTCTGACTTGGTACCGAAAAAGGGCAAACGCAAGCTAATTTTGGCCTGTTATCAAAAAATACGTTTGGGTTTTGGTTATGGATGCTGGACGCTGTTTATTTAAATGCAAGTGCGCGTTAACCCTCTCCGAGCTCTTGCCTGATCTGTAAACTCGGCACCAAAGACAAACAAAGGAACGCAAAATTTAATGCAACTACAGTAAAAGTATAACAGCACAATATAATCGGTTACCAAGTACTCGCTTCGTTTCGTTCTGCTGTACTAAAACAATCAACATTCCAGCTAAACTAAACAGGAAACTGATAAACTCATATGCCCTTATATCAACAAGCAACATAGTTCGTAATTAACCAGTAAGCAATGGTCTATGATACTCCAATGAACAAATGCAGCAGTGACCTTTCAAATATACATTTATATGCTATAGTCCTGTTTTACGCTACAGAGCGCCCGTTAACGCACTGTAGAGTGTACTTGACTGGTATAAAACACGACAGCATACAACATACATCGTAGTCACACAATTAAGGGATGATGGTCACATACTTCCGTTGTTATAAAACGAACCGTTTGACGTTGGCACGTAACGAACTACAGACTAATATGTGCTGCAGAAATGCATCCTATCCGTTGTATAAGTCAGCAATAAAATAAATTAGTCAAAATTTTTAATGCCCCTAGATTGAAACGATAGGCTACACCTGTGGTTCTCAACCTTTTCGACTAATTACTCTCTTGACATTTCAAAACATTCACCATTTAAAAGTGTTGTATTTCAGTCATACTCATATCTCGCTAGTTGCAACAAATATCGTACAATCACCGGTCGATATTAAGAATGACTTGAAATTGGCATTTCTCAGTCCACAAAAGCGGATAAAACCTTCCAAGCGAGAAGTCGATAGTTTAATTTGAAAAGCAAACCAAACAGCCGAACTGATTGGTTTCGCCCTTTAGAATACGAAGCCACTATTTAATCCACATCTCATATCAAACCGGAGTCAAAACGGAGAAAATCAATCAATCAATAGCGGGTGCAGCTCGCTTAGTGTTGATGTCTTCGCGAGAAGGTGGATTCCTACGATCGTCCGTGCGCACTCACAAAAAGTGTGCCCCCTTCCTAAGTGCCATTAGCAAGGCGATCGATTGATTAGTCGCATTACGGGAGCTGTTGGCGCACTGCACGTACAAGGACCCCTTCATGCAGTTTAGACTAGTGATGTACCGAATCGGCGAAATTTCGATTCGGCCGAAACCGAATATTCGGCGGTTTTGCCGAATAAATTCGGCCGAATCAACCGAATCATTTATGACGTCACGCGAAGTCGTACGCTACGCGTTTGACATGAAAAAAATGTTTATTTACCAGGCAATTAGTGCAGAATAGTTGTGTTTCGTCCTCATTTCAGTTCTGTAGGGTTTAAAATTGCCTCAAGCATGATTGGCAACCTGTCAATGAGTTGCTAATTTTTTTGACAACAGTGGGAAACCGATAATGTGTTGAAATGTGTTGAAAAAGATAAAAATTGACGCGATTTTCGTTATGTTTAGGCTTTCAAAAGATTTGCGTGGTACCTTAAGCAGAAAAGACACGTTTAACGCTTTACATTTATGTTCGTAAAAGATTCGGTTTCGGCCGAATCGCAACAAATTATTCGGCCGAAACCGAATCTTTGCAAAAATGACCGATTCGGCCGAATAAATCCGGCAAACCGAATATTCGGTACATCTCTAGTTTAGACGCGATTCTACACCACGTATTTGAGTATTCTGAAACTTTGGGTACTGGTGACTTGAAGAATCATACCTAATACTATTGATTTCATTTTATTAAAAACTTGTGTTGCAGGATTCGTGGATACAAATTGGTCTGCTTAATACTCGTTCATAAACTTGACACACAACATTATTGAAAAACGTTTATACCTCTTTTTGTACCTTTCTAACTGTGCACACACACTTCTAAAGCAAACAAAAACAATATGGGTATCAGTGGTTACCAACAATGGGCAAGATAGACAATTGTCCTTACGAAGACATTCATGTAAGCCACTCAACTTAAATATGTTAACTTTCTGGTGTCAAATACACACAAACGCTAAACTACACAAAAACACAAATCCTTCCAATGAAGGTTAAACTATTCTGCCTCGTATTTTACTTCATGGTGTAAAAATGCAATCCATTTTAACACTTCCATAACTTGCAAGACCCACAAACTTGGCTAGAAGCTACAGTCTTAACACAAGCGACTGCACTAAACAGGCTTAAATCACAAGAGCGGGGTGTAAGGCGTACCGGCCCTACCGTATCGATTGTTTTGTGCCCCGGGATCAAAATTCGTCTACAGGCCTGTCCCAGTGAAGCAATATATATTAACAACTATTGATGTTGCGCTGCTGAAATAGGAATAACACACGCGCTCTTGAAAAGGAAATGCTTGAAAAACATTTGTTAGAATCAATGTTCTCGTATGTTTTACACGCACAAATTGCCTAGTTGCAAGATTACACTGGATTTATGCTCATTAAACGTTGCCAGGTGTTTAAAATTGGGCCCCGGAAACATTCGTTAACACCTGGTTTCTAAACCATTTTTTACAGCTGACAGCTTTATAGTCTGTGTAAAAAACAACAGCGAAAACTAGAAATATTTTCTCCTGTACTGTATCTTCTATTCTAGCGCTAATAAGACTGGGGCCGAGCACGCATTTTATGTTAACTGTATAAACTTACACAGTGTTTTGTCCAAACCAAACATAGCGCGTTCTTAACATATGTATGCGCAGTGTTTGCCCAGATTAGCTTATAATACGGGACTTCTGCTTGAGGATCAAAGTTCATTGAGATGGAAACGTCAACTAGAGACAAGGATACGGCATGTCAAAAGTGTGCAAAAGACAGCCAGGCAAAATTACCTTCCTTCGTGTTAAACGACTTCCAAACTGACTTCAACTACGCAAAACGTTCTTCGTATAATTCCTGACACATCAATACAGCTAAGTACAACTACAGCATGTGTGTTGAAGCTCATATTTAGTCAATTCTTTAAACCAACACGTTAAGACTATAACTGCATTTTACATGTTGCTGTATTATATTACTGGTGCTACGCCTAAGCATTACGTTCTGTTGAACGGAAGTTGGTATGTACGTGCAATTTAGTCACAGCCAATCAGGTTCTTCGTAAATGCAGTTATATGGGGAAAAAAGACGAAGCTAGTATGTACTCTTCTAAGATTATGCAGTGTTACGACCATTGCTTTGCGGTCTTCTATTTACACAATAATGTTACTAATAAAGATTGATTTGCAATTTGTTCATGCCAATTCGTGGAAATTTTGGCCACCCTGTGCCACAAACAGTTTTTTTTCGGTTGATTTACAGAGTTAACAACCGTAACGCTTGCTCTTTGGCACAAAGTATGCATTCCTCTCGAAATCTGGCTATCCCATTGCGTGCCCCCTTAGATCAGGGCTTCCCAACCTGTGGTACGCGTGCCACTAGTGGATACGTCGGAGCTAGTCTGGTAGTACGTAAGAAGCTTTCTGTCATACTCAAGTAAAGTCAGATCAAAAATTGCAACTCAACTGACGCATCTGATCAGCCCTGGTTTTGGACAAAACTCGTGTCTTGGACATTCTTTCGAAATTGCCAACCTTGCTGGTTTCAGAAATACGCCAGCCCTGTCAAAAGAATCGGCCTATTTCTCGGTCTGCCCATTAAAACACGGTTTAGCTTTAGGTGTATAGGAAAAGTCTTCAGGCGGTACGCAATCGGTATAAAGTTGAAAACCACTGCCATTGATAGTAGTGATGGGACGGGTACCCGATACTCGGTACTCGGTATCGAACGATTTCAGTGGTATCGATACTCGTACTCGGTATCAAAATATTTTGTCTCAGTTTTCGATACCGACGTGCGAATACCGAAGGCCGGTTTACACCATAAGAATACAGGCAACTTTATGCCAATATTTGCTTTGGACAGCACAAAATCGGGAAAAAGTACCGACAGGTTAGGTATATTTTTTTCGCTATCGTATGGAGATTACATTTTTCTGCATGTGTGAGTGCACGCCTGTACCTCAACCATTGCAGATAAATAAGCCAGTGATATACAACTAAGTACAACACTGTACTTATGTACTCGGTAATCGTACTGGGTACTCGGTATCGAAAGTATATACATGTGGTACTCGTACTCGGTATCGGTACTCGCTTCAAAACCTGGTATCGTCCCATCACTAATTAATAGTACATTAAAACACTAAACCGGTGGCAAATACTTTACAATTCGAGTATGCACTAACGTAAAATCTACACACACTTATGGCCTATCCAAAGAGTTCTTTGCAATTGGTTGGGCTGTCTACAAACCAGCCCATATTTTTTGTGTCCCGATGTTAAAAAATGCTGTTAAGCAACTTTACACATTATTAAACACGGACATCAATACCTATGACAGGCAATATCGATTCCAACACGACACAATTTTCTGCGTCAGTTCACTCTTCCGATTTGGATTTTAAAATACGGAACGTTACTTTGTCGACACCTAGCGGCAGAAACAACGCAACGATTTTTATTTTTATCTGACGGATTTCCACATATGGCGTGTGATTTCAATTTTATACTAAGCTGTTGCAAATTCTACCTTCAATGTGTACACGACAATAGTATTGTGTACGCGTTACCAAAACACAACAATGACAAAGGCTGTTTGTTAAAACTAAGCTAAGTTTTATTGGAATCATCCCAAACCAGCAATTGAAAAGCTCATAGGCTTTCAGGTGTATTATAATGGGTATCAATTCGGCGGTCTGCAACTTAACAATGACTGAAAGAGTCCTTGGTCTCTCTCTGGCCGTGTACAAGTACCGTACTTGGCCGTATACGATTAGTTTGCGCTACGACCACAAAAGACTAAGTAGCATATTACAAGCGACAGTATTAATCCTGTCAAGGTCAGTTTGGTAGTAAATCTAAGTGGCTCGTTTAAAACTCTGCTCGGCATCAAGTAAAAAGTTCATCCTGCAAATACGGTAAACCTCGGTTAATCCGGACCAGTTTGGACCCAAAAATTTCAGATTTGGCGAAGATCCGGATTATCCGATATCGTTTTTTAGGGCTTACCACATTACAAATCATTTGTACCTCGAGGTTTACTCGATTTGAACAATACGTATCCATAGTTGACTACATTACGCTCGTTTGTAAGCTAACTCGTCGAGAATATCCTCAATAAACCACTTTTACGCAGTTGCAATAATTACATACACTTTAAATGTAAAATAAACATAAAAAATTGAAATATCCTGTCTTTAACCGTTTTTATGATTGTACAGCAACTTATAGTTTAAACCTCAGTTTAACGTTTATTTTTTCTGCAAAGCAAAACGAGGATGTAAAAACGCCTTGAGGCTTTTCTTGGAACATAAACACTGGTGCAACGCACAATTTTAGATTTTGATGCGATCACAGCTAACGGCTGGGCTCGTGGCGTAGCAATTTTCGTTTAACATGCATTTGCGTAAAATTTTGCTGTTTTTTTGTCCTTAGTGCGTGCTCAAAATGAGGCGACGTTTTATCCCACATGTCCTATAAACCAGTGGTTCCCAACCTTTCTACACCGTGGGACCCGCAAAAATTAAAAAAAAATTCCACGGACCGGCAACAAAAGATCGCAGTGAATGCAACAGATATTTTCAAGCTTTTTGTTCACTAAAGTTGTAGTTGCGCAACATAAGGCAAGATTTAGTCATAGCCGATGTATTTAGGACGAAAAATACAACCAAACGGCAATCAACTTAACTCAAACAACAAAACACCAATCCATTTAGATACAAAATCAATGCTAGTGGGATGTTTGTTGTTGTTTCGCTTCCAGTATGAATCTCAAAATCATCTCAAAAGTAAAAAATAACTTTGTTTTACAAAAAAATGTTGAATGCTAGGCACACTTTATGACAAAACAATCATAAACGTAACAAAAGCTTTATTAAACAATTTTGCGGGTATTAACGGTGGAGAGTTACCCCAGTGGTACAGTCAAGCCTAAAATGAATTTTGCAGATACCAACAACTTTACAATAGGCCTACTTATCATTCCATTTTGAAAAGTAGCTTGGCATATAGTAAGATAATTTGCGGACCAGCACCGGTCCGCGGACCGGCGGTTGGGAACCACTGCTATAAACTACGGTTTCCCAAAAGTATACTAAAGATACAGTAAAACCGGAGTCGTTTAATTCGGGCAAAACTTGAGGTGCAAATCATTCGTAGTATGGTAAGGCTTTAACTAATGGACATCGGTTAATACGGATCTTCTTCTAAAACGGATTTTTTTTGTACAAACGGGTCCGAATTACCCAACGTTTACTGTACAATGTACATACATTTACTGGATTTGTTAAGTTTTTAACCCCTAAAATAAATACCGGAAACATTTCACATGCCATTTATGCCAATTAGTAAACGTGGAAATATAAAGCACAGTGTACGCAATGACTGTCCAAATCTTCGCTTTTATTAAGCAGCACAATCTCTAGATGTCGCCCCAGAGGGAAACCAATGCGTAGAAAAAGGAAACTGTCGCCGTTACGGGCCCGAACGAATTACAAAATCTGCTGAAAAGGTCATCGGAGCTACCTATCGATTCTACGTTCCACATTAAGACTGCTTGAAACATCGCGCATTTTTCAAATATCATTGCCAAACGCATTAGGGCACACACAGTGGAGCGCTGTGGCCCTATCAGGTCATTGTTCAAGGGCAAACAACGGTATGCTGAGTGTGTGTTGTGTACTGTGTGATTAATGAGCTGTGTGGTTTCGCTAAGCAAACTTAAATGATCGTTTCAAGCTATAAGGCCTATAAAAACCCAAGCAAAGGCCTGTGATAGTCAACACGAACACGCAGGACGCACATATAATTTCCTTATGCGCTCGCTGATTTTGAAACGGCACCCAAGCGAAATTTGCATGTTACCATTGTTCATGCCTTGAGCTGAGAGTTCAAATTTCAACGTTAAGTGCATTGGCACCTCGGGGAACGACTATTTACCCGCTTACCTGCCAAGTAATGGGCTTATTCGACAAAAATCCGTCCACAGAGAACACTTTGCCAACCAATAATTCGTGTAAGTCATGTGATATTACAAAGGGTAACCAAACAGACAACACAAAAATAGACCTGTACGCCTCATCTATTCAAAGCAGGTTTAGAGATTACTTTAATCCCTTTAAAATGAAGACTGTTGAAAATATAAGTCTTTGAAATTAGGTTATGAGACTGCTTGCAGCTGGGGTTGCTACGGACTGCTGATGTCTCGTAAATACGTCGGAAAGAACCTTTTTATCTGCGATTTTTTGGTTTTTATCAGTAATAAAACCTGGTCGAACAAATGTTGTTGGCGTGAAGCAACTGTCAATGCAATATGCATGCGGTCGTGCCTGCAACAACAGGCCCAATATACGTGTAACTTTTGAAACACCCTGTGCTACATAAGAGTATGTTTGGCGGCTGTTAGGAAGGATTGTGGTGAACGCGGCGGGACATTGACCAAAATAGACACAATTGAGTTCACAAAGCAAAGGAAAACAGCTTTCCCACCCCAGTAGGGTACAGACCTCTTGGCACAAATGTTTCCTCATTTCCGACTAGTGTTGGCCAGTAACGCGGTCAGTTCAGCCATTTGAAACATGGTTTTCAAGTGGGACTTGTACAGTGTAAAAGGTGTTACCACCTTTATACATGTCTATATATTTTATTAACCAGCACTTTGCATTCGACCAAATTAATCAGATCTTTACATACATTCTGTAATGTGACATTCATGAGGATGACAAAGTCTGTTGGTTATACAATACAACTAGCAAACCCAACATAGCACAGCCCTGTCCAAATTCTGTAAGAACTACTCATTCATAAAAGTAGTTGGTGTCATGTTTCATGTAGTAAACAGCAGCCTTACACTTAATGACAGCAGCACTGCTCAGGCAGCTTGGAGTTGATTCAAAAGGCTTTTAAAGCATTTCAAAGACAAATTCTACACTTTGTAAACCCTTTTAAGAATCCACACATAAATTTTCAAATCCTAGAAGAAATCATAGCATTTTGCCAATGATGTGGTAACTGCTTGTTCAGAAGTGGCATATGCATTGCTCTTAAAATAGCCATTGGGAACTGATAGTGTATCTTAAATGTATTGATCAGGTTAAGTGGCTTCCCATGGGATGAACTCTTTGGTTTATACCCAGCACCGAAGAATTTGTTAACACTCATCTGGTAACACTTTGCTTTGAACAGTCAAACTCACATCAACTTTTCAAGTCGAAATAAATATAGGTATTTCTTTGTGGAACATACTGTAAATTTTCAATTGTTTGAACCTGAGTTTTACTGGCAAGGTCATGGCAAAACTAACATTAAACAATTTATGCTAGTTTTTAGATTTAGTTGTACAATTGTCACAATTCAATGTTAAGATACACTAATAGACATTATAACTCTATATGTATATTTTTAATTTGTGATGGAAAAATTAGTTGAAAACAAAACACCATTTTCCTTGGCCTTGCAATTCAGTTTTATGTCAGTGCAGATACACATCTGTAATCCACATTATCAAGATTTAAAAATAGATCACATTAAACAGTAGATTTGTACAGTATGCAACCTAAGCATCATATTTTAGATGCTTAATTATTCATGGATTTTGGCTTTGCCATGCATCATATGTTTTGCATTACTGCAAGGTTTTCATACATTTTAAATGCACATGCGCCTAAACATACAAAAAAACTAATGTTTTATTGTAACATTCAATATGTGGTTATTTTTTCTGGGAATTTACAATCATACTTGGCTAAAATGACGACTGTAACAAAATCACTTGAATATATTAAACCAGTGGTTCCCAAACTTTTTATCTTTTAAGGCGCATTTTAGAAAAAACAAAAATTATTTGGCACACTTCGAACATTTGAATAATTTTTTTAGCTGACAAAGGCACTAACTATGAGGTCATAAAGCCGCTATACAGGTCACTCTCATAGTTAAATAGCCTAGTTGAACATCTCAGAGACGTGGAGCATGTTGGCCTAGTGGTCTAAGCACCTGGTACTACTACTCAACTTGATTGATTTTAATTTCAATATTTTTTGCGGCACACCTAATGGCACACTTGTGTGCTGCGGCGCATAGTTTGGGAACCACTGTATTAAACACATATACATAATAAAACATAGTTCTTACCACTTTCTGCTTGGTCCCCCTTCTTTGCAGGAGCATTCCCCATCTTGTTGTAAATCAATTAATCCCCCAAAAGATCAATGCTTATCAATTGAAGACGAGAGAGGGCAATTAACAAAACAATTAAACACCAATTTCAATGAAACTTCAATTTACTGCTACAATAAAATAACAGTTGTACATGAAACACATTTGAAAGGAGATTAATTTTGTGAGGCATACACAAATCAATAAAATTTAGAAATATAAACATTTAATATTGTATTTTTTTAATATTTTTGCAGAATACCAATGGCAAAATGTGACTTTATAAATGTAATATCTTCAGTTTCAATTGACCTCAAAAGCCTTGGTATATCTACAATGATTTATTTTAAAATGTATAATGCCAGTATCCATAATACAAGATTATGCGCAATGTAGTTAAATTATACAACAGACTTTCCAATAGACACAGTTAAAAAGTTTGTATATTGATCAAAGCCCGAAAAGTTTCACCACAAGACTGATAATTTCAAATTTAATGACATGTTAAACAATGGCACAGTCAAAATACATTTGTCACCAACAATACCGCTGCCATATATTTAGATGACAATATATGTTGCTTTGCAGGAAACTATTAAGGACTCATCAACTCTATAGGCTTCCTGTGTCAATGAATAGACAATTTTTGACATGTCCAGGCCAGTCGCATACATTGAAACCAATTAAGATGGCCTATATTGGTCCACAAAACTTAATAACATGCATAATTTATATCTTTTAGCCATTATTTTGCTGCATAAAAAAGATAGATTTCAGTTTTATTTTTAGATTTATCCAGCTATTTGCTTAAATTCCACTTGGCTTAAAAACTATGTACTTAGCATACTTACATTGGTACTTAAAAATATGACAATTTTTAAAAGACGAGTATGCTACACTATGTAACAACTTACAAGTTACAACCAAATGAAATTGTAAATCAAATAAGGCAACTTTACAAAAACACAACCTCAAACGACAAGCCTAACGAAAACATTACAAAGCGAAGAATGGCGAATATTTATTTTTGTTAGATCGTCGGTTCTGCACCACAACATCTAGAGGACACTCTTACTCAATTAGTCTCCAGTCTCCACGCTTTCAAAGCAAAATCAAATAAATAAAAGGCTCCGCGATGCACCAGACCATAGCGAAGTTCGCGGCTCTCGAGTAAAACTGCATTTGCACCAGCACTATGCCTTGCCTTGTAAAATTTTAAACACCAGAAGTCGTATATTTAGAAGCGCATAAAAAGCGGCTGCAGGCACAAAGCCAGCGCCCGCATAAAAAATCAATATTCTGGCCTCGTAAACGGCGTTAACGTATTTGGCGTGAAAGAAAAAAATATTTCAAACAGCGTGCTACATTCAGTCATTGCAAGGCCCGGCCAAGCTGGGACGCTTTCCTGGCGCCAAACAGCGACTAATTGAAAATCGATACCCTAAATTATTGTGTATGATTTTTATAGCACTATTTTCTCTTGAAGTTTAAAGCTATAACGAGATTAAAGGGGTCCAATTTCCAGTTTGTGTCCTGTGCCTGTTGTTGACAAGACCGCAACGCTCTACCGCTCACTTAAAACCGCAAGCCATTGACGCACGAACCATGCCGCATACTATATCGGGCACCCCCGGGGGATTCTCAACTATTTTAATGAGGTCCAGGCTTGGTTCCGGGTACGTATTGTGCCTTAACTTTCCAACAGCCCTGTCGATATGTTTTAACGAACGTTATTTTATTGACAAGAAGTGGAAAAACTACGCGCCAAAGCAACGGTGGTTCTTTGTATAATATTTATGTACACTTTTGCTGGGGAAATAAACAGAAAGTGCAAGCAAAAAATACACAGTAAGACACACGCATTACCGATTGTGTGAACGCATTTGAAAGGTACCGAAGTATTTTCGTCGTGAATGACCTTTTTACCGAATTAAACAGCTTTTCAATGAGGGCTGCCCATATTGCCTCTACCTATCACAACAAAACGATGCATAGGAAAACCGAAAACACAGCGAGAAAATGAAACTACAGAACAGGGTTGCGAGGAATAAAGGCATTGTCTTCCTCTGTGCAGTAATAATCGCTGGCAGTAGCGTTTGTGTCGTCACAGAAAGCAATGCAAAAATAATGCTAGTTTGTATTTCATACCGTTTTATGAGCTGCGGGTTTTAATTCAATTATAGATTAAAGACAACACATTTACCCCACTTTTGCAAAGTAGATAAATTATGGTCAAGTGTTTTTCGTGGCAGATATTGTCATAACCAGATTTTACTTTTTTTGCAAATGTTTTTACAGGTGTATAACTCTGGACTTCATATTCCATTTTGCGCTGTTTTTACGTTAAACTAAACACAAAAACTAAAAGGACAAGAGACATGCCTATCTGCGTATCTAAAAACTAAAAAACAAAGTTATTAAGTAACTGGATTGATGTTACACTTTAAAAATACCGTGTAAATAATGGTCGAATATTACGATTAAAATTTTTAAACGAGATAGCCTATGCTGTGTAGTTGAGAAAAATGGTTTCGAGTTTTAAAGCGATTTTAAAGAAGTGGTACCTTTTGCTACGAGCCAAAAGCATATACAATAACAATCTGGGTTCAGGGCAAAAACAATATGGTACAATTCTTTCAGTAAACACTTCTTACTAAACACAAGACACAACTAAGAACAGCTTGATGAAGTCAGAAGAAAATTTGCAACGTAAGAAGTTCGCTGGATACAAAAGACAGGGTAAAAAAGCAACACTCAACCAAAACACTAAAGTCCATTTTTACTAGGAGGCCAGAAAAACATTTGTTTTGAAACGAGTTAAGTATCGTTTATTGCCACAAATTACCCACATTTAGGACATTTTACTCTGATTTCTGGCCTACATACAACACACTAAGCAAAAAAAAAACAATAAAAAATTCCCCACAAAGCGAAAAAAATCAACCACGATCACGCCCCCCAGTGGCGAGTGCATAAAAAGGAAAGCGTCACAAACGTTGCTAGGCAACAATGAGTGGCTCGTCGTCGGCAAAGCCCGAAATCATGGGTGTATCTACATCAGCATCGTCGTCCAATCCGTTGTCATAATCATCACCAACAAAATAAGCTTCTCCTGATTGAGGGTCGTAATGTGATGACACGAATGTACTGTATGTCTGCTGTATGTTTCGGCGGCGTCGTACCTAAACAAACAAGCAAGTGTATAGATCAGTATACAGTAGACCTCGGTTAATCCGAATTCGGTTCCGCGTAATTTGGACAAAACTTGAAGTACAAATGTTTTGTAATGTGGAAAGACTAACTGAGCGGTTGGCAACCTTTTTTGCACTGCGGACCGTTTTTGAAACTGAAATTTTATCGCGGACCGGATTAAAAACAAAAACAAATATTCAGCAAAAAAAAAACGCTTAAATTAGTTTATCAACCCCGGGATGTAGGGGGTAAATTTAAAGCATTTAACCTAAAAGTATACGGCCCGGTAACAAACTCCTCGCGGAACGGTGGTTGCCGACCACTGCTTTAACTAATCGACATCAGTTAATCCGGATCTTCGCCTAATCCGGACATTTTTTGTTGTCCAAACCGGATTAACCGACGTGTACTCCAGTTTTATAACCTCTTGAGGTCTGCCATACACTACCACATATAATATATTAACTTCACAACTATAAAGTAATGCTCATTTTCTCAACCACGGCAATTAAAATCATAAAAAAAGAACTTACCACATATCCAATGGCAAGTGCTATGCAGATGCATAAAAAGAGTGCAGATACAGCAATGGCGATGATTTTCGACTTGGTGAAAATGATTGTTGTATGTGTGCTGGGTAGAGTGTTTACTGTTCCGAATTCTTGGGGTTGAAAGGTTTTCGGAAGAGAGACGGTTGTATTGCAGTTGTGCATTCGACAAATTGGCTGAAGGTAGGCCGTGTACCTTAAAAATAATATAAATGCGTGTTTAACGACATACAGTAGACCTCTTTTAAACCGGATTCGGTTAATCAGGATCTTTGCCTAATTCGGACAAAACTTTAAAGATACAATTGATTTGTAATGTGGTTAGGCTTCAACTAATCGACTCCGGATCTTCGCCTAATCCGGACAATTTTTTAGTCCAAACGGGTCCGGATTAACTAAGGTTTACTGCATTTAATGTTCTTTACAGTAAAAACGATTTAAAATGGCCACTTTTAACGCGACTTACACGAAGACCTGCAATCGAGTGTGGAAAGTTTAATACATATCTTGGGAAAGCCCCATTCGGTGTATCACCTAGCTCTGGAGTTCGAAGCCACTTTGAGTGGTGTATACATCAAAGGCCTAACTAATTTTCATTAACCTGATTACAACTATAAATGGTTATGAAACTTTCGTGTTTTACGTTTCTACGTTAGAGGTATGTTATTAACCATTTGTTTCGCAAGCTATTTATCCCTATGTGCATTTATAAAACAACTAAACTTTGGCTGGATTATTTATAGCCATAGGAGAAAATCAAAACTTTAAGGATCATATCATACCATAACAAAATAGATTTAGCGTTAACATGAGGCGCACCAGGCTACCTTCGGAGTGCAAACCTTTAAAGAACCACTGTATTTACCCCTTGACCGATTTCAAAGTCAAAAATTTAATCCACAATTTTCTTATGAAACTAAAAGTGTAGATATGTTTCCAATTAGTGACCTTGATTAAAGTAGATTGCTTAAGTGCATGGCAATGTAAAGCACAGAAAATGTTAACAATTGTGTCTTATTATCAATGTCAATATCAGTGCTACTGGTGACAAGACGTAGGCCGTATTGGCTTGTGTAGTTGTCAACGGCACTCCAGTTTGAGCTTGTTGGGGATAACAGGCTAAACCAGTGGTTCTCAAACTCGGTTTTCGGGGCCGCATGCGGCTCCCAACTACTTATTATGCGATTCGCACCAGACCTCAGAAAACTACCAAACATTGCTATTTTAGCTTTCAAAGTCATCTTCTTTAGTGATTTTCTCAAGGTTTCGTTTTTCTGCGGCTCCCTACACACTTAAAAAATACCATTTGACCCCGACAATAAAAAAGTTTGAGAACCACTGGGCTAAACCCTTGCCTTCTGTTCGATGCCACCCCTGGGCATAAACCACAGAATAAACTGGCTCACAATGTCCAAGTCATTGTTTGGGAACCAATGTCAAATTTAGTTCAGAAGTTGTAAACTTATACGCCAGTTAAGAACTATTTATACAGTATACATATTATTGTGCACAGGCTTGCGTGAACTATTGCTTAAGTCATTTTCTACTTACCATTGTCCGATGTGCAAATTATCCAGCACAAAAGCTCTACTGCTGTTGGAGACATCAGCAAAGTAGGTGCAGGCGCTAGTGTTGGTCATTGCCACGTTCTTGCCCGTGCATAGTGTGATACGGATCTTCGTCACTTCGCTCTTGTAGAAGGCAAGCATGTTCATAGGCACGTCAAAAATAAGCTGAAAAAACAGGTTAACTTAATGTTGTGTATAGTTTTAAAGTCAAAATTTCACAAGCTTTAGCGCCTTATTTTGGCTTTAAAAACAAGACAAAAAACGGTTGGGTCTATTGTAAGCAATGTTCATGTACATTTATTCGATTTTGTTTTCGAATATTTCAAGTTGGTGACTTCTAATCTTTCTTTAATTCAGTGAAATCTCTCGACTAAAAAATTGAGGCAAGTTAGGTCTCTACATCAAGCCCTTATTAAAAATGGAGTTATTACGGTAACTAGAGTCAGGTCAGGCAGTCCAATAACTGCGCTTTAAATACATGACTTGCTTAAGTGTTTACAAACGATTTCTCACCATGTAACTTCCAAATCCCGTTGCCTCCGGTCGAATATCAGTCGGAGGAAGAATTGTTCCGCTTGTAAATACGATTTGTACAGCTTTACCTTGTCCGCCTGCAACAAATAAACACAGATAAAAGACAGACCTGTATAAGATTGCAGAGGTAGGCATTGAGTTTTCCGTACCACAAGTAATACAAGTTACAACTCTTAGGAGTCAAAAACGGCTTGTAAATTGCCCAATGAATAACAACTTAGGGACCCATGATTGTGCTTGAGTAATTGCTAGCCCGCAGTAACGATTCAGAACTGGAGGCAGAAATGAACACTTTCTAATGTTAAGGACAGTGTTTTTTAAGGTGTTTTGGGGGAAACGGTCCCCCAAATTTCTCCAGCGGTTTCCCAAAATCTGCCAGTAGCCTAATAAATAATTCGTTTAAGCAAATATGGCTATTTTTTGGTATTTAAATGAAACACTTGCGGTCTCTTAAAACTACTTAGCGGTCACACAAACCAAACCTTAAAAAAAAACCTGGTTAAGGACGCCTATTTTTGTTTCGAACACAAAAGTCCAAATAGTCATTAAAGCTGCGATTGCTTTAATGGCCCACACTTCGGCACAGGGACAATTTTTCTGAGGTGTTAACGCCGTATAGTTAAAAGTACAAAAAACACTTTATTGCACCATTTCACCCTCAAGATTAAAGCAATGTTTTTCGATGCACAATTTGTTTTTATTCAAACAGGCGACACCATTTAGTCGCATAACAATTTAAATGCACTTAGCTTTTCATGCAATTAACCGGATTACGCAAACAACCGGACGATTTTTTCAACAAAAATGCGTTGGTATATATTATTTTTATGTGATTAACCGGATTCGTGTTATAAAAATCCCAACTTACCATGTATTTCTTGCACAGAGGCTTGGTACAAGTGGTTCTGCTTCACTTCCATGATTTGTGTGCGAATATGTTCATTGGTATAATGTAAAGATTTGCTATACACTTGCTTGCCTGTTTCCACGTCAGTAACATTCACCAAATATGTCTGAAACAAAAAAATATTTGCAATCAACTTTGTAATTTGGTACTTAGTAATTAACTTGTCTATTTTAATTACAAATGGGCTTTTAACTAGGGATGGGCCGAGCAGAGCCACAACCCGAGTACTCGGCACCGAGCATCGCTGTTTTCGATGCTGTTGCGTTGCACAAAACTTACTCTAACATATAAATGCCATGGTAACATACGAAACCATTGTTCGAAAGGGTTAACAGAAACAAAAATGACTGTTTTTTTTTAAATGGTTTAGATGGTTTAAAAACTAGTACTTCTGGGGTCTGTACAGCTTAATGCACCGCTGGTGACGTAAGGGACCTTGAAAAGCTACAAAACTAGGGTGGAATTGGGAATGTTTGTGACATCACAATGCACCGAGCATCAGCTTGAGATTATTTATCTTGTGAAAAGTTTAAATTTTGACTGTTAATTAAGACGTGATGTTTAACCTCCCTATAGTGGCTATTTAAACAAATAAACATGTTATTTTATAATACAAAAAAATTGGAGGGTTAAAACTGTACTGCAGATTTTAAATAACGTTTAAATTTTGTTGTCATTCATTTTGTTTCAATTCAAGTTATCATTATCCCTACCAGGTCATTGTTGCCAACAAACGGCGAATTCCATTCCAAATAAAGATGACTACCAATAACGTCAGCCTGCAGTTTGCTTGGCGTAAGACTGTAGTCAGGAAGGGGCGAAAGAAGTTTGATTTTACTCCATCGGCCGATAAACGGATTGTTGACTTGCACCTGCAAGCGTAGGGTTTCAGAAAAGTGTTTCCAAAATAAAATTTAAATAGTTCGCAGGTATTTGTTTTGCGTTTTACTGTACTTCTATTAAAAACAACGACAAAACTATGATTATTGGCTTATTTCTACAATCCTAGGTTTCCAGAAAAGTGTTTCAGAAATAAAAATCAATTGTCTATTTTTGACAAAATGAGAATTACATCGGCGATTTTAAGCAGTATAATTTTAAACTGTGTTGAAGGGTATTTACGCATTAACCCCGGTTGCCTTGAGTAAAACAAATCAAAGGGGAAAATTTAAGCTGATATCTTAAATACACATACCTTAAAAAAGGAGACCTGATTATGTGGAAGACTGGTAATGTTGATGCTAGTCTTTCCCTTCACATACGCTTTCTCCATTATTTCATGTTCATTAGACCCATATGACACCTGAAATACATGTTTCCAATGTACATTCTAGTTTTGGCGAAGCACAGATTGTATACCGTATATACTCGCCGATAGGTCGCGCCACCGTATAGGTCGCACTATTAGTTTTGTATTCAAAAAAGTGTAATTTAGAGTTGACTCGCACATAAGTCGCACTGAAAATCTAGGGATTTAAAAGGCCCTTTCCCTAGCTTTTTTGCATAAATAACTGGTGCAATTGGTTGTTTTTTAGCACTGAACTGCATTGCATTGAAACCGCAAAACTATGTTTTCTCAACAAAGCGGGAAAATCCAACGCACGCTGAGTCGCATGTGCGTGTGCCCTCATGAAACTGTCTCGCATTAGTATGTGCGTGCACGAGCGCATGCACCCGTATTCGATAGCACATTTCTACTACAATTCGCGTCTATACCGCGCACCCTTAATTTTTTATTGAAAATTAGTGTAAAATTTTGCGCGTTATACTCGAATAAATACGTTATATCCGCCCAATAAGCGGTACTTGCAATAACCGAAAACTTTCAATTTTGTTCCGACTTGGTGGCGATTTGCACTTATGTCGAGCGGATAGGTCGCACCTATATTTTTTTTAATAGAGGCAAAAAAGTTGCGACCTATCCGCGAGTATATACGGTAAGTAAATGACTTAAAAAATTCGGAGTAAATCTTGAGTTTCAAATAATGACTTGACATAAGTGACTTTTAACAGAACCAAACTTGAGTCAAGTCGCTTTAATAACCCCAACTCTAGTCAAGTCATTTTGAGGCTTGTTGAATGAAAAACTTGATTATATTCACTATTCATTGACTTGACTCAAGTCACATCTAAGTGAACAGCGTGACTCAACTCTATCCGCTGCTAGCGTGAATTTCGCATAGTCTTACTTCAATCAAAATATTGTTTTAAATACAGTCTCGTAAATTGGAATTGAGTGGCATGTTGTTACAAATAAACCTTTTTAGTCATTACTTTTTTACCCTAAAGCACTCGACTTAAGTTAGTTTTTTGTCATTAGATTTGACTTCGAAATTCACTTGAGTCTGCAAAATAGACTTAAGTCAAATCCAGCAAACATGACTAACTACTCGACTTTGCCCAAAGTACCCAAACTTACTCGACTCAAGTTTATCCCAAAGTACTCGACTTAAGTTAAGTAGTTTTTTTTTTTTTATTCGAGGTGACTTTGGAATTTAATTAAGTTGACAAAATTAAATTAAAGTCACATCCTGCAAACTATGACTTACTACTCAAATTAGCCAGAAATACCCTAACTTACTCCAATCAAGTTTACCCAAATATGCTTGACTTAAGTTAAGTAAGATTTTTTTGCGATGTGACTTTGGAATTTACATGCGTGGGCAAAATTAACTTAAGTCACATCCAGCAAACAATGACTCACTACTTGCTGCCGGAATAAGGATTTAAGTTAAGTCTTTGTTTGCACGTGGTTTTGAACTTTACGTTCCATAACTTTACTCAGTGCTATATTTTGTTTGGTAATTTTTTTATGTCACTAAATTTGTGGCAAAAATCGACTTAAACTTACCAGGAAAGTTAGATTCTTTGGAGAACCAAGGTAATTATGTTGGGTCCAGCACAGTTCAACGGTATCCACGCTCTGTGCCACACTTTTATTTTCACTGATTAGTGGCGGTGGTACGTACGATCCCTTGGTAGTGAAATAAACGTAGTCGGTGTATATGCTTGACACGTTCTCTATAAAATGAATAATAAAAGTTGGTTGTAGTTTTTTTGTTTGGAGTATTTAAAAATAAAATGAGAGTTAGTATTAAGTGTGCTTTAATACACCAACACGGTATATCATGGGACAGATTGTGATCAAAAATTGAAATAAAAGGGGTCGCCTAAATATTATTTAAAACGATAAAATTTTGGATCAAAACTACCGAAAAAAATTGAAGTACAGTAAACCTGGGTTAATCAAAATCTTCGCCTAATTCGGACAATTCTTGAGATATAAATAATTTGTATAGTTTCTAATTTTAACATTGGTTAATACGGATCTTCGCTTAATCTAGACATTTTTTTCCCCAAACGGGTCTGGATAAACCTAAGTTTACTGAGTAATACCAGGAAAATACCAGAATGAAGTAATACCAGAATGCATCAAGGCCCATGGCTTTTGTGACCAGTTCGTTCTGTACAATATTTTTTTAATTAAATAGTTCATAAGTGGGTCTGAATTGATCTTCCAAATACAAGATTGCCGTATTTTCATTTTTCCATAATTTTTAACTTTTTCGCCTTAAAACCACTCACTGCTGTTCACTGAAGCAACGCGCGCTCTGAAAGTCTCCTTGGAAGCAAGTTGAGACATGGTCCAAGACGATTTGCTGCCATCCACCAGTTCTTTTTTGGAGTAGAACGAATGCTCCACGTCGGTAACCATAACACTGAAGAGTAGAAAAAATATTATTCCGTATATTTATGACACCACTAAATCCTGTAAGGTCAGTACAACCAAGTTGATTTTATAAGTAAAGTAGTCAGTGTGTGTGTGTGCGTGTGTGCGTGTGTGTGCGTGTGTGTGCGTGTGTGTGTGTGTGTGTGTAAGTGTGTGTGTAAGTGTGTATGTGTGTGTAAGTGTGTGTGTATGTGTGTGTGTGTGTGTGTGTGTGTGTGTGTGTGTGTGTGTGTGTGTGTGTGTGTGTGTGTGTGTGTGTGTGTGTGTGTGTGTGTGTGTGTGTGTGTGTGTGTGTGTAAGTGTATGTGTGTGTGTCTGTGTGTGTGTGTGTGTGTGTAAGTGTGTGCAAGTGTCTGTGTGTGTGTGTGTCTGTGTGTGTGTGTGTGTGTCTGTGTGTGTGATATTGTACTAAGAAAGGATCGTAAACAAGTTTATAGGATTTTCAAGTTCTAAATTTTCAAGGATTAAGAGTTTAAATGTTAAGCGGGTTAATTGTGCGTTGAAAAGGGAATGCATGTCGTTTAAAAGTTAAAACAACACTTACACATATTTGGCAGCACTCTTCCGTTTAGTCCAAGTAAGAACTGCACTGTTCACTCCCACAGATGACATTTTCTGGCTGCTGGGTGGCTGGATTAAGCTTGGAGCTATAAACAAAATTTGAATCAAAACAAAAAATTATATGTGATAGCCTTGGGTCCTAATTGATATGGGTGCTAAAGTTTGATACAAAAGTAAATTTTTCAAACTGAAAGATAAGTCATGAAACTGCAATTTACTAAAATATATGCAGGGAATAAGATACAGAAGAATAATACGAATTTTGTTTAATCTGTTGTTATTCTTTAACAGACAATTTTTCTGCTCACACCCCAAAAGATTTTTTGCTCGATTTAGTGTTGTACAATAACCCATACAGTTTGCACATGCGCATTAAGTTAATCACCCATGTTTTAATAACTTATTTCCTTAACACATTGCTTAACACTTGAAACTTACGCAAAATAATCCAAGTGCTTGAAGCTATAGCGCTGCCTCCCTGGCTGTTTTCTGCCATAACATGCACAGTCCAATTGCCCCTACTTAATTGAAGCAAGGTTATGCTGTTTTGTGAGCCGTCAGCTCTCGTCCAGTGGTTACCTTGGTGGGCGGTTAGAGCATGAACTACATAGTCTGAAAAGATATAAATTGTGAAAATAGAGAATCGTTAGTGCTTCAAAAGTAAATAAACTATTCTAGATTAACAGCTATGGCTATAAATCGAGGATTAACTGAAAAAATTGCTCACATTTAAAAAAAAAATCTGAGTAATTTACATATTTCTTAGGTTGCTGATATAAGGATTTTATAAGACAATGCTGCAACAATTCCAAACACTTTTCTTGTCACTGGTAAAGAAGATTTGATTGGTGCTCAATTAGTTGAGACCAAACTAAACTTAGGCGAAGACTAAATTTTCGCTTTAACTTTACTAAGATTATAACAGCCAACACGTAAAACAATCAATTAACTCTTTTAATAAAAACGTCTGAATTTAAATTACACGTTTATATAATCTAATATTAACCTTTTATTTGGCCTCGTGGATACAATGGTGGTAACCAAGTTACATGAAGGCCATCACCGTTAACAGGAGTTACTTTTATTGATCTCGCGACAGAAGGACGTCCTTCAGGGGTTCTGAAACTTGCGATTGCAGATGCCCTGACGGAAAGCTTCGTCTTGGTGAAAACAATTGTAACCGCGTACTGGTAGGTGCGGTAAAACTGCAAACCTAGAAATGAAAAATGAACACATATTTTGGACTAAAGGAAAAAACACAACAAATTAAGACTTATATGGAAAAAAAACAAAAAAACATTTTAATCTAGCGTATTAAAATGGGAGCCTCATTAAGGGAGGATATTTTTTCCTGGTAAAAAAAGTTGTCATAAAAAAACTAACTTTTTTAAAAAGTTTTGAAAAATTGTTTCTTTAAATTGAAAATATCAACAGTACACAAGGATAAGCTCCTATAAGAGCAGTATATGAAATTGTTGAAAAGAATGTTTGGTTCATTATATTCGCCAATTGTTAATTCACAGAAATATATCCAGATCGTGTGACATTTAGTTACTGTTTTTTTGTGATTTTATTTGTTGGGAAGAAAATAAAACACATTTCAAAAGTTACGGAATGCATTGAACTACTTGTGAAATTTAAGAGAGGTAGTTAAAGTATTAGGCGTCGGTTTAGATCAGTGGTTCCCAACCTGGGGTTTGCCGACCCCCAAGAGGTCTGTGAGATGGTTTTAAGAGGTCCGTGGAGGCAAACATTCTTAATACCATTAACCAACAGTACAATATTTTTAAGTTTCCAGGCCGTTTTTACAATCCTACATACGTACAAGTGCTGTTTTCAAACTTTTGGATCAAAAAACTTGATTTTTGTGTGATCACAACACATAAGAACAATATAACTTATAGTGCTTTGTCCAAAGTATTGTTCACCAGAAAAATCAATTATTTGTTGCATTGATTGGTATTGCATAAAACTTTATTCAGACTTAAGGACTGTGGAGGTTGAATAAAATGCTGCCTCAAAAAGCGAAAGTATAAGAACGTATGAAACAAGAAACATAACAAGACTAGGCTACGTTGGGGTTCTGCGGACCCATAAAATCTATGAAAGGGGTCCGTGACTACAAAAAGGTTGGGAACGACTGGCTTAGATTAATCATAACTTCATATTAGAACTTAACTCAGCTTGCAAAAGCAGAAATTATTGAAAAATCTTTTCCCAATATTTATATGGGAAGTTTAGCTTTAACAAAAGATCACAAAATTTTAAACAACAAAAAATACAACTTACT